>NW_026782156.1:0-600000 GCF_031769215.1 Ylistrum balloti | reverse complement strand
GAAAATCTAACAGATTCCTTATTAAATATGGCAGAAAACAACAATATTAAAAAAACAAGTGTTTGTACTATAAGTTACTAATTCCTCTGTATTAACTCATTTCCTTCACATTAATATTTATCTATATCAAGTCCCTATATCATGGACTGTGGAGCGATCCATTCTAAGGTCATACTAGCAGAATGTTGCAAAATAAATGTGATAAGAATAAATTCAGACCTGTCGCTTCACGTTTACATCAGCACCCTTGCTAATGAGATATTTCAGTAGTTTCAGATGTCCATTCTGAGCTGTGATAAACAATGGCGTAGCTCCATCCACCATCTGACAGTGGATGTCGGCACCTCGTGCCAACAACTCATCCACGACATCTAGATGGTTACATTGACATGATACAAACAGGGCTGTACCTCCATCCTGTTAAAAAAAATTCTATGTGTATTTCAGAGACAACACTTTTATCAAGATGTCCATCATCTTGACAACATCTAAAACGAATTCAGAATTAACATTGCTCTAAACTTAAGAAAATCAATGTGCTGAAAACCCTAAGAGACTCTTGTCTAGGTTTTGAACAGGTTCACTGTTAAATGAACACTGTTATCTGTATCAACTGAGGCTGTTTATTTCACTATTTATTTGACAGGCACCAATACTCTAGGCTTGGCTAATATAATTGACAAAGTCTAATATTACATTATTATTTTATTAAACAACAGGCATATGGGCCTTAATGGTCATCTGACTATAAATCCTACATATGAAATCGGCCTAAATTGCTCATCTACTCTATAGCTTACACTGTCAGTTCATAAAATACTTGAACTCCTGTTCCTCATACATGCTACAACATACATACCATGACCCCAAACCTGTTGCTTGTTGAAAGAAGAAATTTTTAAGATCTCAACATATTTGACAACAGGGACCTTGAAAGTAGGTTAATGTCAATCACTGGAATAAATTGGTAGCCTTTCATCTAATTGTGTAATATCAACAGCTAGAACCTTTCATTATTGAGAAGAAGTTGTTTAAAGATTTTAACATATTTGAACCCATTACCTTGAAAGAGGCTCAAGTTGACCTTGAAAGAGGGTCAAGTTCATTCATATAAATAATCTTATAGCCCTTTACCCCAGCATGGTACATGCCCAACATCACAACCCTATGCCTTTTGGTTGTTGAGAAGAAGCTATTTTAATATTTTGACACATTTGACATATTGGACCTTGAAAGTGGGTCAAAGTCAATTATGTACAGAACTTGATGGCCCTTCATTTCAGCTACTGCTATACTATAATGCTGTACAATAACAACACTGTGGGCCTTTTGGTTATTAAAAAGAAGTTGCTTTTTAAGATTTTAACAAATTTGACCCCTGTGAACTTGAAAGTGGATCAAGGTAAATCATATGAACAAACTTGATAGCCCTTCACCCCAGCATGCTACAGACAAAATATGGTACCATGGGAATTTTGGTTATTGAGAAGAAGTAGTTTGAATGGAAAGTTGATGCATGGCACATGACAATGAAAGAAACACAATGGCTGTAGGTCAATCTGACCCTATGGGTCACATGACCTTAAAAAATCTTGATGGAATCTGACAGAAGATCCTTTGGAATGTTGTGTGTTTTATTTAGATATTTTAACTGACAGGGGAGAATAAACATAAAAACAGCATACTCACATAACTTGAAATATCCACGGGTGCGCCACTGTCTAATAACACTTTAACAATATCTAGAAATCCTCCTTGGGCAGCAAAAAACAGAGCACATGTTCCCGTCTGAAATAAATAAAATAAATCAGGTATAATTCTTAACCTTATTTACTAAAAGATACTGACATACTTGAATTCCATTCGTGCTATCCAATACACCAACTAATCCTTTTAGTGACAGTGCTAAAAATAAATTAATCAAGGGAAGTAACTCACCAATCTTCTTGCTGCTGGATCTCCACCTTGTTTCAATAATTCTTTTACACAGTCTAGATGATTATTGGCCGCAGCAAGTATTAAGGGAGTGGTTCCTTCCTGCAAACAAACAAAATTTATTTGAATTACTCTCACTGGATATAGGCATATAAAAAATACTACAGCAATTTTCTTTATTAACAGCTGTTCAACATCTCTCTGACCACAAACAGTTCAGTAATGACATAATGTTCAGCCCTTTCAAACAACAGCATTGTCTAAATTACATGCACTGGCTATAACTTTCTGTACTTTATATAAATGAAAGTTTTTACAAATTTGCTTCCTACCATCACTGACAATCATTATTGTATGGGGAGATTTAGATATCAGCTTCGTCCCTGTAGCAGCTGTGTAGTGTTTATGGATAGCAGAAACTTTGATATGTAGAACTACTCAGAATTGCTGGGCTATTTACAAACTTAAGGATGTGTGTAACTGAAAATTTTTTGATCATCTCCTTTCACTATGAGTTCCATACAATACAGGATTTCTGTCAACCATCTTCATTACTGGTAATTTGGTCAAGAATACACCAGTATATGCATCAATACTATCTCTGTAATACTGAGTGATAAAATATAACTACACGGTGACAAGCCAAGGGAGATAACAATAACATCAGTAGGTGACATGCACTAGCTGCTGTCTTCATAGGCAGGCATCACAATATACCACAGGGACTTGTCACTAATTCCTAACCCTAGGTTCTGTCTTCATAGGCAGGCATCACAATATACCACAGGGACTTGTCACTAATTCCTAACCCTAGGTTCTGTCTTCATAAGCAGGCATCACAATATAACACAGGAGCTTGTCACTAATTCCTAACCCTAGGTTCTGCATATATATCTATATGCTGCTGTCTTCATAGGCAGGCATCACAATATACCACAGGGACTTGTCACTAATTCCTAACCCTAGGTTCTGTCTTCATAGGCAGGCACCACAATATACCACAGGGATTTGTCACTAATTCCTAACCCTAGGTTCTGCATATATATCTATATGCTGCTGTCTTCATAGGCAGGCATCACAATATACCACAGGGACTTGTCACTAATTCCTAACCCTAGGTTCTGTCTTCATAGGCAGGCACCACAATATACCACAGGGACTTGTCACTAATTCCTAACCCTAGGTTCTGTCTTCATAAGCAGGCATCACAATATAACACAGGAGCTTGTCACTAATTCCTAACCCTAGGTTCTGCATATATATCTATATGCTGCTGTCTTCATAGGCAGGCATCACAATATACCACAGGGACTTGTCACTAATTCCTAACCCTAGGTTCTGTCTTCATAGGCAGGCATCACAATATACCACAGGGACTTGTCACTAATTCCTAACCTTAGGCTCTGCATATATACACATGTATATTGAATTGGGAATTCTTGTAAAGTTCCTGTGCTATACAGTATTTGATTATGATTATAATCATCAACCCAGATCTGGCATGTACCTACAGTTTTTAAGTTATGATTATTCAAAGTGTAAACTACTGGGGACTCTTTAAAAGATAAATAATTAACTGCATCCATTTCAAGACAAAAACTATGGTTTTCAAATTTTCCATCCTTTTTCTCAAATGTTTACTCCCTGTTTTCTTATGTTTAAATAATACTTGACATTGAATCAACCATGATTTTTGTGTTTAGAGGTGGGTAGTTTCTGCACTGTGTGTGCTTCACTTTTCTGCATGGTACATTTCAAATATTCTGTTCGACCTACAATTGCCAAATTGTATATGACAATACATGTATTTCAAAGTATAACAGTGCCCATCCAACTACACACAGAAATATGCCTTTTGATCAAAATTGTTACTCTCCTGGGGTATTGCTCAAACACTGTCTTCTACAAATACAAAGGCTTCACACTGATGTTGCAGCAGACTTACAGAGTTGTGAATATGTCCTGTACCTACGTAAAGGCATCTTTGTACAAAATTACCACTTTTGTGTGGATAATTTTGTTATTGAAGGCAAAGCCAAACATACCAGTAGCTTGTAATATGTATACATTGCCTTGCTCTTTGCTGTTCATACTTTACCAATGTATGTTTTTATCATTTACGTAGTAGTAATATTTAGAATATCTTAAAAACATGTCTGAACACCACATCTTCATTGAATCAGCCAACATTCAGAGTCAATATATTTTGGAGATCTTAGATTGAGATTACTGCAATATAGACTCAGATGTTTTGTATCAACATAACCCTTCTATGATTTATCTGATCAAACCTTCAAACCCAAGTTTCAACGAGAACTTTCTTTCTACCTATACACTATATATACGTGCGTACCGAGATCAAGGTGATGCTTGGAAAAGAAATCATGATCAAAACTATGTTTGAAATAGAACAACATACAGATAATTACATATCACCCGATATATATTTTTAGAGTAAAAAGTAAACATTTTATTAAACATTGTAATACAGTAAACAGCATTACGAGTTTCTCAGTGTTGTCTGTTCCCATTTCCATGTGAACATTTTCACTCCACAACAAATTCTGCTGTACAACCTAGACACCAAATAAGAAATATAATACAGACTGACAGGGACCACAACACAACCTCCACTAACAGGGACCACAACACAACCTCCACTAACAGGGACCTCTATACAACCTCCACTAACAGGGACCTCTATACAACCTCCACTAACAGGGACCACAACACAACCTCCACTAACAGGGACCTCTATACAACCTCCACTAACAGGGACCTCTATACAACCTCCAATAACAGGGACCTCTATACAACCTCCACTAACAGGGACCACAACACAACCTCCACTAACAGGGACCACAACACAACCTCCACTAACAGGGACCACAACACAACCTCCACTAACAGGGACCTCTATACAACCTCCACTAACAGGGACCACAACACAACCTCCACTAACAGGGACCACAACACAACCTCCACTAACAGGGACCTCTACACAACCTCCAATAACATGGACCTCTACACAAACTCCACTAACAGAGACCTCTACACAAACTCCAATAACAGGGACCACAACACAATCTCCATTAACAGAGACCACTACACAACCTCCACTAACAGGGACCACAACACAACCACCACTAACAGGGACCACAACACAACCTCCACTAACAGGGACCTCTATACAACCTCCACTAACATAGACCTCTACACAACCTCCAATAACATGGACCTCTACACAAACTCCACTAACAGAGACCTCTCAGAAACCCCAATAACAGGGACCACCACACAATCTCCACTCACAGGGACCTATACACAACCTCCACTAATCAGGACCACACACCATCTCCATTAACAGAGAACACTCCACAACCCCCATTTACAGGGACCACCACACCACCTCCACAAACTGGGACCACCACACCACCTCCACAAACTGGGACCACCACATAGCCTCCACTACAAGGGGCTACTACAAATCTTCCACTAACAGGGACCACCAAACAGCCTCCAATAACAGGGTCCACTACACCACCTCCATTGACAGGGACCACTACACAATTTCCACTAACTGGGACCACGCACAAACTCCACTCACAGGGACCTATACACAACCTCCACTAATCAGGACCACACACCATCTCCATTAACAGAGAACACTCCACAACCCCCATTTACAGGGACCACCACACCACCTCCACAAACTGGGACCACCACACCACCTCCACAAACTGGGACCACCACATAGCCTCCACTACAAGGGGCTACTACAAATCTTCCACTAACAGGGACCACTACCAGGCCTCCACTAACAGGGACCACCAAATAGCCTTCACTAACAGGGACCACCAAACAGCTTCCACTAACAGGGACCTCTATACAACCTCCACTAACAGGGACCTCTATACAACCTCCACTAACAGGGACCACAACACAACCTCCACTAACAGGGACCACAACACAACCTCCACTAACAGGGACCACAACACAACCTCCACTAACAGGGACCTCTACACAACCTCCACTAACAGGGACCTCTACACAACCTCCAATAACATGGACCTCTATACAACCTCCACACAGGGACCTCCACATAACATGGACCTCTACACAAACTCCACTAACAGAGACCTCTACACAAACTCCAATAACAGGGACCACAACACAATCTCCATTAACAGAGACCACTACACAACCTCCACTAACAGGGACCACAACACAACCACCACTAACAGGGACCACAACACAACCTCCACTAACAGGGACCTCTATACAACCTCCACTAACATAGACCTCTACACAACCTCCAATAACATGGACCTCTACACAAACTCCACTAACAGAGACCTCTCAGAAACCCCAATAACAGGGACCACCACACAATCTCCACTCACAGGGACCTATACACAACCTCCACTAATCAGGACCACACACCATCTCCATTAACAGGGAACACTCCACAACCCCCATTTACAGGGACCACCACACCACCTCCACAAACTGGGACCACCACACCACCTCCACAAACTGGGACCACCACATAGCCTCCACTACAAGGGGCTACTAGAAATCTTCCACTAACAGGGACCACTACCAGGCCTCCACTAACAGGGACCACCAAATAGCCTCCACTAACAGGGACCACCAAACAGCTTCCAATAACAGGGTCCACTACACCGCCTCCATTGACAGGGACCACTACCAGGCCTCCACTAACAGGGACCACAACACAACCTCCACTAACAGGGACCACAACACAACCTCCACTAACAGGGACCTCTATACAACCTCCACTAACAGGGACCACAACACAACCTCCAATAACAGGGACCACAACACAACCTCCACTAACATGGACCTCTACACAACCTCCAATAACAGGGACCTCTACACAACCTTCACTAACATGGACCTCCATACAGCCTCCTTTGACAGGGACCACTACACAATTTCCACTAACTGGGACCATGCACATCCTCCACTCACAGGGACCTTACACAACCTCCACTAATCAGGACCACACACCATTTCCATTAACAGAGAACACTCAACAACCCCCATTACAGGGACCACCACACCACCACCACAAACTGGGACCACCACACCACCTCCACAAACTGGGACCACCACATAGCCTCAACTACAAGGGGCTACTACAAATTTTCCACTAACAGGGACCATTACCAGGCCTCCACTAACAGGGACCACCAAACAGCCTCCAATAACAGGGTCCTCTACACAATTTCCACTAACTGGGACCACGCACAACCTCCACTCACAGGGACCTATACACAACCTCCACTAATCAGGACCACACACCATCTCCATTAACAGGGAACACTCCACAACCCCCATTTACAGGACCACTAACAGGGACCACTACCAGGCCTCCACTAACAGGGACCACCAAACAGCCTCCACTAAAAGGGACCACCAAACAGCCTCCAATAACAGGGTCCACTACACCACCCTCATTGACAGGGACCACTACCAGGCCTCCACTAACAGAGACCACAAAACTGCTTCCACTGACAGCGATGACTACATGGCCTCCAATAACAGGGACCACTACAAAAGCTCCAATAACAGGGACCACTACACAACCTCCAATAACAGGGACCACTACACAACCTCCAATAACAGGGACCACTACAAAATCTCCAATAACAGGGACCACTACAAAACCTCTAACAACAGGGACCACCAAGAGCTTCTACTGACAGGGACCGCCACACAGCTTCCCTAAGTGGGACCATTACACAGGCTCCACTGACAGGATCACCATGAACCTGCCAGTCCTCCAGATCAATGTGTTTATTTGGATAATACAGTCTCTATAATCTAAGAAGAGACATATCTCTCGTCTGATCTAAACACTTGAGAGCATTCCCGTATAGAAATGGAACAACAATTAAATCATCTGAAGTGCAGCACATTTTCCACAAAAATATTTCCACACAGCATTCAACATCTGTTTTTCAATAAAAAGACATGTGTTTCTGTGTAGAGCAAATGTCTGGCTTCGTGACTTTTAACATTAAAACTTAACATATTTTTTTAATAAAGTTCTACTGAACAAAGGGCATGATTTGGTATCTTGTCAGCTATAGCGGTGAGAAGATCTCCATGACGTACGTTAATTTACAATATTCTAAAGGCCATATGCTTTGACTCATATCAACCATACATTTCATTAAACTTGTATCTGCACTGAACTATTCAGCTAAAATGTTTCATCGTATATATGAAAGACACAATCAAACAGTCACATCTATTTCATAAACATATATTATGAAAAAAGGTAAAATTTACAAAATAATCCCTTTACCTACTTATTTTCTAATCTTAATCCCTGACTTCATATGCTTTGATACTTGGTTGAAGATTTCCTCTTCATATACAATAAACATAAATATATTAGTGGTTATCTTATGTTAATGTTTGCTCTACAGATATTGCACTAAAATTTTGCAAATTTGTGTTTCTGCATGATGTTACTTTAACAATTGCTGTGAATGCATGATTTTGTTATCACATAATTGATATCGTGCTAGTGCACCAAAATAAGTCAGTTTACAGTATAGGATGACCTTGGCTTTTCTGCTCAAGAAACAGGTAATGTTCATCAATTTCTTCCAAATGTTTTTATTGAATACATGTACACACTTTATACATACAATTCTTTCATGAATGCTTATTTATGAAAAAAAGAAGGATAACAACTTCTGTTTACATTATTTGTACATGTTCTGGCAAGTGAAAAATTATTAATCTACTTACATGTCAACAGAATCATCATTCTGACACAAATTCTGCGAAACTATGGACAAATCAGAATGAAACAAACAGACCATTGAAAAAGAACAAGGAAAATAAGACCATATGTTCTAGAAGGGTGAGTGCCTTCTGCTTCATTGACAACACACGCTATGTAAATCTTGGTCAATCTAAGTAAGTAAAGTAAGTATACCCATCTTACTTATACTATGTTTCATACCTAAATACAAGAGATTAGTTTGTGACATGTTCACATCACTGGTATGTCAACTTGCTTACTACAAATACAATATGAATTAGAATCCATCAGTGTCTAAAGCTTATCTCTAGAAATTTATCAATATATTTCAATCCTACAATATATTTTTCTTTGTCCCTGAAAGTATTTGATCCTTAGTCAAGAGAACGTTGTGAAAATTCTAAGAAATTCTCCCAAAAGTATCATATTACTGAAGCTTCCTCTGTCAAATGTTTTTATTTTTAGTTTTTACATTACAAGTTCTCTGCTGAAAATCTCCACTTTAATTGACTGTAACCTGGGGTACTCCCAATCTCATTCAGGTAAGAAGTGCTGCAAAGCTATACCACTATATCAATAGCATCATTATCATTAACCACTTAGATGGCTGAGAGCTCAATTCAGAAATACAAATCATGAAATTAAATTCGAAGTTACACAAATTCAGATGTAATTCAGACAGTGTAATTTTATCCTTTTCCTTCACTTATACTTTCATTGTTAAATTTTAAGATATGAAGAATTTAATTTTCAGCAAAGATCTACCTTATTGTGTATGGTAGTGATATCTATTTACATTTTAAAGTATTGATGTCCTTAATTAGACTATATATCTAAATACTTAAAGAATAGTAATCTGCTTTTTATCAAACAACAGTTTAATTTTATGAAAATCATTTAAATACCTAAAACTGGTTTATTTCCTTGGGAAAAGATATGTATAGAATGCACTGCATTTCAATCTGTAAATATTTCATTATCATATGCCTTTCTACATTCAAACAAAAATGAAAAAAATACAGTAATTTCAACCTATTACAATATACCTAAACAACTAGAGGACAAACTACAGGTCCAAAAGTGAAAAAAAAAGCAGCAAGCTACCAGCATGGCAGTTCACCTAACCTCAACAGTACAGAAGATATCAAACGGATGAAAATTGAGCTAATCTAGATAATTTCTGATGTGCTTTTTATAACCGTGAAGGATGCTGACTTCATAACAGAAGATATTGAATGACACTCTCATAAAGCCCACAGATATTGTTGATATTTTATAACATTATCAATGCAAGATGTATTTGTTCCTTATTTGGCATTATTGGTGACGTGATAAAGTAAAGGTGTGAAATGTGCCCACAGCTGTAGTATGTAAGGGTTGAAATTTTATGTTTTTATTCCTGGTTAGAAACTAGTAGACATACCGTATTTTTTTTAAGTTTTAATAACCTGCTCAGAATATGTCTTAATTTTTTATTAGCAATCTCTGACATCATTTTTGTGTAGCACATCCAAATATTATATCTATATTAAACTATATCTGTATGCTTAAAGTCAAGACAAAATTATCTACATGACAAGCAGTCAGTGATTGTAAAATCTGATCTGAGGTACTTGTGATGTAACATATGTGATCACGAAAATTCTAAATTTTCTACAGATCATCAAAGATACTTTTTAGTCATTTGGATACCTACATCCTTATTTAGTAACAGATAACCCAAACATGTGTTTACCTTGATGTACAGTACTAACAAACAGCTGTAATATTCAGAATGATCACAGTTGTTACTGGTATTGTAAAATCAGTCATAATCATCAGTGTAATTCATTTTCGTAAAAACTCGTTATCCACGAATTCACAAGTCCATGAAATTATATCCAATTAAAATTGTCCTAAATTTTAGTAAGCAATGTTGATATCATGAACACTACTTATCAACGAAATCAGGTGCCAATGTAAATTTTTTTTTTTTGAAAAACCACAAATATTTGAAAAGTCAATGATTTTAAATTCTGTTAACAAGAACACACACATTCTGTTAACAAGAACACACACTATATAACACTGTTTAATTGGTGTGGCTGAGTATACATTTGTTCATCAGAACTGACAAGCATACTAGAGAACTTGTCGTATCCTAAAGAAAATCAACTACACAATATACTGCTAAATGGGTTGTCATGGCTAGCAACCTACATGTACTACACATGGTGATGACACAATAAAATATCCACCTACCTTGTCTTTACAGTCAACATGTACTTTTCCACTGTCCAAGACACGTTTGAGGAGGTCGAAGTTTCCTTGGAGTGCCGCCAGGTGAAGTTGCTGGTCAGACGGAGTCTCCTTCTGGAATTCATAGAAATACATATCCAGTTTGAATGACGAACAACAATTGTCTGCAGCACAGACAGTTTGGACAGCACATCTCCCAGTGTTGGCTTCAGTGTGAGAAATGAGCACAGTTGTTGATAAGAAATTGATGATATTCCATTAAATCTTTATACACATGCCATCTGTCAGTCTCCATTTACACTATAATATCTCAAACAAATAGCTGCAAACAATCAACGATGTCAGTGGACAAGGTGTAAAATACTTTTAATAAACAGGATTATTGAAAATATTCTTATGTGATAATCAAAGGTTATCATCATTCATCAGGACTTCTGTATAGTTACATTAACTGACGGTACAATCATTCCTCACATGATTATCGTGTATCAAGAATATGTTATACTAAGCTGGGTGTATTTACAAATTACATAACATCATCACATGAGACTTGATAAAGAAATAATAACAAGCTACCTATGTGATTATTTTGCTGAAAGTATATCATTAAATACCCCACCAGCTTTAGCTAATTTTGAAATCAGCTGAAAATAATTTAAAAGTTCCAAGACGGTGAAATATAAAATGGTGATATATCTCCAACATTACAAAATTCCTGGCTTCCATGCATATCCAACGGGATCAACCTCAATCAGTCAATTATGTGTTATAATCTGAAAATTTGGAAGATGATAGTTGTAAATTTCAATAATTAGCTTCTTCACAAAATGTGTATGTATGTTGTGCCAAATCTGTAGATAAACTGTTGTAGAAGAGTATAGAGATTTGGTGAGAATCTCACACATGTGAGAAGCATGTGTTGCATTCAGTGTGAAATGGCACCATGGGATTCAGTCTCAAGAACCTAGTCATTAAATGCATAGTCAACTTAACTGATGAGGTTAAACTTTTTCCTCTGTTTAATAATTGCACTGAAAATTTACATGACCAGCGATCAAGTGCACCATCTGAAAATGATGAACTGGAAATATGCTTACCATGGAATGTTTAAATCTATTTTAAGTTCAAGTGTATGAATACATGTATCAGTACAATAGATCAAGATGACAAATTAAAGTATGTCTGCCTCAACACAATATTTTTAAGTGTCAGCTTTAAAAAATTTCTGACGAAGAAGAATATTTACGATACAGTAAATTTTGAATAATAGTATATATTATATATATACTGGACATAAGAATCATTAAAAAACACTAATAAATTCTAAGCTATATTGCAAAACCAAATCTCAAAAAAAAATTAAATCAAGCTAACAAGTCGGTGGAAAAAATCCATCCAAGCTGTTGTGGCTGATTGTTTACAAGGCTCCAGTGGGGAAGGAAGGGGCAGATAATTCTTATCTACTATTATCAATCCTGTCTACTGTACATCAGAAAGGTGAACCGTCAGTGTTAGTACTTTGCTGCCATGTATAAGTTTTAAATACATATTTAAGTTGTCACTTTGTCACACTGTTATTGGCTGTCTGTTGCTGGGAGGAATTCATGAAAGAAATATTTTTATCAGCTAACACTGTATGAAATACAAGCATACATCTAGATGCCAAGACAAGCATAGAATAGTAATGCTTCATTTACTGAGTAACACAGTTCTGTCAGTATCAATTTCATCATGCCGACACAGTTCTAAATTTGACAATGTACTTTCTCCTATCTTCTGCAAGTAATTCTAGCAATAGCCACATGACCACAGAAAAAGATATCTAGGTCAGGAAAATTGGCGTCTTTTTTTTAATTTTTAATAACTTGAAACTGAAAATATCAGAACTGCAAAAGAACTGTAAATGTAATTACATTTACTTATGAATATACAGACAAAACTTCATACCACAGCATGTTTATATTTTGAGACATCTGACTTCACATTATGCAGTCAATCTTCATCCTACATTGGATACTGTTGGATGACTTCATTTTATAACATGTACCATATTTATCCTGACAATAAGGCGCATGACCAGGTAGGTTCATCCAAACATAAGCCTCGCCCTCACCCCCACACTTGTATAATGAATCATATGTTGTTATCGTTTGCTTATTCCATAGTGAATGTGTAAAAGTTTTACATTCACAGAGATGTATCCTAACAAATACCCCTAGTACATACCATACATGAAATATTAACGGACAACTACTGCTGTTGACAAGTGTTTCTTGGCTACTGACAAAGGTCTGATAAAGAAACAAAGAAACATAATGCATGATGTCACATCTATCCTATCTGGTAAGATCCAGGTATAACTTGTATGTTTCCTGTACATATCCAACTCAATGACAACCTATCCCCTGTTTATGGCTGTATGCCACCCGATGTTATCTTTACTCTCACTATCAGTTAATTTTCAGCCAGGATCCAGACATTATCATTGCTATACATTTGTAAGTTTAACATGACCTACAGCTAGATTCAAGATTTACTCAAAACTTTAGGTCATTGACCCATCAGTACAATACACAATAGCACAATGCATAGAGAATGGTTCTCTTATAACAGATTCAATATACAATATATATAGCCCATGATCTAAATGATTCTTTAATGTTTAGTACATTTAAGGACGAAATAGCCTTGAAAACTGAGGGGGTTTTCCAATAATATATTTCTAATACAGGTTCATTACCTGTTTGCCTATTGAGATCATGAACTAACATAATAGACCCAAAGGGGCTGTATTTTTCAATACAATGAGACATATATAGTGGGCAAACACGTATAAAACAAGAACGTATCTGTAGAAATACAATTTTTGGACATCTTTATCCATATTATCAAGTCAAAAATTGTTTCGAAAACACAAACAAAATTAACAAGGTTATCCTTGATGAGTATAATTATCCCATGTTACGGCTAACTTCTAACCAGAGTAATAACATAATAACACAGTCACAATGTTATAAATGACAAACTACGGTTTGACGGCCATTGTACGTTTTTGTACAGAAGGAATAGGAAAACTCTAGAGAGCTTCAATTTTTTACACACTCCAGAAAAAAAGTATTTACCGGTAAGTAGAAAATAAGCACCTTTTTTTATAGATTTAGAGATATGAACATCAGATGAAAAAATATTTAAAACACAAGAAGGTTATAGATCAATGTACATGCGTAAAGCTAACCCTAAACAATTTTATCAGTTATTTAACAGAAGAAAAATGCTACTACAAAGTTGTCAGTAAACAGCTTTTATGCACACTTTAAAGTTTTTTTAAAGTTGAGAATAATGATAGTAGTGTAGATGAATATAATCCTGATGAATGCATTTTTCCTGAGCTAGAACATGAAGAAATCTTGAAGGTCATTAAACAGTGAAAAGTTAATAAGTCTCCAGGTATAGATAAATTGTTGAATATTTTGTAAATACCAAAAATACTTTGGTACAAGATTATTTCATTGAGTTTGATTTTCACTGGAAGATTTTCCCAGAATGTTGGTCATGTGGTGTTATAATCCTTCTTCATAAGAAAGGCAACACTGATGATGCTAATAACTATAGAGACATAATCTTAGTAATTTGTCTGTGTAAGCTGTTCACTTCTGTTCTTAATAACGGATTATTAGTAATTTGTCTGTGTAAGCTGTTCACTTCTGTTCTTAATAACGGATTATTAGTAATTTGTCTGTGTAAGCTGTTCACTTCTGTTCTTAATAACGGATTATTAGTAATTTGTCTGTGTAAGCTGTTCACTTCTGTTCTTAATAACGGATTATTAGTAATTTGTCTGTGTAAGCTGTTCACTTCTGTTCTTAATAACGGATTATTAGTGATTTGTCTGTGTAAGCTGTTCACTTCTGTTCTTAATAACGGATTATTAGTGATTTGTCTGTGTAAGCTGTTCACTTCTGTTCTTAATAACGGATTATTAGTAATTTGTCTGTGTAAGCTGTTCACTTCTGTTCTTAATAACGGATTATTAGTAATTTGTCTGTGTAAGCTGTTCACTTCTGTTCTTAATAACGGATTATTAGTAATTTGTCTGTGAAAGCTGTTCACTTCTGTTCTTAATAACGGATTATTAGTAATTTGTCTGTGAAAGCTGTTCACTTCTGTTCTTAATAACGGATTATTAGTAATTTGTCTGTGTAAGCTGTTCACTTCTGTTCTTAATAACGGATTATTAGTTATTTGTCTGTGTAAGCTGTTCACTTCTGTTCTTAATAACGGATTATTAGTAATTTGTCTGTGTAAGCTGTTCACTTCTGTTCTTGATAACGGATTATTTGAGTGATTAGATAATCATAATGCCATATAAGACGCCTATAAACTATAGTCAAATTTACCCCCTACCTACCAGGAAATGTTAGACCCTGGTGCCATGAAGTTTGAAATTTTGGTACAGCACCTTAAAATGCTTCCATCCATGAAGAGCTTTTGATTCTACCATATCTGGGTGTTGAGAAAAGTTTTGAAATCGGAGTCAGTTTGATCCTTTTGGCCCCCTATCCTCAGGCCCATGTAGAGTGAGGACCATATAATTTACTTTTTAGGTTCATCTTTGGCCAAGGAAGATTTCAGCAAAATTTCATTGAAATCGGTTTGGGGTTTTTTGAAAAGAAATTGAAAATGTTAAATTGTTTAAAAGTAAGAAAAAACTAAATAACCTAGTAAAATTTAATTTTAATTTCAATTCGAAATATATGCAAAAAACATTGAAGTTTTGCAAATGGAAGAGATAATCAGTCTGTTTTCTACAAAAGTAAGATATATTTATAACTATAAGGCAAAAAAGTTTGCCTTCAAAGATAAATTTTCTGAGATGATAAGATTTCCAACTAGGATTTCAACTTGTAAGTTTATAAATGCTTTAAGAAATACATATGTAAAAGCACCTGATGACCTTATTCTTTATCAGTTTCATTGATATAATCTAGGATGTATTTTACCCACTGTAGATGTATTATAAAAAAGACAAGGAATTGCAAGATGTATGGTAGGTCCATGATTGCCTAAGGCTAAACTCTTGATATATATAGCATAATAAAAATCTACACATTGTATTTACAATCAAAAGGAGATGAATTTCACTTCAATGTCTGGAAACCCTTTGGTTAAAAAAGCAATAACTTACAACAGGTTAATAAAGGAGATTTAAAGTTCTTGTTTACTCCTTTAATATCCTAGTTATCTGAGTATTTATCAGGATAACCAAATTCCACAGATACTTTACCACTCATAAATCATTTCAAATAAAGATGAGAAACAGCTCTCCAATAAAGAAATCTTTTAACCACTCCCAAGCTGAAAAAAGCACCTAAGTTTCTCAGATCTGACATATTTATGGACTTTCTTTACCTTCCAGTAGCTGTAACTTTGGAACTGTCTCAAAACAAATTTGAATTAAATATGACATTTAATGAGAAGGATTCTTTGAATTTTACTCGTATGGAAATATAACTGGGCATTTATCTCTGGAAAGACATCAAGGTGTTAACTAACTGGCAGGCTAGCAGTAGCTGCCATTTCACAGAAGGAAAGAAAAGGAGTACTAATCATAAAACTTTAAAATGATAAACATACATATAAATATAATTGTCATCTTTACTTATCTCAATATTTTAATGTATTCCTGATTTACTTGTATTCTTCCTGAAAAAAAACCCGCAAAAGTCAAATTAACCCCTCATCTTCAGGCAATGCAACAGTGGTATACAGAACCTTGATATAATGTCTGCAGGAATGGTAGATATACAAAGCACCTTATATCTGCTTTCTATCATATTCCCTATCAACTGTCAGGTCTCAAGGGTCCTTATGCTTTTTGTATGGTTTTATGGTCACCTAATATTTCAAATAATTTACATTACAGCTTCATCATATCTCATCAATATTCACCTGACAGCATGTTTGGTTAGTCGTATTGCATCTTAAATCACATAGAATATGACACTTCACAAAGTGCTACCATTTTTATGAATAGAATCATTAAAATATCTAAAATATTTCTAACACTAATGTAGTGAAAACATACCGCAGTAGACTTGGAACATTTGACAGAACATTGGAAGTGAGACTGTTTCATACTAACTTGTTGGCAAGTAAATCACCTAAATATGAATAATGTAAAGGCAAGAAATATATACCTCATCCAGCTATCTTTATAAGTCTGTACAAGCAATGATAGCTTTCACTAGGTAAATCATCCATCATAAATTTGATCAAATCTAAAGATGATAAATATGTTTGTTAAGTTTGACTTTATTTACTACAACCACATGTTCTTATCATTAATCAATCTATTATTCTGGACATGAGCGCTAATAACATGTGTAGAGAGCGAGTCTTAAACATGAATAAAAACAATACAATGTACTTTGTAAAGCTACTAACAGATCCCATCAAGTCGGGGAATTCTTACAAGTCAGTTAATATTTTTACTCCGTTTCATTTCGCTTTGAAACATTACAGGACTTTATACATGGGGCTTGAGATAAAATTTCTAGACTATACAAGATTACAGTTTTTTTATTTCCATGTATTTTAAACAACCCAATGAACTAGTAATGGTAGAGGGGACTTGGTGATCGAATGTTTAAAGCATCTGACTGTCTTTATCACTAACCCTCCACCTCTGGGTCGTTTGAGGCCTACCTGGGGCCGTTGCCAGGCACTAGCCACAGGTAAGTGATTTTCTCCAATAACTCTGGCTTTCCTCCCAAACCAAACTTGGCACTTTATTAAATGACCCTGGCTGTTAATAGGATGTAAACCAACAACAAACGTTGAGTTGGGTGGTGCAGTGGTAATGCACTCGCCTTTCACCTAGCCACCCAGGGTTCAATTCCCAGAATGGATGTGAAAAGGTATGGGTCTCCTGCCCGACTATGTGGGTTTTCCCCAGGTACTCCGGTTTTCTCCCGCAGTAAGACCCCTTGCACGCTTCCATCCGTGCCAACAAGAGTGCTTAACAGAAGTTGTAAAAACTTGCTTCACAATTTTTGTAAATAAATAAAGATTACTAAACTAATTCAAACTAAACTACTAATGATTTCATTCCCAATATAAGACCCTGGTGTATTGCTTAGGTTGTACTTGTTGTGTAAATTAACAACATCACTTTTACTTCATGCTACAATGTATTATAACAGATTAGTTTACCAGAATAAGTAATATAACAAGGCCATGGACATATTGCAACATAAATATGGTACTTCCATGTAAGGTGATCTATTAAACAGGGTCTTATGAGATTGCTATGGTAAATATTTCAGTTTAAAGTAAAGTTTTTTTATTTTATTTCAACTAATATTTTGAAGAAGTCAAAATGTATATTTGATTCGATTGAAACATTCAAGCTATGGACAAGCCGATGTATTTATATCCAATCTCTGTGAGAGCTGCCATGCACAGAAAAGGGTATAAGAACCGTACCTGCTGCCCCCATTGTATGATCATAAGAGGTGACTAAACTTCTTTCTTTTCTACAGAATTTCTTCGTTCTGACCCGATCTTTGACATTGCTTCATTTTTTGCCTTTAACAAAATGTTCACCTCTGTGAGGAAGGCTTTGGGATCTATCTCCTGGATGAGACATACCAGAGTCTTTAAAATGGTAGTTACAATCTTCTGCTTCAAGTTTAGCATTGTGGCAGTGTAACAATTAGTTTGTCCATTGTCAGTACAATGTGACCAGGTAGAACCCTACTAAGGGCCTTCAGCAATATACTTAAGTGTGGTAGTCTAACAACTGGTTTGCCTGTTGTCAGTATAATGTGACCGGGTGGAGTGTCGTGCTAAGGGCCATTGGCAGTATACTTAAGTGTGGCAGTGTAACAACTAGTTTGCTTGTTGTCAGTATAATGTGACCGGGTGACGTGTCCTGCTATGGGCCTTCGGCAGTATACTTAAGTGTGGCAGTGTAACAAGTAGTTTGTCCATTGTCAGTACAATGTGACCAAGTAGAACCCTGCTAAGGGCCTTCAGCAATATACTTAAGTGTGGTAGCGTAACAACTGGTTTGCCTGTTGTCAGTATAATGTGACTAGGTGGAGTGTTGTGCTAAGGGCCTTTGGCAGTATACTTACAGTGTGGCAGTGTAACAACTTGTTTGCCTGTTGTCAGTATAATGAGACCAGGTGGGGTGTCATGCTATGGGCTTTTGTCAGTATACTTAAGTGTGGCAGTGTAACAACTTGTTTGTCTGTTGTCAGTATAATGTGACCGGGTGGAGTGTTGTGCTAAGGGCCTTTGGCAGTATACTTCAGTGTGGCAGTGTAACAACTAATTTACCTGTTGTCAGTATAATGAGACCAGGTGGGGTGTTGTACTAAGGGCCTATGGCAGTATATTTCAGTGTGGCAGTGTAACAACTAATTTGCTTGTTGTCAGTATAATGAGACCAGGTGGGGTGTCGTGCTAAGGGCCTATGGCAGTATACTTCAGTGACCCTGTAGGACATTAATCAATATAAACCAAAGATAACCAAATTTACTATGAAAAATGTCTTTCACAACATAATCTGTGTATACATATCAGTAAAACACTGATAAAGCCTTGTCAAAGATACAACAGAAATATGTGTATCAGCATGTTATATAAACAAGGAGCATTAAGAGATTAGCAAACACACACTATGTTCACCAAAACATACAGTTGGTCACCAATATCCATCCTCTGTTGCACCACAATCAATACATGCAGTATGCAATTGCCAATTTTAGTTGTTTTTTTCTGATTTTTCAGACCTTCCTATAGGATAAAAACACACACATCCAATTCCTAGCCTTTACTGGCAGTAAAGATTGGAATTAATCCAATACTACAATATTCTGTCTGGTTTTGAACCCTGCTGCTGCTGTAATGGGCGATAACCCAGCTTCACACGGAGAAAAAAGTTTTCTATTTTTTCTCATATTATAATGTAGATAAAGGCTTGGTAAAAGATAAGCTGACTACATAGTGTGATTGCATCAGCATGTAAAAGGAATCCGACAAAAAATTCTTGAAGTTTTTCAGATAACAACAGGGGATTGCTTGTATATTTATTGAAGTAGTCCGTGCTACATTGACTATGATTTAACTTACAACCATCAAGCTTTCTGAAGTATTGAAAAACATATTTCTCCTTCTATCGTACATTATTTTGTCTAATGCAATGTGTCTCTATCAATGGAGAAGGATATCATTCTAATAACTAATGTACATCAATAACATTTCATACCTCATGTACAGTGCAAAAGAAGATTGTTTAAATTCTACAATCCTAGCACAAGTTTGACTACTGTAATCAACCTAATAAGTGCACTTGCCTCAGCAAGCACATTCCCAAATTTTTCTTATGGAAAAGAGAAAATTTGGTGTACTTGATCAAAGCCTATAAAACATTTGTTCAACCAATATTTTATTCAGCCATAATATCCAGTCACTATGTAAAAGATATAGACAATGTTTATTTACATTTGTCTTTTAATTCAAATTTTGTGTTTTCTCTCCTAAGCTTCATCTCTTAACACATTTATTTGGAAATTTTTCCCTGTTAATAATATTTATAAATCATACTCCATTTGTGTTGTTATGCACCATAAACTTATCAGGTCCAATGCAGTATAGCATTATCATTTTTTTCTGGGTTTATCAATAGGTTAGAGGTCATTTGGAGACAAGTCTCTTGTAGAAGCTGGTGTCTATCTCACTGAACAAAATACTGGAGGACCCTTGCATGCTATTTTAATCAATTAAGGTAAAGAGTCTTGCCAATGGACACAACCATCAGACTAGTCCAATTGAAGTGGCTTCCTGCAAATCACCCACTACAGAAAACCAAGCTCAGTGGCATAAACTGTGCAGTTTTTGTACAAAGCCAAATTTGATGACTTAGCAGCAAGAAACAAAAAAAAAGCATTTCATTGTTTTTTTAGAAAACAGCATCACATTAAGAATTTTTTTTAGAAAAGTTGTGATTTGGATGTATACTTAAAACTGATTATGCTAACTAATTATTACCAGTATATTATAACATGTGTAGCAGGTTAAATGGCAGACAATTGTTATTTGATAAACAGGTGTTCATACAATACTTTGCCAAATCAACAGGTTTAAGCTTCTCTTCTTGAAGTTAAGAGAAACTCCCCATATATATTTTTGTATTTATTTCAGCCAGTAGTGATTTTCCTCAATTCCCTGCTAATTCATTGACTAGTCCTTGAAAGACAAAATATTTGTTTGCACCTAAATTCCTTGCTTGGCTTGGCTAAATCCTGTATTGCCAACGCACCTGATTTTGTCAGGTCAACTTGATATTGTCCATATGTCTTTTTTTAATCCTAATAAAAGCTAGAATCACTTGACATTTAAATATATATAGAACTATACAAGAGGCCCATTGGCCTAAACGGTCATCTGACTATAAAGACCTATATATGAAATTGCTTAACGACTACACAGCTTACAAAACAGAAATTGTCAGTTTATAAAACACATTTACTGCAAACTTGAAATCTTGCTCCTCATAAATGCTACTACACAAATACCATGAATCCAAACCTATTGCTTGTTGAAAGAAATTTTAAGATTTCAACACACTTGACCCTAAATACCTTGAAAGCAAAGTCAATCACTTGAATAAAATTTGAAGCCCTTCAACCAATTATGTTAAAGAAACAACATCAACAATCTGGACATTTTTGTTATTAAAAATGAAAGCTGTTTTAAGATTTCAACACATTTGACTCTTGTGACCTTGAAAGTAATCAAGGTAAACCATTTGAATTTGGCAATTCTTCATCCAAGCATGCTGCAAGCCCAATACTACACCTTGGGCTTTTTGTTATTGAGAAGAAGATCTTTAAAGATTTTGACATATTTGACACCCGTGACCTTGAAAGTGGGTGAAGTTCAATCATGTATACAAACCTGATAGCCCTTAACCCGAGTATGCTACATGCCCCATATCACTTTCCTAGGCCTTTCACTTACTAAAAAGAAGTTGCTTAAAGATTTCAACACATGTGATGATACCTATGACCTAGAAAGAAGGCCAAGATCAATCTTTTTAACAAACCTGTTAGCCCATCTATCAGGCATGCTACTGGCCCAATATCAGCATCCCAGGACCTTTTGGTTATTGAAAAGAAGTTGTTTAAGATTTCAACACATCTAACTCCTGGAGTTAATGGTTGTGCTAATGGAGCAGGTAAAGTATTTCTGTCTACATCTCTTGGATTGTGACAAATGTTAGGGCCAAACTGCTTTGTAACAAAAGAAGATGGCCGCATTCCTGCTGGACACTCTGACTAGAACCAAACCAGGTTCTCTGGCATGATAATTAGAATACCAGTTTCTACTACCAAAAGAGAAACAGAAGCATGCTCCATCCACTTGATGTCAAAGACCATATCAAATATGTTACAATGATCTGCTCCCTTTACACTGTCAATCATTAGTACATGTGACATCTAATACCACAAAGAACACAAATCTTCGGATTTTGAATAAGAACAAGGAAAGGATGTACTGCCAGACTGGACTGAGTGACTGTTAATGAACATATAAGCAGTTTCATAGATTATCTGGGTCGGAGTGAATCTGATAAATGATTAAAGACTTCAAAGAGGGTGCCTCCTCTGAATGTCATGCATGTAGTGGGTCTGGGAGGTTTGTTATTCATCTGGAGTGTATGTTAAAATGTTGGTTGTCTTGAGTTTTAATTCCACTCTAGTTTACACCTGATGCATACTTCCTTTTTCTGTTATACAAACAGGAGGATATCTACACTCACAACTGAATATGTGGAAAGCACATACAACATTATCAACTATTGTAATCAAACCCATGTAGCAAAAGTTTTGCTTAGATCTCTACTGTCTATGATTTTTTTTCTCATTTTTTTTCAATGCTAGTTTTATAAGATATTCCTATAGATCTGGCTCTGGCAGATAATTATTACGTTTTAACTTATTATTGATTTTGTTATAATAATAGTAGTTTGTTGATTACATAAAATACCAAAAGTTCAATATACTTTATAGACAATACATGTAGTACATACTGTACATTAGGTACACTGGAATAAAAAGTATGACCAAAACCTAGGACAGTACCCTGTGTGGTAATCTTTAGTAATAGCATGTTACTATTGTCAGCTTCCTTCAAGTAGCAATAGCATATCCTATTATCATCCAATAAATTCAAGAGTATTTTCAAGGAATCACCAATTCTAGCTTATCGCAGATCGACAACAACAAATCACTTAATCTTGGGATCAACAATCACTGGTGTTCCATCAAACAGAAATGCCTAGACCTGCCTGCAGCAAGACATTTCAACATACCAAAACATATATGACATATTATGCAGGAGGTCTCCATTGACCACTGCAAGAGTTGGGTTGAAGGCAACTATTTATTCAGAAATGACAAAGGAACAACCAGCACCCAAACCCTCCAGCTGTTTATTTTTCTCCAATTTGATACATTTTGTATTTTTTTATCTTGCCCTTACATCTTGCAAATTACAAATTTTACTGCAGTTCTAAAGTCTTTTCAATTTTGACTCAACCATACTCAATATATATTTGATATATTTTTTGTGCATTTAACTGATGATTTTTATATAGAAAATATACCAACAGACATGAACATTCATTCAGCTTTTTAACATAAAATTTCTGATTGTGTTACCACCAATTTCTTTTTTAGAGTTGGATTAAAATGTACCGACAACCACTTTTCTCAAAGTTTGACACTGAAAAATTTTTGTTATACAATCACACATATACAGAATTAATATTTGGCTTTTCATCTTCTAAACGTCACCTTCAGATGTTTTAATTTCACTCATTGTAAAGGGCCTTCAGTGTCCAGCAGGCTGAAGGGATTAAGAGAACATTTAAAATTTTTATTCTCAATTTTAGTTAGTACCAGTAAGTTGTTTTATGCTATATGTATGTGATGTAATTTACACAATATGTCGTGTCTTGATTAAGGGGAGGCTGTATGGAAAAATTGACATTTTACTTGCCAGTACTATTATTACTTCATTGATCATATAGCATGTACTCGGGATACATAGCCTTTCAAATCAAAAGTCCGAACTATCTAGTTGACCTGTCAATACGCTGACAGATCAATCATAGGTATTGTCCTTGTCTGTCAATACATTCATATACCTATCAGATATATAAATGTATTGATAAACAAGGCCAGTACCTGTCAACTACGTTTTGATCTTATTGTACTGCTTCAAATGTCCGGCGAAAATCATAAAGAATGAAAATATAGTTAATAACTGTTAATCCATCAATGAACGAAAAATTAATACGTAAGGACACAGTTTTTTTTCTAAATTACATTTAACACGTTACATTGTACGCCGGTGTCAGGTGTGGCTCAGCGTATTTTTAATTTAAGACCACGATAACTTACGCATTAGACCAAGCAATATTCTCATGCGACTGAAAGATTAACTTTACCTTCAAAGACATCGCAGGGTAGCTTAAAGTTTCAGAATAACTTTCTTGAACAGCTGTTTTGACCACAGAGAATATGCCGTCACTCCACAAACAGCCTGTCAAGTTCTCATCGCTGGGCTATCTTATTGCGGAAATGCGCCGAAGAGACACAGATTTTACACAGCCAATAAAATTGCTGTAAACCGTCTTCGTCATATGAAAGCTTTAAATGAAAAGTGCACGTTTTGCCTGATATTTGAACTATGTAATAGACAGCAAAACCTTTCATCCCGTGACAATTCCAAAAAATGTAGATACTACATCTGAAATTTAACGATACTTTGTTAAAAAAGAAAAGATTCAATTGGTAAGATTTCCCTGTGTAATTTTAAATGAGTAAACAATAATGGCATTATGTTTCCTCTGTGCTCTCTTTCATTAGGTATATGCAGGGACCTATATATACGTCCCTGGTATATGCAAGATGTCTCATAAAAAGGTTTGAAACCTATCTCAAAATAGATAAAATACCTTAAAAAGGATGAACTAATCTTATGATATATGAGGTATCTTGCAATTTGGTCTGATATCGGATTGACATTGTTCTATGAATAAATGTTGATTTGCCATAATCAGGGACCTATATATACGTCCCTGCCATAATCATGCGTCCTATTTAATCACATCACAAAACTGAATCTTTCCTAATAAGAAAGTAACTAAACTTCAGTGATATAATATTACCCCCAAAGTGAAAAGTATTAGGGTCTCGTCAAATATTTAAGAAAATAATACTAATAAAATAACTGATGTGTAAAGGCCATATGACAGTGCTATCTACTGTTATCTAGCTGCATTGTGAATATGTTTGATTTTGTGACCGGTACTGATTTATTTGTAGGCTGCTGTTTTGATTATCAAGCTACTATCCTTTAATTATCCTATCAGATTCTGGTTTACTGACGGGCATCCACTTTTGATTTCAAAACAACTTTAAAAAATAAGTGGAAGGGACCTTTTCCCAAAGGCTCCTCTGTTGAATAAAACCAATCCGTCTAAATATAGGAACAGTGTACAATATTGGTTCAGGATGGGACCACATATAATGTTATCAGTGACATTTAGGCAGTACAAAGTGAGCTATAAACATCAAACGATGGACAGCTAACTGTAAGCATTAAATATTAACTGGAAACAGCAAAAATATATTTATTACAGAGCCTGATACAAACTGTTAATGGCATATATTAATTCTCCACTGATTTTTGCTCACTACTGTATTTATTTCTGCTTTGTACTGTCCTTGCCTGCTATAAACTGGTATTTTCTGACATATTTTATACATTTTATTTATGGTAAAAAACAAAACAGAATGTCAATTTTATAATAATTTATTTTTCTTAATTGCATTCATTCTCAATCAACTTCAATACACACATCATTTAACGCTTCAGCATGAATAGATATACACACATTTCTAACTCAAATAGCTTGGCCACGATGTATAGTTTCCTATCAAGTCTGTGAAAAACTTCAAATGAAACTACAACTTAAGTCATTTTGGTACCAAATGAGAGTAACAATATGAAAGTCCATGATGATAAATGAATACTCAAATCCACAAAATAAATTGCATCTTCTAAAAAGAAATGTAAATCCAAATACCTCATAGAGTGTCCACTGGGGCTCAAAAGTTGGAAGCGCTATATATAGTATAAATCATATTTCAGTCCATTAAGTACATGTATTTGGTACTGAAATTATTTGAAACATATTAATCAGCAATAGCAGATCAAACAGACAAGATCTGACCAAGGTTAGCTGAAACTAATAACAAGATATTAAGCAATTTTCTTCTTTTATAAACACTAACCTTATAAATGAAGAATTTCTTTTACTAACAAAAAGGAACAAAGATTTAGATTTGAAGTTTAGCTCAAATCTGGATGATAGATGATTGGACACAAAGTAAATCACTAAAATAAAACAGTATGTTCAGGTAATAGTTTATATCCATAAAGAATCTGTTACAAGGCTTTTTACACTATCATACATTCACTGACGAGGACAAGCAGTATCTTTGCCATATCAATAAAAACAAAAATGGTGCCTAAACATCCACCTTTAAAATGCTAAAAGAATGCTAGTACTTCCTTCAACATACCATATATTTCTTTCCTGCCATCAGATTACTTGGCGAATAATAAACTGGTTTATCATAAACCACATATATTTCATGAGGGACTTATTTTTGTGTTAATATGCGAGTAGAGCAAATCGCAATTTCAAATCCCTCGCAATTATATGTACAAAAATAAGTCTGGATGGCATCCATTTTGACTTTGTTACTGATGTTGGAGCCTTGTAGAGTCCATGTCTCTAGTAGTAGTTCATCATTCACGAATTAAAAGTCATTTCAAGATCAGCGTTTACGAAATGATGTATTTGTGAATATGTCTGATGAGGTAAGATCAGCGTTTACGAAATGATGTATTTGTGAATATGTCTGATGAGGTAAGATCAGCGTTTACGAAATGATGTATTTGCGAATATGTCTGATGAGGTAAGATCAGCGTTTACGAAATGATGTATTTGCGAATATGTCTGATGAGGTAAGCGTGCAAAATAAAGTATTCACAAAAACTAAGTGTTTCCAGTATTTAACCGAGAAAGACTGATAAACTGTCATTCACAGACACTAAGCATATCCATGTTTCCACACACACCAAAACAGTGCATACAAATAAATGAAAAGAATTACGTAAATTCTTTCAACCAAAATATACCACTTGTACTTGTATCTATTGTTCTTTATTTCAAGAAAAAATGTGATTTTCATACAGAATAAATCAAGCACTGTGATATTATACAATGAATTCATCCTCATCGTATTGCATAAGTTCTAAAGCTTCCAAATCCACATAAACATTACTTATTAGTACAGATTCATAAACAATTCTTTCCCTCTTGAAATCTGATTCACCTATTTGTTATTTTCCCTGGAAGTAGAAATTCAGGTTTGGGTTTTACTTTATCTTATTTAAGTTAATAATCAGAAAGAAGCTTTACAATTCATAGTTGACACACCAAATTCAATGAGACAATAAGCTTCACACTTGGACACAATCTTCGTATTTGATATCCATCAGCATTATGCAGTTTTGCGTTGTTCCTCATGAGACTTATGATGAAAGACAAATGAGATGGCTGGGTTCCATGACCCCTTAAGGACAAGATCATTAAGCCCTTTTTTGTCTGTGGAATGATGCCACTGTGACATGTCCGAGTTACAGTCCGAGCCCTCAGGAGGGGGTTTCACTTCAATATTATTCACACATCTCTTACACTTGTATCTGTAAAACAAAGAAATAAGTATTATATTTCATGGTTCCTTTCTAAATGAAATGTTTTATTTCCAGAAGATTCATAGTATATTGTACAAGTTAATTCCTGTCTGGAAGATGAACATGATAATGTAGAAAAAAAAACCATGTTAATTTGTGCAAACAACCTTAGATCTATCAGGATGATGATATTTATTCAAATAGCCTAAACCTTTCATGATGTAACATAAGAGGTATAGAGAAAGAATATGAAGGAATACTCAAAAATATCATTCTTCTCTGAATCTTTCCATAATATCAGTTCAGTTTTGTATGTACCCAGTATACATAAACAAATCAGGCCATAGAACCGTCAACACAATCATTATACATAAACAAATGAGGTAATTGTTCTGTCAAAACTCTAAGTACTCTTTTACACAATATATCATATGATTCTTAGGAATAAAATTAATGACTTGTAACATCACCCAAAAAGTGTCACATTCACATTTAAATTTGATAAAAGATTTCCCCATTTTGCCCCGCTCTAATACATTTATATTCATACTTCACTATGTGATTACTGTTTGTATGAATCAAGATCAGAAACACAAGATACTCTGAACTTTCGTACTCAAATATATGTGAGATTTATGATATAAAATGGAATGTTCAAAGAATTTACTGGGGTATGCAAAAAATTGTCATACTACACTTGTCATTGGCTGAATAATTACATCCGCGGAAAGATGAAGGGTGAATCTAGTCATAAAGGAGAATACACTTCCACCCTGTGGCTAGCTAAAACAGTAATACAGTCGAAACTCATCTCGACATTGCTTGAGTTGAAATTCCTTTCGAGTAAAAATACTTTTTTTTCCCGAAGTCCCAATTTTTTTCCTTTTTTATCCTTGTAATTTTAGTTTAGATGACTCGAATTTCATTGAGTCGAAAATTTCGGTTAAGTTAAAGTGATTTTTCAGCCCCTTCAATTGTAAACCAAGGAAAAAGTCATTCGTTGTCTCGAAATTAATTTTTGTCAAAACACAGGCACATCTTCTGATGAAATCAGTCAATACATACACAGAGTAGAAAGTCACAAGTGCGTAACACATAGCTAATTGTGGCGTATCGGTCCATCATGCACACAACACTTAGTCTCTAGTGATTAATTACCAGTTTAACTATCCAATTAAAGGTTGACTTCATAATAAGTGTCACTATCCTGTGACAGTGACATACCTGAATGTTAAAAAAGTAACGCTTTTTTCAAAACATAAAAACATTTAGCTTGGTTGCATGCATCTTCAGAAAGGATAAAAACAAAACCATCAAACCAGTATGAACTTTTTGGTGAAATCTGATCCCCATATTCTCGGGAGAAGCTGATCTTGAGCTTGTTTACTAATAGACTGTTATTGGGCACTTTATCAGATTTAGTGTTTGGAGAATGAAGTGCTGGAAGTATTTTTCATTGACAGAGTCTATATCTGCATGATTTGTCAAGTCTAGAGCTTGTACAGTGTTTTCTGTAACAGGTAAAAACTTTCTAGTGCCTCATTTCTCATGTTTATTATTTCATAATAGTCATATTAATGTGATCTGTAACTTCATACATTGTTTCTTGTAGAATATCAAAAGCAAATTTTAATTTCGTTTTATTGTCATTCTGTAAAATATATAATGTATATGTGCTTGGTAAATAAGGGTATTGTACACGTGTGCGGGACGGAACAACATGAGTACAAATGTAGTTGATTGTAGTTGTTATTACACATTTTGTTGTTTTAAACAATAAAAGGAGAAAGTAAAAATAAATTTATTTGATTAAACTATGCTGTTTACATGCTATATAGCCCTACCTAGTTCAACCATAACTCAACGTCAGGAATCTGATATCATCAACCTTATTTATACACTTTGTTTGAGTCAAAATTGAGATAAGTCAAAATATTTTCCATAGTCCCTTGAATTTCGAGATGACAAGTTTGACTGTATTATCAAAAATCCTCTCACTTTTCATGTGTGTCACTGATGGTATTCTCATTCAGTTTGAAGAGTTCCTTGAGTTCACCAAGGCTAAAGTGTCGCTCCACATCCTCCTCTTTGTCAATAACACAGGAACTGAGAGCCTTTTTGTGGGCCTGGCGCTGAAAGATCTTCTCTTCAATGGTACCAGTCTGTCAGACAGAAGAATGATGTGTTTGTGTAAAACAGTGGGTGAGGGGAGACAACAATGCCAAACATGTATTAACTGTGGAAGTTGACCCTAAACTAATTTCACAACTCTTTATATATTTCACTTGAATAAGCAAAGATTACAACATTGCTCTCTAATGCCTTTGCTTTATCTTCCCTGTAGTTCATTTACAATATTTAATTATAAACTGATAAAAAAAATTAGGTTCTTTTTAACTGAACAACTTAAAAAGTTTATTAAACTCTAACGAGGTAAAAATTATCTCTAAGAACACAAGTGCAGTGTGGGCTATAACTTTTGAATTAACAACTTAGTGAAAGACAAACTCAAATCATTGACCTTTGACTGGGATTAATATGAAATTTCAGGAAGTTTCTGGATTTTTCGCACTGACTAAATGTAATTTCCTTACTGCTATAAGTCTGTATATAAAACATTGTTTCTTTTGACCGTCTCTCCAACAACGAGCCATGGCCTGATCATCATTAGCTGGGTTCCAGTCCGGATCAAACATCACTAGTCGGTTTGCGCCAATCAGATTTAATCCACATCCTCCGGCCTTACTACTCAGCATGAAAATGAATACTGGACTCTTGTAGATAGAAAGGATTTAATCTCAGTTTTTTTAATAGCATACAAGGAATCATTGTCTGTTGTTTGGTGTTATTATGCAGTCATTTTCAAAGATAATTCAGACAAAACATGAAATACAAAAAAGCTATGTGTTTCAAGTTCATTTTATTAGAAGCCATGTCAACCCTCAGTATTGTTAAGCAGTGTGAGGGGTTATTGAGTTGAGTTGTAAAATAAATATTGCAATTTGAGGAAAATAGTTTGATCTCTTGTTGGATGAACATATAAGTATATACAGGTAATATCAAGTAAATCTCTGTATCACAAAGTCTTCAAAATATGCTGATCAGATTGTGTACTGGGAAAGTAACAATAAACTTACTTTAGGATCATTAAAATTCTCTACTATTTTCGCTCTCTTTTTAATAGACATAGAACCATCCAGTCTTACAAAGATGTACCTGTAAACAAGAAACAAATCTAGGCATTAGTTTGGACTTAAGAACCCTGTGAAACCTGTGAAAAAACAAAACACCAGTAACTTACACAAAAGAATGCTTGTGATTTGTACAACATGTGGGAAAAAAGTTGAAGTGTAACTAAAACATGAAAATGTACATTTGTTAAAAAAAAAATTAGAAATATGAAATAATAATTCTTCCCCATTTGACTGCATAACATAAAGGTTGAAGGAGATATTGAATATTACAAATGTTGCTTGAAATGTTACTAAGCTTATTTATCTATCAAAGAAATTCATTAAAGTTAAGTTATTAGGAAAATGATCATTGCATGCTGGCAAAAATGATGGAAGGATCAAATCAAATTTTATTGGTACCCTCTCAGTCGACAGAGTTTCTCAAACAGGTCAAGCGTCTGTGTGTAGTTGGACACTAACACCATCTTATCACTGGTGGTCGACTTAATCATGGCCAGGAGACAATCTAGTACCAACACCTTCCCTGTAATCACATGACCAATGATTCATATAACAGCAGGTCAATTTAATTCAGACTTAACCACACCTAAACTGGGATATTCCTTGTCACAACACAAGAGTAAAACTTATAGATACGTACAATACAGGTACATTTGCATTTTACCCTCTGGTATAGCATTGTACAGGCCCTGAACCTGAACTTCCACCAAAGGATGCATAATTTCAACGACAGGGGTTTTGCTGAGATTTTTTAAACAAATTTGACACCAGCCAGCTGAAAGAGGTACAAGCAACACTAAATATACATAATACATATACATTGTATTATTTCTAGTTCATTGTAAGGTGACAATCAGCAGCCAAGCAACATTTGGATGAGCTTTGATTTTGTAAGGTGAGGTTGTCATCTGATTGTGGTAGCCGTATGGTATAGATAACCCACACTGATAACATTCCATATGGGACAGGTAGTTATATGCCACAGCTACTGCTATTCAGTCAAATTAAAAACTGTTGTTATTTTATTCTCCTATAATTAGATCAACCCTTTGTTCAGAGTAGCACTATACTCATGGGCTTATCACAGGAAAATTGTCTTCAGGCTTTATGTCATTAATACCAAATCCCTGAAAATTCAGTGTGTTAGTACCTCTATCATCATTTAGACTCTATATCATACCCGACAGTTATATCATACCTGACAGTTATACCTGAAAGTTATATCCTACCTGACTGTTATATCATACCTGACAGTTATATCCTACCCGACAGTTATATAATACACAGTTATATCATACACAGTTATATCATACCTGACAGTTATATCCTACCCGACAGTTATATCATATCCGACAGTTATATCATACCTGACAGTTATATCATACACAGTTATATCATACCTGACAGTTATACCTGACAGTTATATCCTACCCAACAGTTATATCATATCCGACAGTTATATCATACCTGACAGTTATATCATACCCGACAGTTATATCCTACCCGACAATTATATCATATCCGACAGTTATATCATACCTGACAGTTATATCGTACCTGACAGTTATATCATACCTGACAGTTATATCCTACCCGACAGTTATATCATATCTGACAGTTATATCATACCTGACAGTTCTGGCCGCACGACTTTAAGGTTATATCCAGTAGGGAAAAGATCAAGTGATCCTTCAAAACCATCAGCATCTCCAACACATTTATCATATATCAAATCAGGATCTATTAAATGGAAAACAAAATATATTGGAAATAATGGGTAAAATTGCACTCCTGATGAATTGTCTCTTTAATTCAATTCAACTATAAATATAAACTTCATTTATTTTACAACAATTGCAAAACAAGTTATGTCAACTTATACTAATCACTCTTGTTGGCCCGGATGTAAGCACGCGAGGGGTCTTCTTGTGGGAGGAAACCGGAGTACCCCTTACCTTTTCACATCCGTTCCGGGAATCGAACCCCGGTCTGCTAGGTGAAAGGCAAGTGCGTTACCACTGCGCCATCCGACCACCCAATTCAACTACTGGTCAACAACTCTCTTTATCAACAACACTACAAATCAGCATGCAAGTACCTGCCCCTTCATTAAGGGGGAAGTTATCAATATTAATTAATGAAAAAAAAAGTATTTTCTTTAAAAGAGAACTTACGGTTACAAAGTTTCTTTAGCTGAGTTATGAAAGAAAGGCTTGTGCCTGTGGGCCGACCATCAAACTCCATGTCAGGATCCCCAGCCTTTGATTTCACAAGCAGCTGATAGAGGGCAGTCTGCAAAGGAGTCAGGCGGCAACACACCACCTGCTCAACTAAAATTGAAGTAATTTCTTCATTACAACCTTCAGAACACATTTTGTCTATGGTTACTGCCTTTACACTACTCTTTACTAAATATATAATCAAGATTGATATTGGTAGCCATTGACAGGATTTCCAAATAAAACAAATGAAGGTATTGAAACCTTTATAACTAGCATTATTAAAGTTGAATTTGGGAATCTCTCAGGAAAGTTAAAGAATTTGTTCCCAGAATTTAGGATCTGAACATGTATTAAATGAGTGACTGAAAAATTACTTTTCACAGGTAGATATCTGGTCAGCAGGGCCTGGGTCCTTCTGATGATACACTTGTTTACGATAGCAGCCAACTACAACAAGCATATCCATTAAAGAATGTGATCCAATTATTCCAATTTATTAGAAAACTTCCATATCTTGATTATAGTATAATAAATCAATGAAAGTCAGTTTAATCTATAAAATTTTGCATCAACAAGTCAGTTTCATCATGGCCTATCATTCTACGGAGGTATACTATAACCATTTGATTGTGACGCACTGACTTTTGATATAACCTGTCATTATTAAATTCTGTAATGGCATCTTTAAAATCTGTGTGAATTGTCTTTATTTTTACCCCGTAACAACCCCATTTTCAGTCGGTTGTTTGAAATGATCATGACAGGTAAGTTTGCCGTTTCCCTTGTAAGGGACATAAATCTGTACATTGTCTGCTGACAAAGACCATAATGTTTTCAATCTTCATTGACAGAAAGTATAGAACAATATCACAAATTACAAAGCAAAATAATTACAACCTTATTAATTAATGGACAATTTTTTTCTTTGTTGACAGCATACAAGATTGGTTAGGGTAGATGGAATGCTTGCATACTTAGCATACATGTCATTATGTCACTGAAGTCAGCATACACATCATTAAGTCACTGAAGTCAGCATACATGTCATTATGTCACTGAAGTCAGCATACACGTCATTATGTCACTGAAGTCAGCACACACGTCATTATGTCACTGAAGTCAGCACACAAATCATTATGTCACTGAAGTCAGCATACATGTCATTATGTCACTGAAGTCAGCATACACATCATTAAGTCACTGAAGTCAGCATACATGTCATTATGTCACTGAAGTCAGCATACACGTCATTATGTCACTGAAGTCAGCACACACCTCATTATGTCACTGAAGTCAGCATACATGTCATTATGTCACTGAAGTCAGCATACACGTCATTATATCACTGAAGTCAGCACATACGTCATTATATCACTGAAGTCAGCACACACGTCATTATATCACTGAAGTCAGCATACATGTCATTATATCACTGAAGTCAGCACACACGTCATTATATCACTGAAGTCAGCACACACGTCATTATATCACTGAAGTCAGCACACACGTCATTATATCACTGAAGTCAGCACACAAATAATTAAGTCACTTAAGTAAAATTACCTTTACCCATAGTCATTCCAGAGCCAAAAACAAAATTCAAATAGTTATTTTCAAACAGTGCAAATGTAACATTGTCAATTATATTGGATGTTTGAATAGATTGCTATTCCTAGTAATTAGAGATTTTTCTTTAACAATACACAAAAAACAGAAGTCAAATCACATTAAAGTAAGAACAAATATCATTTATTTGTTATCATACACGTATCATTCAAGATTTTAGTTTTCCTAGTTTTCATAAGTTTAACAAGATGTGTTTATGAAATACTATGCCCCCAGTTGCAACAAAGATCTTCAGAGAGACATTGAACTCTACTGTGTAAGGCATGTGCTAATTACAATGTGTTCATTATGGTAATGACTTTGTCATGGTCAAGGTAACATGGTCCAAAATGTTGATACCATCAGAATGGTCATGTCACAAGGAACGTACATGCCAAATATAAAAATCCCTACCTCTAACCGTGCAATAGTTATGGCCAACGTTACCACCAATGTTAACAAATGCTGGTCAAAGGTCACTGTTAAGGTAAAAAATTGGTACTACCAAATAGAGGTGAGCGGTATTACCGATATACAGTATATTGCAGTAAAAAATTTTGACGGTACATACTGCAGTACAGGAGGTCGATACCGGTATTCTCAAAATAGTAACAATGTCATCGATCTATTTCTAGTAATTAAGGGTTCTGTAATACACTCCATAGACCTAGATAATCAATGGGATGCGTGTGTGACACAATTAATTGAAGTCTCTTCTGATTTGAGATAACATCAGTTTTGCTGATGGACAAGACAAAGATCTACCCTCTAGGATAGATCTTCTCAGTCTGAGTCGTCGCTTATGTCATGACATGTAACTAGTATAGATACAAGTCCAAGTCGAAGATGCTTGTCAATAAATGCGATCACACAGTGATTGGTTTTACTGGTCATTCCGGTACATAAAAATTCGACATGAAATGAGCGTGATCAAAATCACAGGTTGGCGACCGGTAGACTTCAAGTCTAGTCACTATGGAAACGAGCTCTGCAGTCTCACAGAGAATAGAGACAAGATGGCGATTCTAGTCTGATATTAATTTGTTTATTACTTATATTAAATAACTAATTTGATCTGGCTTGTCAGAGTCTTGTTTCAATGTGTTTAAAACATTTGATGAAGTATGAACAGGGTAAGTGTTAATAATTTCTTCAATTTGTGATACATTGTATATCTGTGGTATACCGTGATACATACCACAGTACTGGACTAAATACCGTGGTATACTGTGGTACTTTATTTTTCGTGGTACCCAGCTCTACTACCAGAAAAGTCTTGTCACAAGGAAAAGACTTGCCAAATATGAAAGCCCTACCTCTTACAGTTCAAAAGTTACAGGCAAGGTTAAAGTTGACAACAGACAAACAGACAGCACAAGAAAAACCCCAACATGCCACTGATCTTTTGATTCACGGGCATAAAAATAATGGATGCAACTGGTTTTTCATATGTCCAGATTAAGCTGGTTATATAATGTAAATGATGAAACACTGTAACATTAATTTTAAACCATATACAAGGAAGAGTTGACAACAGCAAAAAATTTTGCAAAGTCATAACAATAGTGGTTGGCATTTTGACTACTAAAAAGGACCTAAGAGGAAACAAATTTATGTTAATACAAAACTTAACTTTTACAAACCATAGGAGTTTTATTGGAATCTAAATGATTATTTCTGTAACCTAGTAGATCCGAGAAATTCATGTCTGGTATCCGTATAAAGTATTTCTCTATAAAAGTTGTGCAACTATAAATCAATGAAATGATATAGCTAAATAAAACTCAATGGAAATTAGTTCTTCTAGAATTGTCTCCCTTTGTGCAGTGTAGTCTATGTGGTCATGTATTTGCTATACATAGACTTTCCATCCATTGTAAGTTGTGGTGACCCCTAGAAGTATTAGACGTATGAAATTAATCTCATGTAATTATGGAATTTATACAAAGCTCTAATACTGTGGTGATTAATCTATATACAAGTTCAGCGAATTGATGAAATAAAAATTTTATGTAAATTTTTGTTTGTTTGTTTGGGTGATGATGAAAATTAAAGTGGTTTAGAAATGGATCAGAAACCATGCTAATGACTCCAGGAATGGGAAAAAAGATGTTAGTATAAAGATATTCATACAGTCTGCAAATAAAGTAATTTAGTTCTCACCTCTGCAAGTTTCTCTTCACCCTTCTTGTGCTCCAGGTCAGAAGCCGCAGCATCTCGGCCACGAAGGATTGGAGTCTCAAATTTACGCTTGAATTCGAGGGCAGTACCTATTGACCAAAGTTAAGGGGAAGACAAACTAAACTTCAACTTGGGAGACAAAAGAAAACTATCCATTAGCTCTAGTATCAATATCTTTATAACATGAAGTTGTCCTCTTAGAAAGTACAGCTCATACAGCAGTTAACAGTTATACTTTTATACTAGATCCTCAAAACTGCTTTTTTTCCATCTCCATGTTCTTGTATCATACCCATAGCATTGTTTAATTTAAAATTCCGAACAATATAGTAAATATAAAATAGTTTTCACATAATCTTGAACAAGTTTCTTTATTGTTGTGTCAACTATGATTTTTAAGCCTTACCAAGTATTCCTCCATTAACAAAATGGATGAGACTGAAGTACTCAAGGAGATCATTCTGAATGGGGGTCCCAGACAGCAGAATGCGACGCTGAGCCTTCAGGCTGTTCAGAGCTTGATATGTTTGGTTCTCACAATTCTTCAGACGATGGCCCTGAAAAAATGTCAAAGTGTCTCAAATATCCTAACTACATCAGAAGAAAAATTTTGTAATCTGAAGATTTATATCAATCAGGCTGATATGTAATCATAAAGAAAATAGCAACTCCTGTGATATGGTAAATCACATTACACTGCAAATACTTGTTAATTCCATCGATGTCTTGAGGAGAGAACAGCTACCCGGTAATTCAAAGATTTTTTTGTCTGCTCTATTTAGAAGATAATGCAAATAAGGAAAAGATGATTGCTAAATGCTTGAGTACCTCATCACAAATCACAAGACCAATGGTGCCCTTCAACATGACTTTGGCATGCAGTCGCAGTGTTTCGTAAGAAATGATAAGGACTGGGTTGAGGACACGTCGGCCTTTTTGCTGCATGAAGTGGTCTGCAAATAACAAAATCAACAAAACTATAAATTTCCTGGTGTTTACTACAGAATTCCCAACAAACACAGTAAGTAATTTGATTCAATAGAAATCTCATTTGATTAAAGACATGTTTGACCTAGCAACCACCTATTTGTTTATTTTGTTCAGTTAATATCACTGTGAATAGTCAAGCCATTTTAAAGCTGGATATACGTTCAGCAGCTGATGACTTCCTTACTCAATAACATAGGAGGCCAGTCTTATGCCATCCAAAGCAAATAAGGTTGAAGTGCCCTGACCAAGGACAAAATCCACAACATGACTCATAAAATCTGTTACCTGTTACCGAGCAAGATCGGAGTATCTCAGTCTCGGGCTAAGATCCTGTAGCAAACCGTGGTGTTAGCCGAGGTTAGGATGTTACAGGATCATATGTAGTGAATCTAAGTAAATTTCTTTGAGCTTTTCCTGAAATGCTGGTCCTGACACTGGAAATGAACCACTTTTCTGACACCTCAGACAGGGATATCCCATGCAATACCCTATTCTAGATTTTTCTATCTCACCCGATCTGTCTAGTAACTTTACATACTTTTTCATGCAACGGTATATTCATCCACGTGTAGGCATAAGTGGCACCTACACACATGTATTTCATCAAAAAGGTAGGTTAGGTCATAGTTAATATTTCAACAACATTCTATGTAATTAATCTTATTTAAAATGAAATAGAAAATCTTCACTTTAAAACATGTTGTGTGGCCTACATTGTTTATGCACAACTATTCAAATGTTCAAAAAGTGAAGAGGCTGTGTGGGTAGTTTGAGGCTCCCACAGGATACGCCAAACTCTGATGAAATACTGAATAGTTTTCAAAGTAGTAGGTGTGAGAAAAAAATTTATAACCTGTAACTGTAAAAGTTATTTCAGAATATGGTTTTCACAGTATTGTACTGTGCCAGAATGTCAGAATTAACTTTTATTTCTTTTCCAAGCTGGAGAAAGTAGGATTTTATAAATTTGCCAGATGACGGGTGGATGTACCAATGCAACATAAGCTCACTTGGCCCTTTGAGCTAAGTGAGCTTAAAAGTCAGATTTTGTTTTTTTAAAGATTTGCCATTATTTCTCCAAACAGATTTCATTTCCCTAACCTGGAAAGGATCAAACCAACTCTGGACTGCCAGCATTTTGAAGGAACATTTGATGACTGATGGCATGTCACAAGAGTATTCAAACCATGATACCGTTACCTCAGAACATTCTTCATTCAACCAACTGACCTAAGTTGCGGTCGATGTCGTCCTTAGAGCCAGAATCGATCACCAGACTGTTGATAACAGTGCCTAACCATTTCTGAATTTCATTTGCCCAGTTCTGAAAGTAACCAGTTTTCATTGCATATTTAGATATATATTTATGCAATACTTAAACCAATATTTGATTTAAAAAAAAAAGCCATTCAAAAGTAAAAACTACTTTTTATCTTTTAATTTTTTTGAAAGTCACATTATTTAATTACAAGGGCTGAGATTGATAAGTTGTGAGCCTCATATTTAAGTGTCTGACTTTTGGCGGACATATTGTATTACTTTTCACTATAATCCCCTTAAGTACCTAAACACTTTTGCCAGTGGCTGTTAAGGGCCTCAGTGCCACTTTTAAAGAAGTCCTTTTCTTGACTGTTCAGAAAGTCCTCCACTGCATGTAAGATGACATCATCATGACCAGAAATGGCCTTTTTAAATTTTGGAAATAGACAAAAGCCTGATGGAGCAAAATCAAGGCCAATAAGACGGATGCTCAATCAATTCAAAGCCACAGTCGTTAATGACAACTATGGCAATGACAGATTTTTAACAAGGGCATTCTCCTGGGGGAACAACACACCTTTACTGAGTTTTCTGCAGCATTTAAGTTTAATATTTTCTCTTAACTGCCTAAGAAGTGTCACATAATATGTGTCATTGATTGTTAGTCCCTTTTGCAAATAATCTATCTTCAGAATACCATCAGCATTCTATAAAACCGAGACCATAATTTTTCCAGCTGATGGAACAGTCTTTGTCTTCTTTGGCAGGGTGAACCAGGGTACTTCCGTTGTCAAGACTGTTGTTTGGCCTCTGGGGTGGAATGATGACCCATGTTTTATCCAAAGTCACAAACCACTGCAGTAAGTTAGCAGAATGGAATGAACTTTTTGCTTAAAAATCCCAACTGTGCTGGCTATGTATCTCTCAGTAACTTGCCTGTCAGCCATAACAATATCATGGACTTTATTGACCATTTCATCCCCAAGACTATGCCTGCCACGCTTAAATTCCCTACCCACTTTTTCACTCTAGCATATAGTGTCGCTATCATATCTTCAAGAACACAGCCTTAAATAGTCCGGGGATAATAGAGCTGAAAAAGGACATCCCTGCTTAACTTATTCAATACGAGGCTTACAGTTTATCAATCAACCCTCATAGTTCAGCCACTCTCCTCCTTCCAAAATATGTTTGAATATGATATATGATCAGTGACAGCAGATGCATGTTCAGTGATGTACTGATGTGTCCAAAAGTTCATATTTTCTTGCTGTCGTAGAAAAACTTAACATGCCATACAACTTCGACTTTGACCTACTGACCTTGACAAGACTACTTGGAGCAACAATGGCAACCTTGTCAATAAACGGTCTACAGTCAGGACTCTGTCTCTGAAATTCACAAGAATTTTACTATTAAAGGTACATATTCTAGCTTTTACCTTACCAGTATATCAAAAGTAAAAGAAAATTTAAAGTAAAATAAACAGAATTTCTTTTATTCTGAAAATGATTTGGTAAGAATGCATAATTAAGTTGAATGTAATGGTTTCCCCCTAAACTTGTACATTTTCAAGCAAACAACATACCAGTAAAGTCCACATCAGAGTTATACACTGTAGTGTCTTTCCAAGGCCCTGAAAAGAAATTTAGAAATGAGAAAAATTGGTATATGAAAAACCTGAACTTCGTCAATGATTACGAATTGCTTTGAACATAATTCGAAAAGAAATCTTCACTTCCATTCCATTTTGACCATTCCCAAGAGATCCATGTGAAGGTCATGGTGACCTAGTATTAGTACGTGACATGCCATTTTCCATAAAATCTAATCACACATAGGTTTTAAAGATTCTGCATCAAATAGAAAAACAGATATGCTCTTGTAACTCTTTTACCTAAAGAATCACACTGACTAAATTCGGGTCTGTTAAACACAATCACTGGAAAATTCTTGAAGTGATCACAAACCAGATATATAAGAAAACTGATTTTTACTTATGAAAGTATCAAGAGAAAGGCTGCAGTAACCTAATTTTGGTGTGTGATGAACCCTCTTCTCAAAGATGTAGCTACTCACAAATATTAAAACTACACAAAATAATAAGAGATATGCTCTGAAAACAATGTATGCGTGCAGGAACACATGTACATAGAATAATAATGAAGATTTAAGTTTTTCAAAGTGTGCATTTAAAAATAAAGGGCCAAAGAATCACACAGATATGGCAGATCATTATGGCTCATGTTTTCCATACGGAAGAATCTGAAGAAAATTTCGAATTCTGCAGTGGGTTCTACTTGAGTCATATCTTACATTAGAATCTGAATTGGTAACTATCATTATCAATCAAGCATTCTGTCAATTATTGAAATAGATTTAACAAAAGTACTTTTAAGATTGATAGAATTGTAACTAACCATTTCATCTGCCATGATACACCCATAGCTGTCTGGTATCTGTACACCTGTCACACAGTCATACATGAACTTCACACCCTGAAAACACATAAATATTCTCTTAATGAAGATATCAATCAAAATAACAATAACATAACAACAAATCTGAACATTTATAAATAAGGGCCATTATAATACAAATATAAACAAAAGATGTTTTACATCCAACTTACCTCCCTTTGATGAGGTCGCAACACTGCAGACAGTTTGGGATCCACCACTACATGAACAGGAACTTTCTCTCTGTACGTCACAAAGAAGGATACTCATAGACATACATGTCATATTCATCTATCGATTTCACAACACAGAAACAGGAAATAATACCCCTGCCATCTTAATCAGTTTTCTTCTCTTCATCAAAATTCTACAGAAACAAATTTGTTTAACATTTTATGACCTTGAACATAGTCAATGTGACATACTTATATCAGAATATATAAATACATAGAAATGCCATGCAAAGAGTTAATAAAAATACTACATTAGAAAGCCCAACTGAATTTCAAGATGTTAAAACCCAGCAAATGTCAAGAGAAAGGTGGAAAACTCGAAAACAAGATCAAATGCTGAAAAAAGGAAATAGCTTTTTATTAAAGATTGTCCAACCTAAATGATGCTTAAAAGTGCAGCTACCTGCCTTGGTTACAAAGCCTATCAAGTTTCAAAGAAATTGATTAAAACAGTGAAAGCTCTTTAGATCTACAAGCATCATTTAAAATCATAAGCTGAAAAGACTTACATGTCAACTTTGAGCTGTTCATGTGCACTCAGCTCTGGTGGTGTGTAAAGAATGAGAGCTCCTTCTTCGTAAGGATCATGGAGAGGCTGTCTGACTCCGTGTCTTCTCACCCCTAGGGCTCTACCCAGAGAGGAACCTTACAAGCAAAACCAATAAAACGTGTGTCAATAACATCTGAGATACAGGCAATAGAGACTGACAAGTGACAGTATCATGTAAGTCCTTTTCTTACCTTACTGCTAAACACTAAGCAGACATGTACCATGTACTTACACAAAAATGTCATAGTGCAACATACTTCTACTACAGCCAATAACCACAGAACAAAACATACTAACTAAAAAGACAGGTAGATGTAAAATATAAATCTGCTTGGAGATAAAGAAAAAATTCCTGTGACATTGTAGGCATTTGTTATACATGAAACTGCTAAAGATTATTTGTTTGTTTGTTGGATTTATCACTCCGTGAACAGCACTGATCCAGGGTCATTTGAAACTGATTCTCCTTGTAAAAAAAAATCAGCTGGTAGCTGGTGACTAGTGGCTTTACTACTGATGAAAAGGAGGAAAGTTGCATGCCTTCCAGATTTATTAGAGTTAGTGTCTGGCCCATGGACTTAACACAACCACATCAGCACAGATCTGTCCATTTCTCAGCGGCTTACTCTCATTTCGCCTTAGCTGTCAATTTCATGGTAAAAAATTATTCCCATTTCGCCTTAGTGCCAAAACCAGGTAGGAAGGAGTCAGCTAAGGCGAAATGGAACCTTGTATAAACAAAATAAGGAAGCCAAGTAATTAATTTAATAATGTTTATTTAGCTATATACTAGTATTCTTTTTGCAATGTCATCAATACAAACATAATTAACATTACAGATATATGTCGGAGTGACGGCATTACGGGAAGCACATTCGAAATCAAGGCTAACTGTGCTCGGTGAGAAGTTCAGGTTGTGTCGAACGGCAATGTCTTTCAGAAACGTGAATAATCTATTGTAGGTGTTAGTATCTCTCTTCAGCAGTAATGAATACACAAGTGGAAACATAACAGTACCAACAAAAGCATGGATGGTGAAGATACTGTCAAACATCTGTGGGGCTGTATAAAAGGTTCCATCGCAGTAGACGAGCTCGGCAGAGCATAGATGTACTAGGTTCTCGTCAGTTGTGAATATCAGTATTTTGTCGTTGTTTCCATCATTTGCTTGTAGAAACTGTTCTCCACTGGTGGTCTGGGTAAATTTACCTTCAAGTTGGTCTGGTGTTCGGAATTGGCAGTAGTGTCTTCTTTCTGCTACGATAGAATGACGACTTCTTGGCATCAAACGTTGGAAGTTTAGAGGCAATCTCTATACTCTGGGCATCCCATGGAGTAGTTCGGAGTTTGGATATTTCTTCATCATAGATGGCTGGTAGTGGATGAAGTTTGGTTTTAACTCTCGTTCGTATGTTGTTCATAATCTTCTTGCATTCTACTGCTGCTCGGTCTGGAAGATGATTGTGAACGTCATCTCGGGTGCATAATGTAGCTTTGCAGTTTTTCTCGGTACACTTCCATGATATCCATGTGTCCCTCTTGTTGTTATGGCGATATATAAAGCCATTCCATACAAGATGTCTACCACCCCTGTTAGTCTCTAGAAAGTCTACATGTAGCATAACTCCTGCCATGTTGATTGTGAAACTGATACTTTAGCATACTGTCAAAGGTCTTTTATAGATAACATGTAAGCTGAGATGAGGAGTTATTCCAAGCTGAATCTCTGTAAGTCTAGTGTTTTTCCAAGCTGTTACTGCTAGGGTGAACAGGATTCTTATACGTAAGCTGAGATGAGGAGTTAGTCCATGCTGTTACTTCTAGGGTGAACAGATCATTCAGTCTGTAAAAATCTACTATGAATATTTTTGTATGCATATATCCCCAAGAAAAACTATCTAAAACTATAACTAAAAATATAAGTTGCTTATAAACATACATTTCATTGAAAAACTAGGTTTTTAAAATAAGATTTGTTCCTTCTTTGAATTATAAAAAAAAAGAGAAATAAAACCAATATTTATTTAAATATATTTAATTGATTTAGTATCAAAATATACAAGTTCCAATACAAAATGTAGTTATCTTTATTTCTTTCAATGTGAAAAATGTGCATGTTCCAATACAAAATGTAGTTATTTTCATTTCTTCATATATATTTTATATATTATATATATCTTAAATCTATGAGGCCTTTGGTCAATTATAATTAAGATTTAACTGTAGAATGAGTTATTGTAAAAACAACAACTGCTGCAGGTAATTGGTTTGTTTATCTTTCTACACTTTTCCTAAATTCCCACTTTGCCTTAGCCCAATTCCTATTTCGCCTTAGCACATTTCCACCTGTTTTATACCAAAACATGTAACTAAGGCGAAATGGGAACACACCTTCTCAGCTCCCTGAGAAACACAAACCACCATGGATAGTGAGCATTGAACCATGCACCTCGGATCTTCACAAGAGGTTACACAGAACAACTCTCTAAGTGACTGAGCTATTGTGCCCCCTCCCAAACTCTGCCTTAAACTGCCAAAAATCAAAGTTACATGTCAGATCATTACATATAATATCTGTCTATTTTATGTAACTCACAGAACATTCATTACCAGATATTAAACATTTGCTTTTTATTTCTTTCACAGATAAAAGTTTTGAGATATTATTTATACACAATATATACCAGTACATAAGTTACCTTTGTAATTAGGGATGGGAACCTTGAATGGTTTCGAAAGAATTTTCTTGATAAAAGCTTCCTGCAAAAATAAAAAATGAAGATTTAAATAGCATAATATAATTTTTACCACAGGGAGTACTTAGAAGGTATTTCCATATCTACTTGTCATGTAATGCCTGCACCAGGAAATCCAAATTTGTAAAAAAGCTTAATAGACAACCTAATGGATAATCATTCTCAGAATTAAGTGACATCTGCTTGGAAAGTAATCAGAAAATCAGATATGAATAGAAAGAAAAAATTACAAATAACTTGGGATGCTAGCTACATAGGTCCTTGTTTATTGAAAGAAAGTAGCTAAGTTGTTGATACAAATTGAACATTTATTTTAACATACATGAGAAAAGGCGTCAGGACAATGTGGTGTATTGGTGATACTAGACAAGGGCTGACGATGGACCACTTCATCATCTCTTGCATTGTCATGAAGTGTCTTGAGTCTCTTTACCTGTCACATAACGCAATTCAGAAATCCAAATAAAATTGTATATTAATGTATAAATAATTAAACATATTTTTTTCACCATTTTTTTTTAAAGCTGTGAATTTCTTGTATAAAATAGGCATTAAATAATAGATAAAAAGTATAGTGAACTTAATTGAGTTTGATTAAATATTCAGGAAACATACAACTTTAAAATTATTGTATGTCCTTTTAGCTTTGAACTAATAGGAAATATACATTTTGATATATACCTGACGGAAACTGTCATGATCAGTCCTCTGTGTTGCACAGACAATTGCCCCTCTCTGACTAGGGGCTTGACTACGTCTCTGTTAACAGATGTCATAATCAATGTATTAGCCTGTTCTAATAATCTGAATGAACTCTGATGTATCTTTAACCTTAACACACCTTGCTGGTAATATACTACATTCACATCATCATAATGTAATTATTTCACCCTTCCCTCCCACTTCCTATAAAAAATATAATACATTCTTGAATTAACAACTTCTAACTACATCAGTGTTGCTATATACTTACAAAGTATGAAGGTATTACCTATATTTTAAAGGGATCAAACCATATCAGTATAAATTTGAGCTGTAACAACAGCATGGTTCAGAAATAAATCAATATACATGGAAATTTTAGTATTTTAACTTAAAATATTTATTCTTGGTAAATGTTATTCCAGGATTCTAGATTTCATATCATGTTTAAATTTCACTCAACACTTATATACAAGTACCTAAAGGTAATGATTTGTATATCATAAATCAATAGAAACTTGATTTCTTATAATCTTTCTTTTCATAATAAAAAAATGTGTAGAAAAATTCCATGTAACATCCGAGTCATCAGTATAAGAAACACATGTGTTAATAATATGGTGATTTCTTCACTGTTGTCTCTGTAAAAATAAAAAGCCTCATTCAATTCTTTATTTAAACTTGTATTTCATATTTTTTGAAGTACATATATAAAGCTATGTGATGTATGGAATTTTATACATTTGTGTCATATTTTTATATTTAATTAGAAAATTTGATAAATAAGATGATGTATTACAGCATTTGGGCCCTCATATCGACTCTATTAATTGTAATATAGGTATAACAGATAAAAATGAATTCGAGTGATTACTTTGTTTTATTTAAATGACATGTATTAAGTCACACTCCTATATCAACATTTGTCCTTAAACATTTATCAAATTAATATCTTAATGATATGACTCTCTAAAATTACATTATTTAGATGGGGAAGTTGGCGAACGTTACTGAAAGATTGTTGTAAAAGGGGATTCCCATAATTACATAAACTATACTGGAGGTTTTCCTACGTGACAACTGTTGGTTGAATTTTGTGTAGGTGTGTCATTACGCAACAAGTATGATAAGTATGAAGCCTCTCTGATGATGTCACGAACAGCCATTGATTCGGGATTTGTTGGTTTTGTTACGTGGGCGTAATAACCAATCCGAGAAGACCACTTAATGTATGTATCTTTTTTATAACTGTACGTCGGATGTTCATTATGGAAGTCTTATATCTACGGAAATTTTTTTGAGTTACCATTGTAGTTCCATGATTCCAATGTAATTCTCTTTCATCGTGCTCCCAAGTGTAAACATTATGCGGTTTCAAAGCAGACCGCCATTTTGGAGGTGATTTCCAATTCAGATAGAGGCAGCCAATCAAAAGGTAGAACCACCACCCACATGATCAACGAGGCTTCCCCCTGTGAGTGGGACTGACGCCTGATATAGGTCACCACTTCTAAGAAAGAAATGGTCAGAATATGACGATTCCACACGCTGTTTGAACATCAGATGGCGAAAGGGGACGTCAGTCAGAGAGAATTGAAATGGAATTAAAGCTTCATAGTCCGGCAGGAGCCGAAGCTGTCAGTTACACGTGGCCTCTGTCGAATTCGGTAAGGCGTGTTCAACTTGGAGAGAATACACAAAGTAATCCGATTTGTTTCATGATTTTGACAGATCATTCAGTAACGTTCATTTTCTTCTTAATTTCAGGATGGGAAAGAAGGAGCTAATGAAATCATTGAAACCATAAGGTATGTAGTTTTCATTCATTTAATTGGTGATTTGATTCAATATCGAAAAATATGTGGAGCACGAGGACGACGCCATATTCAGACATGTAAAGTAGTAGGCAAAGAGAAGGTTTTTTGACCCCATGACCATGTAAAAATGTAGGTCAGTTGGCCGAACGTCATTGCCATCACATTAGACTATTATTTTGTTTAATGTGATATTTACTGATTACAATTTTTAAAATTGGTCGTTCATGTATGCTGTGTATACAAACTGTCAAACGGTAGTTTGTGGTTTGAAAACACGTGAAGTGGACCACGAGAATACAATTTGCATCAAATAGCTGAGCTGTCAGTTTCTGAAATTTATGTTTTCCCAAAACAATAACATTCACCTTTGCAACTACACTGTGTATCAGTGGAAAGGTAGATATGATAATTTGACTTGTCTATACACAATATGTAGTACAATGCTAATGTACATTCCTTTTTCACGAGAGAGGTCGTTATTTGGCCTAGATACTAAAAATAGGATTATGTACCTGAATTGTGAAAAGTACACGTCATAATATGCTTCCTAGAATATCAGATATTACAAGTCGATGCATGATTCTAGAAATAGTTTTGATTTTATCCTTATTTTCATATATTGATGAGTAATGTTGTTCAATAAATTCAGGTTTATCATAAGACAACCATGGATGGTTAAACATTTTTCAAATTCCTGTGCTTAAGACAAAATATAATCACAAAAAATTGTCAGAAGTCTTCAGAATTATAACTGATTCTCATCTGAAGACAATTGTAATTGTTCAATCAGCTTATTTATTAGTGACAGGTGTGTTTGTTAAATTACTAACATCACAATTATTTTTATATAAACACATCTCCAGAACAATGACGTTCTTCGATTAGGTGATACCCAGACACAGGAGGAGTCACAGAGACGGAAAACCTGTTAATCAATCATTTAATATAACATTTATCAAGATCAAATTTCTAGAAGTACTTTCCCTCCTCTGCTCATTAACACTGTTACACTCCTACTGGCAGTGGATAGAGCTCTCACCAATATGGCATTACAATAACGCCCCCTCTACCCAGCTCAGTATCAATGTAAAAACCTTTCCTCCAGATAACGACACTGTTACACCCTACCTTCATTCACTTGCACAATTACACCCCGTCTTACATTTAGTAACATAATTATACCCCTTTCTCTGCTCCGTCAGAGCTTGAGGTTGACTTTGGTTTCGAAGATCGAGATGTTAGTATGTTATTATCAGTAAAATTGACTGATAATAAGACTTGATATTTACACATTTTGGAACTTGTGAATGATTGTCTCAGTTTGTATTTCTTTCTGCTTATTTAAACAAAGACAAAGCTTTATTCTAGTTAACTTCCTGCATTCAACTTAATACCCATCTTATCTCTACCAACCTTCAGGTCTACCACTTAAACTAGTAATGTTTAGTATTGTTGTACTGTATATATTTACAATTCATACATTTATATTGTATTTTCCTGACCAGATACATTTACACATGTGTTTGAAAATATATCCATTTCCTCACTTCCCATCAATATTTGATTTCTTTCTGTAAAATTTATGACCAGAATCTGTTTATAAGGAAAAACAAATAAAGTTTTCCATTTGATGTTTTACAATTTAGAGTGATATATTTCCCTCTGTCTTTTGAAAGTCAGGACAGAAACTGCATTTGTTGCATCAGTACATCCTAGTATAAAAAGGTAGATTTACATTGAAGTTCTGAGACAAGATATATCACTCAAAATGTACATGCACTAATCTTACATGACTGGACTATAAATTAGACTGGTTTGATAAATACCATCAAACATTCTATAGCTAATAAGCTTACAAAGGAGCATATTTTCAGACCAGGTATACCTGGTACACATGCAGCTGGATAACAATGACTTGCATCCAGCTGTGCACAGTCAGCAGATATCTACCAGGTGTAGCTTAGACTGACGACCAGTAAAATGTAGAAATTAGATTGCATCAGTATACCTCAATAGACTTGCTGATGAAGCTGTGCGCTTGGTCCATAGATACATCCCTAGCGGCCTATACTGTTTGATGTCACCGAGTGCAAGTTTTGTATGTGTATGTACTTTGTTTACACCATACTTCAGTTGCAATAGGACGACAGGCAAGTAGACTACTTACTATAGTATACTTGCCACTGTCTGCTGATCAAAGAAGTTGAAGTTAATATTTTATAGTAATGGTATATTGAGGAAGATAAGTTCAGAACTAAATTTCACTACACTTAAATATTTCATAGGCTTCATTTAATAGTGAGGTAGGGGGAAGGGAGATGTTCATTTCTTAGTGATATGGAAAAGGTGCACGCAGGTATAAGTGATGACTTATGAGGTTCAATATATCTTGATAGTTTCAGGATAACAGCTTGTCAATTCATATGTCAACTATACATGCAATGTAAATACACCCAATGTAAAGTCAAATACGTTTTAATGATATCAAGCTGATCAACAAATTTCAGCAGATCTGTAAATATCAGCTCTGTAAATCATAGAAAAATATCTGATTTAACTGAACATGTATATACACCAGGTATGTAATGTAACTCATTTCTACAGTATACACATACCAGATACCTGGTGAAACCTATAAATTGTGATGTACAGATTATTTTAACTTGCATTGTGGGGTAAAATTTCCAACAGATAATTAAGACCTATCATCATGTAGACTGATTACCATATTGATATAGAGGTTAAAGGATTTCAACCGGCTGCATTGTCCTAGTACAGATACTATAGTTAAGACAGGGAGACACACGAGTAACATCAATTAGAGGACATTGACCAACACTGACCACTGCCATTGACCAGGGTGACATAGATATATATCTGTAACTTGCAGCTCTATTGATCTGAGGTTGCTGGCTTTTACAGAATATACATTTTATTGGCATGGTCTCCTCCAGTACAGCAATGAGCTGGGCTCCACCACAGGGAAGCCGATAAATGGACAATAACATGGTTGTATATTGACCAGGGCCTCTACACTGTGCTGGATATGCACACATCCTCAGTAGCAGTGATGAAACTATAGAGAGAATTTACTGCTAAAGAAACCAGTGCTGTGTGATAATATCAATGACCTGGATTTCCCTACTTATAACCTGTCTGAGCTATAAATGTCCTCCCCAGCTGACCTCGGCCTGGGAGTAGCTCAGCTGTCAGCCAATAGAGTCTGGGGTCACATTCTTGTTTGTCTTTTGCCTGCTCAGGTGTTTCTAGATTGTCTAGATATCAATATAAACATATAGGTTTTTTTAAAGCTATTTGTGTAGCTTTTGTATACACACACTTCAATAATATTTTGATATGGTATGTGAAAAAATTCAGAAAGGTTTGAAATTGACTGCCTTTGATCATAAACAGATCAACATAAAGATATAGAATGTAGTAATATCTATGATATGGTACATTATTACAGATCCAATACTAGTACTAGATCCTAACAAATATATTTTTATTGGATGTGTATTACTGGAATAGATGTATTCTATATATAAAGAAGTATAAAATTATTTCACACAACATAAAAACACCAACATTTTATATATATAAATAATTATATATCAGTCATGGTCATTGACAAGTATCTCAAGAGTACACTTGTAAGTGCCAAAATTGGAATAATGAGAAAGAATGGATAGGACTTGCAAATTTTTTCATTATGTATATTTATCTGCCTAGAGACTAGCGCTTAACATAGAATGATATATATAGAAATGAAAATGTAAAAATACTGTATATCATTCTAATCCAACTCTTTGCAACAGACAACATAGGACCTATAGCATATATTTATGTGTATATATACTTGGTTGTTAACTCATAGTGATATCAATTTCGTAATTTTTAATACTGATACATTATTAATGATTAAAGATATTTTATCATTCATGATGTAATAACTAACCCATGTTTGTGATCATGCGATATTTTTTAGTCTCATTAAAAGTTTTGATAAACATGTTTGTTTAATAGTTATAAATACCCAGACTTGATTAACATGCAGCTGCATGCTACATATCAAAGTACATGTACTGTTGTATACCTATTGCACTGAGAGGAAGCAGGCAATGATGTTTGTCAGCTGTTTACATGTGTTTGCACTGATAAACAGAACACACTTGTAAACCGGTAATAATTAGTTAACACACAAGCGACTGGTAGTTGCCTTTTCAAGATGTATACTTGTCTAACTTTTGTGGCCAGTGATGGCCACAACTGACCATTAATTATGACCTACTAACTGCATACATGTGTATACTTTAAGAAATAAATAGCAAAATACATGACGAAATGATGGAGTTTCCTGTTAAAACTTGTTTTGCCATATTTAAACTACAGTAATAAGAGTATGATATTCCTGTTGTTGCAACTTGTTCGTTTTGAAAAATAAGTGTTTTTTATAGCTATATATATTTAGCTAATATTAAATTAGAAAGTGGTTAGAGATAACTGTAATTTTCCTCAACTGAGGGGTGCATTGTAAAATGTCTCTTATATCTTTTTTTTTTCTTTTTTTAGGAGGGGGTGTAAAAGTGGGAAAAACACTTTTCAAATGTTCTATCTACATGAATCATATATAAATATATAAACCCATGCTTTTGTTTCAGCCTTGATGTCACAGCATCTCCCACCTGTTAGCTTAGAGTTTGTTGTGAAATCAATGTGCATTTATTGGTGTAATGTATACACACAGTCACAGGAGAACAATGCTTTTTTTACTTTGACAATAGACATATACTAGATTTATCCCCAGGTACCTCTTTGTATTATGATTTGTTTAAATTTAGACATGGATATACTGTACTGTCTGGTACTGAAGGTAAAAAAATGTACCTGTGCATTTAGTTTTAAAGTTATCTCAACTAGATTGTGATCTGTGTACATTTGTTGTAGATGGGTGTCGGAAGATATCCCGGAGCTGGAGACGGCATTGGATAACAATATCTTACAGGACTATGATGTCAAGAGGTGAGAGTACTGGTGGCCACAGCTGTTATAGTTAACTTTCTGTAGGCAATTAACATCAGCATTACAATTTACTTTGTGGATTGTCCTTCACTTGTAATTTGAAATTTCTCATGGGTTTTTTTTTTTCAAATTTTGTTAATTTAAAATTCTGTACAGTAAATGATCAGCTGTATGATTGTATTTTACATATTCTAAAGCAAAAAAAAACATAGTCTGTTAGTAGATTTTAAATAGGATGATAAGAGCAGTGCCTTTTTCAATGTGTACCTGAAGTAAATAAGGCATTATTACACTGCAATGTAGCATGAATATTTATATATGGTGTTATCACACTGTACACCAGTCTGAGTATATGAAGGTGTTATCACACTGTACACCAGTCTGCGTATATGATGGTGTTATCACACTGTATACCAGTCTTGAGTATATGAAGGTGTTATTACACTGTACAACAGTCTGAGTATATGAAGGTGTTATTACACAGTACAACAGTCTGAGTATATGAAGGTGTTATCACACTGTACAACAGTCTGAGTATATGAAGGTGTTATTACACAGTACAACAGTCTGAGTATATGAAGGTGTTATCACACAGTACAACAGTCTGAGTATATGAAGGTGTTATCACACAGTACAACAGTCTGAGTATATGAAGGTGTTATCACACTGTACACTAGTCAGAGTATATGAAGGTGTTATTATATTATGTTATGTCATACAACTGAGCTACCTGTATTTGCCAGTGGAAGTTGTTGAATGTAAAGACTGTGTTACATCTGATCATATTTGTGTACTTACAGCTATGAAAGTATGAAACAACTGTGTGACAAGTATAACAGGACCATTGACAGCATCCTCCAGTTGGTATGTAATCTCTGTTGATTCGTTCACATCCTCTCTATACCAAGAGGGCTGCATTAGCTCTCTGTCACTAATACAATGTCAACCTGTGGTTAATGTGTTCCCATTAAAGTAATGACCTTTTTTGACACTTTTTTTCTCCAGAAGTGACAACCTTTCTTTCTAAAATAATATCCTGTATTTGATGTGTTCTCTGTGAAATATCATTGTAATTTCTCTAAAATGATGTTCTCTTTGTACTTGATGTGTCTCCTCTAAAACGAAACCTTTACTCTGTGGTCTGTGTTTTCTCTAAAACCACACCCATCGGTCTGTGTCCTCTCTGAAAACAACATCCACTGATCTGTATCTTCTCTTTGCCCACCCATAGGTTTGTGCCTTCTTTCTAAACAGTACACAGACACTGTTGTTAGTGTGCCTTCTGTGAAAAGTTTCTTTTGTAATGGACAGTTTGCTATCACTGTATACCTGAGTAGAAGCCAAAAGTTTTCATATTGAGTTGTTCTAATAGAATTTAAGAAATAGATTAACTTGGTTAAAGGAACCATTTAACTGTAACATCAGTTGCGATAAATATCCATACAAGGTCAATAAGTAAAGAGATATGAGATATTATTACCAAAAAGTGATTCTACAACTTTGCTATGGTGTTACTGCTGATATAAACCATTTAATGTATTCCTTTCAACAATTTTCTTTGAATTCTTCATTTTAGTTAAGAAAACAAACTGTATTTCAGTTATGCTTTGTAGCACATTTGAATGTATGTGTCATTTGTAACTTTTTCAGTGGAAAGGGACATCACGTCCACAGAAAATTAAGGAGCGTCCATCGACTGGCTTGCTTAAGCATATTCTCCAACAGTGTTACGACCATGCTGTCAAAGATCCAGAAAGACTCAACCAGTACGAGCCCTTCTCCCCTGAGGTATGCATATATGTTTTGTTAACTGTTCACATTGTCTCTTTAAGGCACCACATGGAATTTTCAAGTTACATGAGAGATGATCTTTTACAATATCTCAAAATAAAAGAGTTTTTATCTTTCTTACAAAATCAGAAATGATATCTGAACATTAATTTGCTTTTTATCTAGGTTTATGGAGAAACATCATTTGATCTGGTGGACCAAATGATAAAATCCATCAACTTCTCAGAAACTGACTACTTCATAGACCTTGGGAGTGGTAAGTCCAGTTGCTGCAGAAACATACTTTTATCAAATACAATAAATCCTTGATATGATCCAGCTAATTCAGTATTTTTCCATGATTACAAATTTTGAAATTGGGACTGATACATCATTGCACTTTGAATTCAGAGTTTTGTTAATTTTTTATCAAATCACTTACAAATCGTCATTCAAATTTTCTCATTTTGATTTACAAGTTTTATTTGGAAAACCATTTCAATATTGATCTTGGGTTACCTCTCTACAGGAGTTGGCCAAGTTGTCCTACAGGTGGCAGCAGCAACATCCTGTAAAATGTGCTACGGTATTGAAAAAGCAGAATATCCAGCTAAATATGCTGAGGTCAGTATTGTATAGGTTACACTGTGTGAAGGGTTTGCCCATCTGATACTCCACACCAGCTTATATATATACACTTTCCAGCAGTCTAGTAACAAATCAAATGGAATTGGTTGTGTAACTGATTAGTTTTCAATAATAATTGACTGTCAGGACAACACTGTTAGAATGTATGTCAGAGTTTTTCCCTATAATTAATTTCTCTATATGTAACAATATGTTTGTGGTCGTCTATACTGTAAATTTTTGTATTTTTGGCTGTTTTGTTGTTCTGTTTTTTTTTTAAATTTTTACCTTTACACATTTGACTGGAAAGCATTGTGTTGAACTAAGCATACACTATTAGTTAATTCTGACATGATAGTCCTAAAATTTGTACCCTGTTATCACATGTACCGTATTCATTTATGGTAATGAGGCCATTCTTTTGTGTAAAAAGTGATATTTTAGCCCACTAGGTTTAGTCTAGGATACATTTTATAGGTGAAAGAAATTGAGTTTCAATGACTATATATAGGAAATTAAAAAATCATTCTAGGATATGGAAACACAGTTCAAGCGATGGATGAAATGGTATGGAAAAAAGAACAGCAATTACCAACTAGACAAAGGTGACTTCTTGTGTGATGAAATGGTTGAAAAAATAAACAATGCCACGTAAGTAGATGAGAATTTTGGTTTGTTCAAAGAAACTAAACTCTGGCTTCTCCAGGCTACAACTTCACAACCATTCACCCAACTAAACAGAACTTCATATATTAGGTTAGTGTCCTAGTTGAGCCTTTTGCTATCAACAACATTTCATGTTTTTCTGTTACCTTGGAAAGGTAGCCAAAAAACACACAATTAGTGTTAACTTTCGTTTCTGGGCTATAACTTCCAAAACTGTTCAACTGAAATCAACAAAGCTTTCTGTGTGTATTAGGTTAGTGCCCTGGTTGTTCCTTTTCTTATGCACAATACCAAGCTGTATAATGTCAAGAGTAAAACATACAGGATCTTATATAAAATGTTGAAGTTGAGGAGATGGAAAGAAATTTACTTGATAATTGACAAGAGAAGATGTTACATTTTTCACTAGCGCTTTCACTGTATTAGATCTTCAGGTGATAGTAGCAGTACATGATTGAGTGACATCATAAATTGTTATACTGGTAAATATTTCATATTTGGGTTTTGTACCAACAACTGGATGTGTTGGATAATGCCTTGCTTTGCAGCACCTTGATTTTGAATAGTGATGAACAGCTCAAAATCACTAAATTTACCTTAGAGAAGGAACCTGTCTAAATTAATTGGAAAATTGGTATAATGCTTTATTTGTATGGAAGACTTCCAAGAAATTAAACAGGTCTGATGTGTTTTATTTCTGTTCATATTTTCTGATGATTAACATGTTATCCTCATTTTTACAGTGTGATATTTGTGAACAACTTTGCATTTGGACCTCAGGTAGACCATCAGGTAAGTCAGTCTAAAAGTATAAATCTGGAGTACATAGAGATCACACAATCTTCCTTTCCTGGCTGAACTTAACAACAGCCTGTGTCAGTATGAATTGAGGAAATAAAGACACATTTTCTAAAAGTTGGTCAGATCAAGAACCATGGTTTTTGCAGGGCCAACAAACAATCCACTGCCTTTAGTTTCCCTGATATCAATTGAAATAGTGTTTCATGAGACAATACATTCTGTCATTAACTGAAACTTCAGATGTCTAATAAAATCATGATGTGTAGCATTACTTGATATTTGTTCATTGACTGATATTTCAAACTTCTTTCATATCTCTGTACTTTTCTAACAATCAAGCATTCTGATAAGAGTAGTACATTTGTGGAATAATAAGTATGATGTGAAAATCATTTGTATATTTTCAGTTAAAACTACGATTTGCCAATATGAAAGAAGGAGCCAAAATTGTATCTTCCAAGGCCTTCTGTCCACTAAACTTCCGTATCACTGACAGAAATCTCAGCGGTAAGTTTGTCTTCAGAAAAATGAGCTTCAACAGTTTGTCTGTAGAAACACCTGTTTCATTGACTGAGGGGAAAACAAGTAGGTGACTAGAAAGTAAAGACTTTGGGATAAAAAATTGAATTTTGATTCAAACACTCCTGATTCACAGATCTGGTTTGGGGTGGTTTATTTCGACTTCCCTGTCGCCTATAGAAATCTCCATAAATTTGTCTTCAGAAAAGTCAGCTTCATCAACTTCAGGGAAAAACAAGCAGATTAGAAAATAAAGAATTTGGGATACAGAATTTAAGTTTGATCATTCAACTCCAAAGAACAAACCTGTATTTGGAGGTTTGTGATTTATGCTGTGCTGGAATTCTGAGAAGGGTAGAATGTAGGTACAAACAAGACCACAAAATAGATCTACATCAAAAGTACATCTATGTTATTTGATGTATTAGCTATAATCCAACATATTGTAACCAAGCTACAACATAACTGCTTTTTAACACCACCTGCCCTATATTAAACAAAGGACCTTGCTTGTCTGGACACCTATATTATACAAAGGAGCCTAGCTTTTCTGGACATTTTAATATTTCCTCCACAACTGTGAGATAAAAATGTTCTTGGAGTCTAAATAAAGAAACACTAAATTGATTTCCAACGACATTATTAAGAGTTCTTAGGTAAAATAAAATTATCTTGTTCTTTTTCTCGATGCATGTTGAAAATTTGCATAAAAATTTGGTAGGTGAACTTGATTCTGGTGTGACTGATAGACAATTTGTGAAATGATTTAGCAAGTATTTTGTAAATGTTTACCATCTGTAACCAACATGGACACTTCCTACTGATTGAGAATCTTTTAACAATAAAGATAAAGTCAAGGCCACAGGGAACAAATTTGTTAAAACTTTCAAACTTTCTGATTAACCAAAAGGCCTAGAAGCACGATATTCTGCTGGTGTATTCTGGATTGAAGCTGGACAAAGTTTGTAAAAGAAATTACCTTGAACTGTATTCAAGGTCACAGCTATTAAATTAATCAAAATCTAATAAAGACATCTTTAAGTAAACCAATACTCAGAGGATCATGATATTTTGCTGGTAGGTTTCTAGAATAAAGAGCGACGAATACTGCAAAAAGAAATAACTGTGACTCATACTCAAGGTCACAGAGGTTGACTGTTGGTTGAACCTATAAACAATTTCCTTTTGATTAACCTAAAGGCCTAGAAACATGATATTAGGCCAGTAAGTCACCCCAATAAAGCCTGATAACATTTGCATAAAGCCATGGCCTTGACTCATATCAATCTAGCAGGTGTAGAATTTATTTAAACTTCAAATAATTTCTTCTGATTAACCAAAAAATATAGAAGTATGGTTTTTGGTAGGTAGGTCTCTAGGAAGAAGCCTGACAAAGTTTGCTAAAAGAAATTACCTTGAACCATATTCAAGGTCACAGGAACCTAATTTGTCAAAACTTGTAAACGACTTCTGGTAAACCAAAATTCAGAGAAGCAGAATCTTCTTTAAAGGTGTTTCTAGGTCAAAGTTTAGCCAATTTTGAGGGGAAAAAAGTAGTGACATTTGCTCCATTCAATTATTTACATTTAATCCAGGCCATAACTGCCTCTGTTCAGTGCCAAGTGTTAGAAGCTAATGTTTATTGCAGAAATTGCTTAAAATTGATGTGCCCACTTTGAATGCCAATGGTGCATGTGTTAATATATTTGTGATGAAAATTGATGTTTTTTTATGAACATTGGATACCAGGTTGGCGATGCAGGTTCATTGGGCCTCTTGTTTTTAAATAATAATAAAATTGATATAACTAAAACTCCTTTCTCTACAACAAGTATTTATGTGAGACTCACTTTCAAATTTTAATACTCCATAATGGTTTATATTGTTTGAAAAAAAAAAAGTTGTTTTCAAGTCTTGTCAGACTTCACCATATACATCTCCCTGTAAACTGTATTTAGTCAGCACCCTTAGTATATCTGTTCTCTGATGTCATGACTTGAAAAGAAAAATGTAATCCCAGAAACTCTTAACAACATCAATTAATCAGTACTGTAATAATTTATAGTATTCACACTTCGGTGAACATATCGTATTAATTATTGAAGCCTAGTTGGCAAATAAATCATTTGCTTTCATTGTATTTTGGTTCAAATTTTTGTTAAATGCTACCAAAACCTTCAGTAGTCTTCATAGATATGATGATTAATAGCATTGAATGAACGTGATTTGCCTTCAAAAAATGAAAGTGATGTACATCATCTAATGAAACATCGCATGGTAGAACAAGGCGTTTAGTGTACAGACCAATCCAGGGTCCAAAAAACCTGTAATCATCCCCTTCCATGCTCGCATGTTTTTTCCAGATATCGGAGCAATAATGCATATCACAGAGTTGTCCCCTTTACGCGGTGCAGTCTCTTGGACAGGAAAACCAGTCACATATTTCCTACATACAATAGATCGGGCTATGGTGAGTTGTGTCACAAGAGTTGTCTCCCATGAACTCCACAGATTGGGTTCTCTCTCTAACCAAAATTTCGTAATTAGCTCCAACACTATCACTTGAATTTATGTAAAGTAATTAAAAATAATTATTTTGTTAAACAGTGTCGTAAGTCTTTAAGCAAAAATCAATGCATTTTGTCATTGTTGTCTTCAAATAGTGAAATGAAATGGTAGACCATCTTGATGGTCAAGAATTATCAAGTGTATTTGTTGTTGGAGCTGGTAACTAGATTCCATTAATGCAGGTGAGGTCACATGGCTGTTGTGGGTGCAACTGTGTGTATCTTTACATGGCTGCCAGACCAAGAGAAGCACCACTAACTAGGTTAACCAGCTGCTTTCATAGAGTTGTCATCCAGCTGGTGAACGAGATGATGATTTGATTGCATTCTGCAATTTTCAGATATTGGTACTATCATGCACGTTGCAGAACTGTCACCGCTAAGTGGTGCCGTCTCCTGGACGGGGAAAGCTTTCACCTACTTTGTGCACACAATAGATAGGACTCTGGTGAGTATGTGGCCTGGACTCAGGGCATGGTGTTTTCAGGAAGGAAGTGTTGCACAGAGGTTAAGGATGTGGCACAAGGGTCAAAGACAGGGCAAATAGTTAAGGACAGGGCTTAACAGTGCTTGGGGGTCAAATATATAGCACACAGAATTCAAGGTCACTGTGCTGGTAGGTCAGTGAAGTTAAGTTCAGTTGGTTAAAGATGGAGTACAGGGGTGAATGCTATACAGTATTACAGAGGGCAGGGTAGGGCATAATGGTCAAACACAGGAAATGCTGGTGTTAAGGTTATGTATGGTACAGCGATACAGAGAAGCATCAATTTTGTCAAACAGGGTTGAATGTAGGACAAAAAAGAAAGTGATATGGAGTGGAGATTAGGATCATGGGTGTGACCAAAGATGTAGTGTTTGAGGTGGTTCTGAAAAGCAGAAAAAATATGGGCTTGGTAAGCATAGGCTAAGATTGAGGATTAGGCTTGGATGTCACAGGTAGAAATGATAGTTGACCTGAAAAAAAGACAAGGGCTTGGTTGACGGAGGTCTGATGTAGAGAGCATTTAGAAGGGGGGAAGGGCACACCAAAGGAGTCCATGCTGATGTTAATCAGAAAAGTTTGCTGAACATGAAGAACAGAGAAAATACTTTCAAGTGGAAGAAAGTGGTTACAGCTTGTGTAGTGTTTACGGTTGATTTGGTAATGACATATAGCTCACTGGTGAGGTAGAAGGCAGAGAGGCCAAGACACAAATATATATATAGATATATAAATGCTGAGGCAGATGAAATGTGACAGGAAACATTGCTTTATCAAAGTAAAAAGTTGTCTGGAAATATAGCTTTAGCAAAGTAGAAATGTGACAGGAAGTATAGTTCTGACTGACACAGAGACAGGTGTGACAGGGAATACAGCTCAATCTGACAAAGAAGAAATCTGAAAGGGATTATAGCTCCAGCTGACACAGCTTTACTGTGACAAGGAACATAGCTCAAGATGATACAGTAGAACTGTGACAAGGAACATAGGTTAAGCTGATACAGTAGAACTGTGACAAGGAACATAGCTCAAGCTGATACAGTAGAACTGTGACAAGGAACATAGGTTAAGCTGATACAGTAGAACTGTGACAAGGAACATAGCTCAAGCTGATACAGTAGAACTGTGACAAGGAACATAGCTCAAGCTGATACAGTAGAACTGTGACAAGGAACATAGCTCAAGCTGATGCAGTAGAACTGTGACAAGGAACATAGATTAAGCTGATAGTAGGACTTTGACAAGGAACATAGCTCGGGCCAACTTAGTACTGCTCTGTCAGGGAACATATCTTGAACTGACATGCTACTAGAAAAAGGGATGACAAAGTCAAAAAATAAATAAAGGGTTATGGGTGAATCTCTAAGTAAAAAGAAACTGCTAGATGTGTAGTGGATGAATAAGTTAACATAGCTCTTGGGGTTATATACTATCAGTATATGCTTATCATTAAAGTACATGAAACTCTAGTACATAACAAGTGCACCCTCCAAAACTGGATAGATCTTGAATTTTACTAGAAAATAGAACATTGTTTCTTGCGTTGCTGTGATTGTAATTTTGGCATTTTCTGCATGTGATGCTCCACACCTTTTAGGTAGATTTAGTTAGCATGATCAGTGCTTATGTAGATAGATGTGCTATGAAAATGCAATGACAAAAAAGCAGTTTTGTGAAGTAGTAATGAGTTTGTCCACACTTCCACCAAGTTTTAATGTTTTGAATGCTTAATTACACCATAAAGATTTTAATGTTTTCATTGCTGTTATTTTTTATTTGATTTTTCTTTTGTTGAATATATCTTTATCATACTAATGGTTTGGTATTATGCTGTCCAATAAGGATTTTAGAAACCTTGCCAAGTATATCCTTTTTTTTTTTTTTTTTTGCCAATAGGTTAAGAATCTGGTTCTTTGTAGGAATGCTGACAAATATATAGGAGTCCTTGTCCTATATAAGAACCTTGTAAAAATTGCTAACTTTAAAAGTTTAAACCTTACTGATCTTGTGACATGTATGATGTAATACATGTACATAGTACAAAATATGACATCAAAAATTAATCCTAGTCCAGGAAAGGTTTGATATTTTCTGTAACCCTACAATCTAATGCTGAAAGTTGTCCTCTATAGCTGCCATGGATTATTAGTTACAACACTGTCTTGTTCCTCTTTGTTTTGTAATTGTCTGAGATGTCTATTTAATTTGCATGTTGATACAGTTGAAACTCATCTCGAAATCACTTTAGTAGCAATTTCGTTTGAGTCAAAATAATATTTAAGTCATGATTTTTTTCCTTCTATATCTTTGTAATTTTAGTTTGGATGGCTCGAATTTCATTGAGTCGAAACAATTTTTCAGTCTCTACAATTGGAAAGCAAGGGAAAAGTCATTCGTTGTCTCGAAATTAATTTTTTTGTCAATTTTTGTCAACACGTCTTCTGACAAAATCGGCCAATACATACATAAAGTAAAAAGTTGCTTGTGTTTAACACATGGCTAATAACGTCGTATCACTGGTCCATGGTACATACAGCACTTGATCTCTGGCAATTAATTACCAGTTTAATTATCCAGTTAAAGTTTGGCTTCTTAATGTCACCATCTTGTAGCAGTGGCTTACCTGTACGTAAAAAAGAATTGCGTTCACACAAAATCATGAAAGCATTAAGCTTAGTTACGTGCATCTTCATTTAGCCGAAATCAACATCAGGAAACTGATAATGTCATCCTTCTTAATACAGTTCGTTTGAGTCAAACTTCAGATAAGTCAAAATATTTTCCACAGTCCCTTGAAATTTGAGATAACGAGTTTTGACTATATTTGATGGCCACTGTTTTTACTTGCAGATGAATTCCTTGAAATAAGTGATTAGAATGTAACATAAGTTATTAGAGTTGTGCATGATGTTACCCATATTGATAAATTTGCATGTTTTTGATATGTTTAATTAAAACATAGATATCTCATCACATCATGCCTGGACCAATTTTTAAAACGGTAATATTTCCTGAAGCCAAATTCAGTTCTAATAGTGAAAATATAGGTTTGAGTTGTGACAAATTCTTAGAAAGAACCTTAAAATGTCATTTTGTTCCAAAAGTCTCCCAATTTCTGCCAAAAATATGGATACTTTGTTAATCCTCCAGGAGTTCTACATCTCCGTTGTGCTACCGTGAAGGAGGTTACTTATCAAATTGGTTTGCATTGTCTCCTATAATCCTGTTCAAAAAGTTAGTCCAGAGCATAATTTTTTATGCTTTCACACATTATAAGCACATTTCGTAAACAAGTACATTTTGGTATTGTCATTGGAAGTAGACAATCTATTGAGACCAAACTCTGTTGAAGCTTAAGTTATGGTTTTTAAATGTAATAGAAGTTCCTGTGATTTATTTTGATGCGAAAGGCAAAGTTATGTTGATCCTTCACAGATTGGCATTACAATATATTTAATGTCAAACAATGAAATAATGATATACCCGGTAATATTTGTTTCCTATAAAAACATTGCAGTGTTTTGCTTAGTTATTATAATTAGATGGGGAGGGGGGAGGCAGTGTGACGCAGAAAAATCTTAATATTATAGAACTACTAGGCAATGTCATTATCCTGTTTCCTTATTTTTGTTACAGTTGGAGAAATACTTCCTTCGAATGAAAAATCCAAAACTGAAAGTAAGTTCTTGCAGAATGAAATTTGTTAGTACATACAATTCTTTGATAAATGTTGTTGGGCTTTAAACATGATAAGTAGAGCTCTGATGCAATTTGAGAGTGTTATTATTAAAAGCAGTGTTCAGGTCTGCCTTTTTGATGAAAACATGGAATTACAGTTTGATTGTTGATGATAGATGATACAAACACAGCAGCTTTTTTCTGAATGAGGCAAATATTTTTTTATAATATAGTCAATATAAAATGTATTACAGTATCAAAGAACGGCTTTCAAAGATTGAAAATTAAACCTAACAGTCGGACACAATGCAACAAAAATATTTAGGGAACATTTGATTAAAATGAAGAAGTGTAATTAGATAATTGGAACCATTTGTAAATAGCATTTCTAATAACTGGATGTGTGCCAATGCTCCACTGGTAGTCCAGCTAGATATTACCTCACAAAACAGATAATAAACAGGGACAGGACTTGGTATTAAGTAGGGGGCTACTACAATACCTATAAAATATGCGAAATATAGGTGGCATGTGAAACTCAAAATTCTGAATGAAGCATATGCATCTGACATTGTAATGAATTATTAATTTTATTCTTTGTCAGGATGAAGAAGATGTACGTAGGGATCGCAGAGGGAGGCCAATCCATCTACGCGAGAAACATACCTGTTGTGCTGGTCATGGAGACTCCAAGGTGAGAGTACCATCTTTCCCAGTCAGTAAGATTTATGCAAAAAACAAGTTTAAGATTTCATATTTGATAGAGATAGTGACAAGTTGAATAAGTGTGGATTTTATTAAAGCATAAATTGTGAAGTACATTATGAACATGTCAGTTCGGACTTTAAAAAGTTGTTTAAACAGAATATGATAAATCATGAATTTTATACTGTATAATCTTAATTTAAACGGAAAAAGATATTGTTGAATCTTAAATCTATTATCTACCTTCTGTGAAGAAAATAATGTCTGTTTTCCATAGCCTCATGAAGAGCTGAAAAATGGTGCTTTGAAGAAAAAGATTCGAGCTTTAGAGATCAACAAGAATGAAATACCAGCTCTGAACGTTATCAAGGACCACTCGTATCAGGCCGCTCGTAACCTTGACTTTGACAGTGCCAGTAATGCAAGCACTGGAACAAGTGTGAGTGGCACGACAGAGGAAATATCTCAGGTTCTCGGTGGCCCCACAACTCGGCGACAGTGGTCTGAGTGTCTCAACAAACCAGCTCCGGAAATAGTTTCACCCGAACACCCTCCCAGCTTCCGGGAAGAAAGTGATGAGAATGTAAGTCTGCCACACAATATAGATTTGTTGTTTTGTGTGACATTTTCAGGGTTGGGACATGAAAACCTACATCCTGAACCAATATTGGGTTTCAAATCACAAGCTTGATTTGTTGTGTAAAGAGAAAGGGAAATAAAAATTTGCTTTCAATTTTCATTATTTAGAAATTAATAATAAACGCATGTCAAGATCATAATAAGTTTGAAAATATAAATAGAAGAAAAATGAAATTTATCTTCATTTTGAACTTTCATTTCAAACAATATTTGAATGAAAATCATATTATAAGCAGGCTGTGGTGGTTGACATACCGAAGAAAGTGACAAGGACAAGAGCAGCGAAGACTGCATCTAAGCGTTTGAGGAATGGACAGTTGAGGAAAGAACCTCGCACAGGTATTATTACATATGCAACATTCTCTCTCAAGTTACAATGTCATGTAAACTTTGCTTTCTTTTATAGTATATTCTCAGAATTAATTGCTTTGTACTCGGTTCTACCGTGCTTTGTCAAATGAAGTCAAGAAATCTGAAGAAATGTCTTGGAATATTTATGCTTTATACTGTTTCTTTTTTTATATCCAATGAACTGAAAGAAGAGCAGAAATAAAAAAAAAATAGAAGAGAATGTAAATTTGACTATGCAATAAAAAAGATATGAAAATTAAAGACTGTTAGCTATACAGGGGTTTCCTTAAGTTTCCTAACACAAAAGCATTATTTTCCGCCCATTCCAGTTGGTGAAGCAAGCAGTACCCCTCCAGTAACAGGTAACTATGGGGTACTTTACAGAGGGCTAAAGCCATCCCCTTACTTTGTAAATCTTGAATATGAAAATGTAAAAATTACTTAAGTTTAAAATATAATAACTAAAGAAACATTAGTGCAAATGATATCCTTAACAAAATCTTGCTTGCGAAGCAGCAGAGATTGAAATTAAACATGTAAATGCTTTAATGAAATGAAAATAAGTATATTTACAGCAAAAAATCTTACATTCAATATCCTCAACTTGAAGTGCTCATCATCATTTGTAATACCGAGGGTCAGCTGTTTTCAAAATGTCCTTGAACAGTTCAACAGATTTTTCACCCATTCATTGGGATTTTCTGTACATTCACATATCAGAGAGAATGCTTTTTGGCTATTTGACTTTTTTTTTTCAAACAACAGTTGAAACTTCACTTGAAAAATCCATATCTGAGTCTTCTTTCCTTAAAGCCAATTTTCTGAAGACAATAACTTTATTTCAAGGACCCAAACAATATTAACTCAAATGGACATCATTATGAGCAACTGAACCTGAGGGAATCAAGTGGCACTTAGAGAGGTAAAGGTCTGTCTAGCAGACTGGTGGCTGACTGTATAACAAGAATTTCAGTTGATGTTAGTACTGATAGATATTTGTCTCCTACAGGGAGAAAGAAATCTAGTCTGGGAAGCCGGACAAGAGCCAACAAAAACAAGGAAAAGGAGAAAGTTCTCGGACTGGACAGCCTCAATCTGCTACACACGCACACACTCATGTCGACAGGTTAGTATTGCTAATTAATGATTAAGTATCTTATCCTAAGCAAGGAGAGATGATCTGACTTTCTATCAAAGTTCAGGATTTGGAAAAATAATATTTTGATGAGACAGAAAATAGTTGAGTCTAGAAATACTTGAAGACATATCAGATTGGTTACTGCCATTAAGTTCTTTCTTTGTGAAGGACTGTGACTAGATATCATCAGACTTCTGAATTTTTTTAAAATACTTTTTACTCTTAAATCAGTGGGTGCTATGGAGGCTGTAACTTTTAAGGATGGTGGAAAATACATTGCATTGCCTAATGTTGTTTCAACAATGCTTTTATTTTTAAACATATTTTTGAACATAAGTTTTAGAGGTGTACGTTGAAATTGATCAATCAATACTTTTTCTCTGACAGCTGCATCACCAGAGAGCAATGATAAGTGGAATGACCGAAGTATGGTCTCCATGTCAAATGCATTCTTCAAGCCAAGCACTCAGGCCCAGACTGTTTCCTCGCTAGAGACTGAACCGGCCCTTCAACGTCTGCTGGGTAAGTTAGTCCAGAAATCTTCACTCTGCAGCAAGTTTCTTGGTGTTTCATCTGCAATACCCATGACGGGTAATACACCTTTCTACATCTCTTTTGATGCTGTATAGAATTACAAACATATTCTGTTGTTGTCCAGTAATATGCCACCCTCTGATTTTTAATCAGAGGTGAAGGTTTGGCTTCTTGGCTTATCCCAGGATGAATACTAAAGTAAGGTCATTTTTACTCCTGTGTTGTGGGGGAGAGTACTTAAAGATTCACAGAAAACAAGAATTATCGCTGTTTCGAAAGTCTTCATTGTTTAAACTTGATTTTTAAAAAGAAATGTATGCATTGTTGATAAAATTTAGTTGTTTTATTTGTAGATATGTTTAGACACCAGTACAACAAGTTCTTGGCATTCATGCAGACACCAGACTACAAGTCCAACCTGTTACTTCAGATTGACCAAGAAAGGGTAAGGTCTTGGTTGAAACTTACATATGCATTACAGAAGTTCTTATCAACCCAAAAAGGTCTTGATCAGTTTCTTCTGTTAGAGATCTCCACTTTAAACAGAAACAGGAGCTACTATACTAAATAGTCTCTGCTGTATACACTGCTGTTCTAACAAGTTCCTACTGTTAATCCTGGTTGCTAACACACTCCCTAGATTCACCCTTGGGGCTTTCGTATGACTGTACTGTTGAACAGGCCAAGTATTGTATTATTCAGCAACTTTGTTTGTTGTACGTGGAGGGTGATTGAGTCGTTGGCGTGTGATAAAAGTACACTTTAGATCAGGGTCCAATACCAGCACACTGTCCGAGATATGAGGGGCACTTTGTTGTGTGACTGTCAGTCCAGGATTAGGAGTCAGAAAGTCGGTAGATATTGGTTATCTAGAGGAAGTATCTATTAGATATGTCATGTTTTTATTTTATTTTTGAAGAAAAATATGTGTACAATAAACAGCATAAAGTTTAGGAAGAAGGTCAATATGACAACTAAATTGTCTTTATATTACATTATGCTTTTATGAATGACACAAAACTTCAGGGCAAACATACCATATTCTTGTTATTTTATAGTGAGATTTTCTTTTTTCATCGAACAGGAAAAGCAGTCCTGTTTAAAGTCAAGAGTGGCGTATCTAGAAAAGCAGATTTATGGCTTACAGAAGGACAGTGTTGGACAGTTGAAGGCTAGGATGAGTGAAGTATGTTTCTTAAATCTTTAAATGTCATAAATTACCAATATGGTAATCACGAAGATAGTACATTATATTTTGAGCATTTTTAAAGTTTCTTGAAAAAAAATGCAAACCTTATATGATTTTGTTCTTATGTATAACTTCTCTCTTTTTGTCTCCACAAGTTAAAGACATGGTTGATAATTATTGTCAATAGACACAATGCAAACATCAAGGTTAATTGTTGTCTTTGGCATAACAACCATTTTATAAGGAGGCCATTTGGACTTCTTTGTTGTTTAAGAATAAAAAATATCAGGAATGATTGATTAAAATATACTTGTTTTTAATTCTAGTAATATTTAATGCATTTCTAATGATTACTGGTAAAGCTAAAGAAAAGTCTCAAATCCATAGCCTAATGTACCTGATTTTTGTTTTTATACATCCGATTCCAACAGTTCTAAAGTTGGTCTCGACTAATAGATTGACTTTGTTTCCCAGCTTGGCATTGATACAGATTGTCCCTCTGATTTCCTCACCAAGGCTAAGTCAATAGTCCAGGAACACAAGGAACTGGAGGGTCAGATGGGAACACTGAAAGGCCAGGTTGCATCATTGGAAGCAGAACAACGTAAACTGGTAAGTATGACTGATCCCAGCAAAGTGGTATGAAGTGAAGTTGCTCCTAAATGTGAAGCCTGTTTAGATAACTTTATTGTAACTGGTAGTCAAATTTAAATTAAAAATGCATGACTGGTAAGAGAAGCTCCATCATTGACGAGAACTGGGAGTACAAAACAGCAGTAGGATGTGATTGATTCATTATTGGCAATCTTCTTACTCTAAATTGGTATTGAAAGGTGTCCATCAAGTATGTCTTTTGTACAATCTCTGCTGGCAAATTATAGTCCAGAAGATTTGTTGCAACATGCATGTTACATTTTTAGGTTTGATGGTAACTTATTGCAATCACCTTCATCCTGCATCATGCATCTGTAAACAATTTTCGACTGCTTCTCAAAAAAACCCTGATTCAGTTTCAATGGAATTTTACAGAAACCTTCCCTGGCCTAAGATGAACCAAAATTGTGAATTATACAGTCCCCACCCTACAGGGGCCTGAGGGGCAAGGCCAAAAGGGGTCAAATTGACCAAATTGACTTGAATTTTAAAAATCTCCTGCTAAAGACCAAGATATGGTAGAATCAAATGCTCTTCATGAATGGAGTTTTACTAAAATTGTGAATTTCATGGCCCCAGAGTCTTGTATCACCTGTTGGGAAGGGAGTAGAGTTTACTATAGTTTATATAGGATAAAATAGGTTTATTAGCATAATTGTTTAATTTTTATTGGAAATATTTTAAACGTGGTTAGAATTATCAATGAAGGATGATGGCTTGATGGTGTGCCCATTTTGATCCTGACTGACCCCCAGGGGCTGATGGGCAGGGACAAAAGTAGTCAAATTGACCTAAATTTCACAAATTTCTTCTCAAGACCCAGATATGGTAGAATCAAATGCTCTTCATTGATGGAAGCATCTTAAGGTACTTTAATTACTAGAATTAGTCTCACATTTCTTTCTGGGGAGAAATTATTTTTTTGACTTTACTGTAATTTTCATAGAAAAAATGTATTTTTGAGCATAAGGTTTGATATTTCCAAGTGGAAATAATTTTGTATGAATTATTATTATAGGATAACAGTTTTGATGGTATGCATGTATTGACACTGTCTTACTATTTTCAGTGTCACAATTTCTGTTAACACTTGATAACTATCCTTTAACCTTTATATTCAATATTGTTTATCTCAGGTCACCATCAAGGCCACTGGGCCTCTTGTAATTCATTTAAATAGCACATTTCAGAATAAATATGTCCTTTTGAAATTACGAAATATTAAAAATCATGAAATTTATTGAAATTTTTAGTTAGTTCATCTTCCCATTGTTATTTTGACATTTTTCCAGCCAATTTTGATTTTCCTCCGTCAATTCAAAAACTTTCAAAATTAGGCCCTTAGAATCACTTGATGAGTAAGGACATAACAGCTGTATGATGCAGTTTAATTGATAAATGAAATGAGTCTTACCTGGAAGTTGAAGTTCGAATGGAACTATACTTCATGACTGTCAGGAAATGCTGGCAAGCTAAATGGCCAATAACCACACTGAGATCCCTTATAGTGGGACAATTGTTTTTTAAGATGTAAGTATTTAATAACAGCCAACTCCATTCACTAACCAGTAAGGAAATTTATATTGCTAATGCTTTTAGATACATATAGTAGACTGTATAAAGCGTAACAATTTCATTCAGTGTATTGTTCCTCTATGGATAATATGTTATAGTTTACAATTTTTATGGTGGCATTCTGTTTATAGGTGGAAATTCAACAGCAAGTTCTGCTGGAAAAGACTGGAGGGATAAATGGCAAGAAAGTAAGATACAGTTTTCATGTAATGCATTTTAAAATTTTGGAAATTTAAAGATATTTCATTTCTTTGTAAATATTAAAAAGTGTTAAGCAGGGACAGGTAAAAAAATTCACCCTTGGAATTGGTGGTACTCTGTATTAAGTAGTTGTATCCAAACAAAAGTTGGTGAAGCTTTCCATAAAGATGTATGAAGATTTGTCAGACCTCTAGAAAATGGAATGTGTATGATTTTGTATCAAATGTTAATGGTGTATATCCTCTGTTTGTTGCATAGAATGGATTCCACAAACCAACAGCTCAAGAGAACATATTGAAGGAAATCAACGTCTCCTCTTCTCAAAAGAAGAATATGATTCACAAAGTCCAGGAGCTGGAAGTGAACTTAAATGATGTACAACAGCATAAGCTGGCTAGAGAGGAAGATGACATTAAAGGTGATGACAGCCCATCTCAGGACTCTGGCATCAGCCTTACACCAACCGTTCCACCTCCCCAGTCACCCGACGAGGCAGCTACTACTGATCATTTGTCAGGGAAAACTTTAGGCTCATATTTTCAATCTACAGCTGACAAATCTCAGGACCAAACCAGCGTTTCATCAGTGGACACCAAGCAAACAAAGATTGTTACTGGTGCTAAAGGTGGCGTCCGATTGATGTCATCATGTAACAATCATCTCGATCACAAACCTAGTGTGAAAGACTCAGGTACTATAGGAGTTAGTGCTAGTTCTCATGAAAACCATTCCAGTGTAAAATCATCGTCATATATGTCATCATCATCATCATTATTGTCGTCACCATCATGTAAATCCAGTGATGGGTATAATCCTGGAGCCCTCTCTATAAGAATCCTTCTGGAAGCTAGTGGGGAACAGGCACGCCAACGAAACAGGGGCGAGATAGCTTCAAGATTGGCTGGTTATAAGTCAGGTGTGGTGAAAGACTTGAATCATGACTCAACTGTAAAGTTAGAGAGTGGGCGGGCAAAGAAAGAGTCAAAGTCTGGTCATGTGATTGACCCAACAGCTCACATATCCCAGTCTTCACTACCAGCAAATAGTAGTCAGGGTAATGTGTTAGTGACACACAATAAAAAAGTCAAATTACCAAATGGGGTCAAAGCGTCTGCTAAAGGTGTAGCTCTAGAGTCAAACCGACCCACTCTTCCAGTCAGCATACCACTTGACCAGCAACAGAAGGAGCAGCTACGACAGAAAATCCTCAATCGAACTGGACCAAGCAAACATGAGACTGGTGATGTTGCAAGTCAGTTGTCAAAGCAGTTGAGCAAATCGGATCACGATGCTGGGTTTTATTCCCCCATCAGTCGACCCAGTAGCCGTGGTAGCACTACAGAGTCAGCTGACGAGCCTGGATGCGACATAACCACATCACACTCATACAGTCCTGCCACAGCTTCAAACAGTCCCCGAGGCCCTGGGTACAGCTCATCCAGACACAGGGCTGATTTAAAAAACAAGTCATCAGGTCACATGTCTGTAATTAATACGTTTGTAGATAACACAGCCAGCCAAGCCAAGTCAAACAGTTCACCACATGGAAAAAGTTCTAGGGTACACACAGATCAACAGAAATTCAACCTAGCAGAGGCTTTGCTTCAAATGTCAGAGGTTAGAAATGTTAACAAACCAGTGTCCCCTCGACAGCCTTCCACAACCCAAAGTATGCCGTCAAAAGGTGTGGACAGTTCTAAATCGCCCAAAATGAGGTACAGCCTTGAGAGCTACCAGGCTGCTGACAGAAAACGACTGAAACGAAAGAAGGTAGAAGTCCTTGAAAATGAGAGTAAAAAGATGGCCTTGTCCTCTAATGTTGGAAACTTCACCTCTTCTCATGGAGTATTAGATGGCATGTTGGGTCACACCTCAGGGATGAGTTCATTCTCATCTCCTGATTCTGGAAAATCAACTCCACTTGTGCAGAGCCCATTGTTTCCAACGGCCAGACCAAAACACAAAAGTAAGTATAACAAGATGTCCTGAAACTCTAGTTTTATGATGGATATAGTTATTATTATTTGTCTTGTATGAAGGTAGCATTCAAATGTGAATACATAGCATTATTATTTGAATAGGAATTCTCTTGAAACAACCAGTAAAAGATTTGAATGTTATGTTTCAATCACTACACAGTCACCTTCATCAACCAAAGTGTAGCCAAGTTGACTACAGTATACCCTCTTGTGTTTGAAAATGTCATTGTAAGTGGTGTAATTCTGAAGAAAATGTTAAATAACCATTTAAATATTATGACAAGACAACAGTGACATTTTCTGATTGAGACATGATATAGTTTTTTTATTAGATTTTATATGCTGTATTGACCTGTTAATGTTGGATAAAAGTAAACACTCAATTACTTTCAATAAATTTGAACAATAGTGTAGAAGCTTAACTATAAATGAACTTTCTTTTGCAAGCAAGCTCTCACCCCAAATTTGTTCATGTCTGTGTTGTACTGATTTGACATTTATTTTTTGTCGTTGAAATCATGAAAAGGAAGTAATCTTATTATATGGCGTACATTTGCAGATCATATGGTTTGACAGTCAATTGGATTGTCTTTCTCTGCAGGTCATTTCAACCTCCAAAATGCCAGTGCTAAAGATTCGCCAAGCAAGAACTGGCAAGCTCAGATCAGCAGTGGTTTTGATGCCCTCGTTGCTCTGGCTTCCTCGGAACTAGATAAAAATCGTGAAATTCGTAGAAAAAGTTTAGAAGGGCAAAGTCCTAGTCCAAGAAAAACTCAAATGGTATCATCCAAGCAACATGTGTCTCTACGAGACTCAATGAGGAGAGATGCTGATAAAAGACGGGGTCCTAAAACTCCGCCTGGTTCTCCCCCTCGAACTAAACGAGGTCCAAGAACTCCCCCAGGATCTCCACACACACAGAAAACAGGGATCAATGGTCGCAGAAATAATAGTTACAGTTCAAGTCGAAGCCGAAGTTGTAGTCTTTCCAGAACTTCTAGTCACACACGGAGCAGCAGGAGCAGCTCCCGCAGTAGTAGTTACTCCAGTAGTCGGAGCAGGAGTCGATCTCGGAGCTCATCCTCCAGCCGGAGTTCCGGTAGTGGGCGCCACAGGAACACTAAAGTTAATGTGAAGAAGGCTAGTGAAACCATAAATAAACCAGTGGTATCTCGTACAGTGATGAACTCCAGTATGAAACCAGTAACCCAGCAATACTCAGGAAACAATAGTACAAATATGCCAAAGCAGCCTGCATCTCTAGCTAGCAATGCTGTAACTGGCACAGTGATGAACAGTACTAATTATTGTGTTTTAAACAATGGTACCTCCTTTGGGGGAGGGATGATGTTGATGACAAACAATCAGCTTCACACTGGTACCACCACAACTGGTATTCCACAGCAACCAATGACCAATCAAATGCCAATAATTCCTTCATCCATACCTAGTAATTTAGTCGTGTTGTCATTCACCCCTCAGAACAATGGCATGAATAATCAGATAATTGGAGGTCCTACATCCACCCTTCAGACTAGTACCATGAACCAACAACCTGTTCCCCAGGCTCAGATGCCTAATTTGTCTGAACAGTTAAAGCAATGTGCTAAACAGCCCCCTCCACCCCCACCCAACAACGACAATACTCAGAAGGGATTGACCTTACAGCCAGCAACACAAAATATTCACTACACAAATGCTGGACCAGTGTTTGTTTCCACTGCTCCAAACTTCAGTTTGCCTGATCTCAGTAGACCACCCCCTAACATGGCTCTGAAGCCACCCAACTCGAGTCTTCCAGGTGGTGGGGGAGGAACTGTAGTGACTAATCCAACAGGTCAACTACAGATGTGTGCTGGTGGGGCAGGACAACCTGCCACACCAGTCTTCACCATTAACCACCGTCCACCTTCCATCACCCCCACCCCAATTAGGCCACGATCTGATCTACCTCCTAGGCCAATGACCACATTCAATGAAAGGCCTTTCACACCAGGTAATGTTGGCAATATACCTGATTTTACTCGGCCTCCAGTGAACTTACAGCCAAGACTGCCCTCACCTGCTAAAGTTCCACACCCACAGCAGGGACCTAGGCCACAACAGAACCAACCTGCCAATTTCCGCGGGCCCATACAAATCCGTCCAGCCATATCTAACCAAACTGGTCCTAGGTTAGATGCCTCGGCCACAAGGTTCCAAGGCTATACCGCTCTACAGCCAACCCAACAGGCTAACAACATAAGATTGGGACTGTTTGCTAACCAGGGCGGACCGAGGCAGCAGTTTACTGGAGGAGGACAGCAAAGTGAGTGTGAAAAGTAATTTTTTTTTCAGATATTTGTATGTGCATTTGAGGTTGCAGACTTAGTAATGTATGCATTTAGCTACCAGGTATGCATAAGCAGATCAGACATATTAGACCAATTATCATGATGTTGAAATTTAGAAAAAATTTTCATCAGACATAGATCTGATGGATAGGGAAGGAAAAATGTAAGGGTTTTCAAGATAATTTAAATGCTGTATTTCAAATGTTTATTCAACAGAATTTTTAAAAGCAGTAGAATAAGTTCACAATTTCCATTGGAGATTAAAATAAAAAACCTTACAATATGAAAAGATTAACTTATAATGTACATATCTTTTTGCAGATTGGCAGATGTGACCAAAAGAATGGAATACTTGTGGCCTTGACTCTGTTTGTGATGACCTTTACCTGGCCAAAGGTCAGCATTATTGGAAGGACTGAAAATGGCAAAGTTTAAGGGAGATCATCTTACGCACAACTTGCTACATATATTTCAATTTTATTTCCACTACTGATCTCATGGACAAACACAGACACTTCAGCAGTGTTTTCCAAATTCATGTTAAATTAACCGTTGGTTGTTACCAAGTTTATGCTGCTGACAAAGGTTTGATGAGCACTCTTATAGCAGTTTATCATCAAAGCTATAGACTACATTTGGCTTAACTGCCCTCAGGGTCACAAAACATAAGCTTGAGTCCAAATTCAGATGGTATGTATTATTTCAATGCAATAACAAAAGATGATTTAATATATTTAATTTGACATTGGTGTATTGTCAAACTGCATTCGATCCAAATAGTTACACTCTAAGCTTACACAAGGGTGCACTTAATTGAACTATGTATTCACAGGAAAAAGTTTTCATTTTAAACATACCACGTTATGAAATTGTGGTAGCAGAAAATGCAATTGAAAATATCAGTGAAGCACCAGGGTTACCAACCATTTTATGGACTTTGGTCAAACACCTATCCTCATATCATCGAGGAAGATTAGGAGGATTTAGCTTCTAGGGACAGGTGTGCTTATTAGATTGAGATCGAGTTCAATATATAAACTTTATTTAAGATCAGGATCAAATTTATTGCTAAATGTTCCTTTTGTCGCCATTCAAAATTTGGTCATGATTATTTAGAGAAAAAAATATTGTAAAGAGTTACACTATAAAAAAGGTTTTTTTTCTGTATGGTAACTGAAAACGAGATTAAAGTTGTAGAAATTAATTATTTAAAGGGTAAAATATTTCTGTTATTTATTATTTTAATGATTTGAAGCATTATTGCTATTAAGAGTAATTGAATTGGTGTGAAATAAGTTAGTGATGGTAGAACAGTGCAATGAGATATGGATGACTGAAATTTGGGGATATACATATAACAGGAGAGATAGAATATGTTCGTGGTGATGATCAAGGGAAACGGTTATAGATTGCTCAAAATTAAACACTACAGGTGTGCCTGCGTGAGCAAAGTTTAGCAATTTAAAAACTTGTGCAAAGTTATATTTGTAGTGCCAATATTCAAGGAAAAACATAGAAAGATTACTTAATTCTTACAATACATGATGATTCTGTGTATCTGCAAATGGATGGAAAATCTATCGAATGCATGTAGTAGGAAAATGTGAATTGGATTTGAAAGGATTTAAGAGAATGAATAATACATGTATGAGAAACATGGAAGGTAATATTTAAAATTTATAAGGAATCTCTTAAATATCAGCGTGAGTTATTGTAGTACTGGTGCTGGTGAGGACATTCAAAAATAAAAATCAGCAAAGTGGAAAGTCGGGGGATTTAAGAAACTAAGTGTTATCTAAATCATATTTGGGTCGAGGAAAATGAGAAACATATGGCCGAAAATAGAAAATCTGAGAATAAGGAAGAATTTCGTGTGAGTTTTTTTGGTTTGTAATGTAGCTGCTTTTCAGTACATATTATATTTTCATCAGGCTTGCCACTAAAAATTTATCTGGTAAAAGATGTGAAAAAAGAATATGGTGCAAATTTGAAATTGATATTGAAATATGTTTAAGAGTAAAAACTATGTCAGAATCTGATAGACAGTGTCATTGATTCAGAATGGTCATAATGATTTTCAAAAATTAGAGAAAGGGAGATTTTTCATTTAAAATATTGATAAGTGAAGACAAGTTAACAAGGTTATGAATAAATTGACTCGGCATTGTGATTTGTTCATTGATGTTATTTTAGAATGAAATACAGTTGACATATCATTTAAAGTCAAATCGACTCTAATGCTTACTTTTGATTTTAAAGCAGCACCCATGCAATACCAGTCTTGAAATAATTCCAACATGTATTTTGAGATACTTTTTCCCATTTACATTGATAAAACTAACCTCACTGATTTCACATTTTGTACTTTGATGATTTTTGAAACATTTTTACTGAATTTTTTCACATTTTTTTCTTTTAATGTATTTGCATAGTATTGTTTTAATAATTATCAAAACTGAATGTTTTATTCATAATTGTACATTGTGTGAATAAAATTTTGTAATTTTTGTTGAATTCTAACAGTAAAACTTTCCGTTAACTGGCCAGAGCATATGAAAGTTGTAAAGTGAAATCCTAGGTATTTACCATCACTTTTAGGAGATACCTTTCAAAAGATTGGGTTTTCGGGGTTTTTTTTTGTTTTTTGTTTTTGTTTTTGTTTTGTTTTTTTTTTTTAGATTTTTAGCCTGTAAAAATTTTAAAGTTTCTGTATGGTTCACAGGATGTTAGTAAGGGAGCGCTGTATTTATCAACACTTGTTGGGGGATTAATACTTATAAAACTTATGTATGCCTGACAGCATTTGAACATACCGGTGAGGTTTTGGGCCCAGATGTTTTTATGAATCCAAAGAATCTTGGAATGATTCTTTAACATGCTAGCCAAACCGAAATCATGAAGCAGGCCCGAAAACAGCATTTTTTTGAAGATCATACCAATGTTGTGCCTCTTCATTAACACCGCTGTTCTACTTTGTTCCCTTAATTGTTAAATGTCAAGAATTTTTTCATAGTTGTACAGAAAAATTTATGGTCTAGAATATTTTAATTCATAAACATTTGTATGACATTCAAAGCTTAAAAATAATTATGAATTTTAACATTTATAGTTACAAATGGAGGATTTGTTCATAATGTTGGTATTGTACAGGTGTGTGAATGTTTATTGGGAATTTAATTGTCTCCTATATGATTAGTGCTGAAGTCAAAGTACATAGTGTACCAGTCTATATGTATACATCCAAAATGTTCATGGGAGTGCTTCCTCCAACAATTTGTGTCAGAAGTAATGTAGGTGATACTGGAACTAGAGATATAGGAAATTTAAGTGGTAATATAATATTTTGGATGGGAGGGGTATGAGGGATTAGGGATTGGAACTTCAAATAAATTGGTGTAAGGGTTGCGAGGATTGGGGATTAGAACTTCAGTTGGAGAGTTAGAGTTAGTGCGGTGAAATGAGATAACTGTTCAACAACAAACAGGATTAAATCACTGCATTTGTTACAGAAATGGGCCAATGAAGTGCTTGGTTAGAGAAGGGAGAAAACTTTTGGGCCATCATAATAGACATTAAATTGTCCATTTTTTTTATTCCTTGTGTATACTGTATAGATGTGTCAAGTGCATGTTGACGGTTTTAATTCTTGATTTGAGTAATCATATTATGGTACACATTTAATTTCTTGCAGTTATTATTTATCTAATTTTTTCTGTTGTCGTTAGCCCATGTACATAAGCATTAAGTTAAAACCACATCAGTTGATACTGTGTTGTAAAGTCTGAATGATCTCTCATCATTTGATATTTAGATACATATATATATATCTAGACAATAAATATTATACAGTATGATGAATTGATGAGGGGTGAGAGTGCTCTTTGTACAAATTCTAGACCTTTCCTTGCTGGCCAGTAATTGCTCCAATAAATCTGAAATTCCTAGATATACTTTTTGTTTTAAGTAGACAGATGTTTGTCACACTCATCTCCCCAAACAATATGGCTAACCACACCAATGTCCATACAATATTAAAGAAGCTTCTTTGGCCAGCAAAGATAAGGAGCCTTATGATAGATAATTGCATGTCCTTGTGGGAGTCTGCTCATTGGATGAGACTTGTGGAAGTCTGTTTGTTGGGTGTTCAGATTGATTTGACTTTCTAAAGGTGATAGTTAAACACACTGCATGTATGTTACAGGCTAAGTGTTTTTATATGCTGTGATTTGTATAGATGTGTAACAAATGGTATACTTTTAAATCTTCCTTGTATCTTTTCGTAATGTCTTTAAATATAATTTAAGTGGTTTTCTGCAGTTTACTTTTTTTTAAAATTAAATGGAATTAAATATTCAGTCACTGTCCAACGGCTTTATTTTTTCCTCTCTCTCCTCATAGGGAGAAAGTTTGTGAACATCATTTGTTAAAAGGTTTTCTTGAGTATGGAGTAATGATTGAGCTGAAAATATGTAGAAAGATATATTTATTATAGAAACAATATATACAGATACACTGTAACAAATAGGACATGAGTTGGTTAAAGTTGTTGGAACTGACTTGTATATCCTGTACAACAGCTGACAACTATATTGAGACAATATACTATTATAATGGTGATAGATAATCTAAAAAAAGATACTGTAAAGCATGCAGAATTTGGGGTGCTTAATTTTAGCATTTTTTTTATATTTCAATAAATTGGCACATTGATTAGTTCAAACACAATATATGTAACTACATTGTACACATAAGCTGAAATGAACAATCCCAGTGCCAAAGTGCTGAAAAAGTCAATCACTGAAACTTGTACATTTACAGTATATTTCTACTTCTGTACTTTAGTTGTCTGAAGCTTTTTTTCTTCTTTTTTATAATTCATTACACCTGGAATGATTTTAGAAATAGTGAACATAGCAATATCATTTCTGGTTTAAATTTTGAGATAACAGAGCAATGGCCTTATCTTTTAATCCTTGACTGAATATAACACTCATCTGTCAAATTTTCTGTGATTATTTAGATATTTTTGTAATTATTTTCACTAATGAATTCAAGCCATCAGTAATTCACTATCACTTTAAGTACATATAATTAACATCACTTTTTCACCTTGTCAGTTTTATATTTACATTTTTGTATTGTTCAGTAACAGTGCCAGTAGATGATAAAACATCATTCCATCATTTTTTACTGTCAATCACTTAATTTTCGAGGTACTTATTTTCCTTCAACAAAATACTTTCAAGGTTTCATTTTGTGAAACACCTACATGTCCTGAAAAGTATATGTAGGTACCATGAAGTCATTTATCTTTTGAGGGGTATATATTTTGTATGCTTTCTTGAGTACCCTTAATCCACATAGAAATGTCCACAAACAGAAAAACTGTTAAAGGGATGATATATATATATATGTGGATTTTTTTGAAAATCGTAAAACTGGAGCCCCACTTAAAATATCTGATTTTATAGTAGAAAGCTGAAAGAAGATTAAGATGGCATTCAACGCAAATTTTATGTTATTGAAACATAAAGTAGTTTACGAAATATAAGTGATTGTCAGTGATCACAGGGTCCTGAAAAGTAATAAAAGATGATTATTCATCGTCATGTGTGGAAGCCGTGTGTTGAAAAAGTCATTTATTTATATCTCCATATTCATTATTGATCATACAGGGGTTCATTGGTTGTCATGTGAGTTGGGCTATCATCTGTAAATCATTCTTATCTCTATGACAAACTTTATTTTTGTATATGTATTTATGGGTACTGTATCCATTGTAATAACAAATACATGTCAATAAACTAAAAAAAAAAATCCAGAATTTAATGCAAGAATTTGAAATGGAATGCAAGCTTGCTATTGTGAAAATTTCCTTAATATTGTATATGATTCGTTAGTGTTTGGTGTCTACTTCAAAATGTTAAAAATTAATCTTGATTTTCTGTGCTTGTATTTGCAAGTCTTTTGTGTTTTCTGCAGTTTGCTAAAAAAACATTAATTTGAAAAACCAGCAAAACAATTGTGTACAAGGTACATGTACTAGGTATTACAGATAGGGTGACATGCATGTACTCCCTTACTCATGACAGGTGTAAAAATGTATACAACATCTTTCTCATCCTAGTGTAGGGTTAAGAGAGGGTGAAATATCCCCAGCCATAACATACTAGGAACCTTTAGTGCAAAATGATGTCACATTGACAATTCTGTGACGTTGCTTCCACTGTTTCTAAAAACATCACATCACCACGTCATGCTTGACATAATGTCAGCAGTATGTTGATTCATTCCAAAACCAGCAAGGTAAGAGAAAAAGGCATTTGTTTGGGCCCTTAGTTGTTAGATGCAGGGATCTCAGATTCTATTCTTCTTGAAGCAGCTCTGTTGTCCTTAATGGAGGGTTCAGAACAACTATTTATACTAGGAATACAAAACAGTAATGTAAATAAATCCCATGAATGGTAATATTTTTAGAGTTTACAGGTCAAAAGTCATTAAGGTCAATGGTCACTTAATTCAAGAGTGTTCTTATTCTTATATCTTCCATATCAATTCATTTTGACTACCCATGAAAAATTAATGGAAAGTACTCCTGGTCAATGCTGGAGTCTCGAAACAAAACTTTGTTTACAAAAATAGAATTATGGCATTTTGAAAATACCAACATGTTCTGCGAGAGATATTTCTGATATAAAAACAAGCACAAACCCATAAACAATCTTAGTTTTTTCAATAATAACTTCAACAGGAAATTTGTGTCTGTTGGTGATGAGAACAGTGGATTTGTATGGATTAACACATTAGAAGTTAGACTCGTGTGTTAACCCTCATCAGACAGGTATGAACTCTGACTCATGTGTTCACCCTCATCAGACAGGTATGAACTCTGACTCATGTGTTCATCTTCTTAAGACAAGTATGGGCTCCCCAGTACATTTAACTGTTCCTAAGGCATCAGACTTGTGCTCATCAGGAGTCTATACATTCACAATGTCTTCCTTATGATGAGCTTACCCTTGCTGGGGTGGTGTTTTCAAGAACTTCCTTTCCAGATTCAATTTTCATCTGCGATATTTCTTTTGGCTTTTTATATATATTTTTTTAAGTTTCTTCTCAAAGTTGCCAATCCTCTTAATTAATTTTTTGTTACATTAGAATTCACTAGGTCCACAATTTAGGTGTATCTTGTCGGGCTAGAGTGCAAGTACATGTATCATTGAGAACAGTACACATACATCCAAGCTGAATACAAAAATTGTGTGTAAAAGTATCATTTTTGTTAATTACAGTGCGCTTAAAACCACCAATTGTTGTTTGTTGTTTTTATATTGATTTGTAGCCACATAGATGTAAGTATTAGCAGCCCTGAAGTCTTAACCTTAAAAAGAGAACAAAAATCGTACTGTATATTTCAATTTATTTTGTTGGTTGCAAGGACTGTAAGATTTCCTTCACTTTTATACTTGATGCATACAATGAAAGCATGTCAATTTCCAGAGGGTGCATGTGACCTGGAACAACCAATGAATGCAGAGGACCACCTATATCAACAGAGGTCATTTCCTGTAAAGTTGTAGTTACAATCTGTTGGGAATCGGATCCTACTCTTGATAAACCAACACACAGTGTTTCCTTAGTTATTGCTGAAAAGAATTGACACAAATATGTTAGAAATAATTCATCAACATGAGATCCTATAAGGATCTTGGCGCCCACCATTGTTTAGTCTATTTTCTTTGAGAGTTAGATCATTTCCCTTCTCTATTTGTGCTCTTTATGATAAGACATTTCCTTGCAATTGATGATCTTTACCTGCCAAATCCAAAGTAGCTGCCTGGAAGCCATTTGTTTCTTCTGACCAGTGCCAAAATCCAAGGGGCACATGGAGAGACCAAAGGATACATATCAGGGCTCTCACACCCCATTTTGGGACTGGGGCCCGGGGCCCTTAGAATTTGGGAAAAATAGCGGCGTTTTCCATAGAATTGGGAAAACTTGGGGTCAACATTGGGGAAAAAAGATACTATTTTGCATTGGGTATTCGGCCCCAAATCTGGCAGATCGAGAGCCCTGCATATGTATGAAATTTGAGAGATATCAATTCAGTACTTCTTATGAAATAAGGATAACAATCTTTACTAGGCGAAATTCAAGATGGCTGTCTGTTGGCCATTTTGTTTTTCTGATCAGTCCCAGATTCAAACAGGCACAACTAAAGACCAAGAGGAATCTATACAAGAAATTTGAGAAAGATCTATACATTGGTTCTCAAGAAATAGCGATAACAAACCTTCATAGTCCAAATCCAAGATGGCCATCTGTCTGCATTTTGTTTCTCCAATCAAACCCAAAATCAAAAGGGCATAACAAGGGACCAAAAGGAACCTATATATGAATTTAAGAAAAATCAATCCAGTACTTTTAAAGAAAGAGTGATTACAAATTTTGTTGAAAAAATCCAAGATGGCAACCTACTGGCCATTTTGTTATTTGATCAGTCCCAAAATCAAACCGGAAAAACTAGTGACCAAGGGGAACCTACATATGCAGTTTGAGAAAGATCCAGTGCTTTTCAAGAAATAGCAATAACAAAAATTGTTTACGGACGGACCATGGATGACAGACAACAGACACAGAGCAATTTGAATAGCCCACCATCATCAGATGGTGGGTTAAAAAGACCAGATAATGCTGAAATATATTGATATGCCTTTAGTGACATGTCAGCAATAAATTCTGCCAAATTTTCTTCTGTTTATGAAAATGTCTTTTATTCAACAGTTTACTACTAAACCAGTTATTCAACAGTCTACAAACATAAAGCATTTAAAAGTCTTTATTTAACTTATTTAATTGTTTATAATTATAGAATAATTTCAACTTTAAATACATTTCTACCACAATAGATTGGTGTTATTCAACTTCTAAGGCATCAATTAATAACTCCAACTGATGTAAACATATACATGTCATACCACAGCTGTAAAACAATCAGGTATGCTGTAATTGGATAACAGGATGAACTATCACCAAAAGGGTGCTTCATGCACTCAACGAAACCAGAACTTGCAATATGTAGTTCGGATTTTTTTTGTATTATTTTTATTCTTATTTGAATTTCTATCTGGTTTTGTTTTGAAAATAACAAACCAATCTATTTTTAGTTACAGTTTGTAATGAGTCATAATATCCCTGTTTTTCCAAAATTGACAATTTTGCAGATTAATTAGCGGCATTTTATTAAGTGTTAAGTGTTAAAATTATTACACCCAAACTGATGAGGATACAAAACACACATTGGTACAGAACATGGGAGTTGCGTTTTGTTGTGGTAGAAACAGGTTACACAAACACCTGGTTTTATAGATAATATTCATATCACTTTTGTCATTTTCCAAAAATTACAAAAAAAACTTTTCAAAAATATCTAACTCAAGTGAAAGAAATATCATCCTCAATATTCCATGTTGCCATTTTATTTCATTGTAAACTTGGATGAAACAAAACAAAATTTTAATTTAGCATGAGCATTAAGTGATATTCTGTCACAGGTACTGCAAACAATCTCACTATGACAGTAGGTTGAGACCGATGAAGGGAAGGTGTGAACGTTTCAAGTACTGTATTACTGAACAAAGTATTGATAGTATTGTACTGAAGTACTTCACCAATCGAATTCCTTAAATTTATGCAACAAGCTCTCTGATTGGCAGAGCCAAGTCTAGATCGATTGTGGGTGGAGCCAGGTGAAAAAATACTGTGCAGACATCGGCATTTTACAAACACTCGACTGTCGCGAGAGGTTAATTGGAAGAGTCCAAGTCACAGGTGGCTTCAGATCAGTCCTAATTGGGTTGTCCCATTTGTTTCGTTCTACACCCAATGATACCTTGCTTTTCCATCGATGGTACAACGAGAAAACGAAAGTTACTCAGTACTAAACTAATTTACGTACAAAATATATATCAACAGGTTAGATCACTGGGACCGGAGAATTCATAACATCTTAACAGTGAATATAGTCATATAGTCATTCTGTACTAGTTTTATTTATTTATTTTTTTTTTGAAAGGGGGGGGGGGAGGGTTGGCTCAAAATATTTCGGTTTAAGCCCAAGCTCTATTAATGTAACAAAGAATTACGATTTACCTGGGACCTCCTGATATATGCCGATAATTCATACTGCATTAAAAAGTAAAGGAATTCTGTGGTCCCATATATTTTTTATTTTATTTTTTATCTTTCCATCGAAAATTATACATATCCGCAACATGTGAAAAAACTTTGAAGTTGGTTGGGCGGAATATCTAGTGATTTACTACTGCAAGTTCCAGAAATTCTGACACAAGTCGGGTATTTGCCCGAAGCCTCTGTCTCATGACATTGAATACATATTCAGTTACGTTGTATACCGGGGAATAAGGCGGCTGAAAAACCAGGGACACGCCATATTCTTTCAGCATATTTCTTAAAATGCGCTCTCCCTGTCTATGGTGATGGAATCCACAATTATCCATCACAACCACATCGCCTTGTACAAAAACATGATTCCCCATATCGTTCGTATCGGACATAATTTCGTCGAAGAAAATTTTGCGTACTGTTGCCGTCGTCGGATTTTTCCAGCGATTACTTAGTAATTGTTATGTAACTGATGTGTACATTAACTCCGCCTACCGGAAAAATTGGGTGTCAGATCAACTATTCAGGTTGTCTATTCGTTGTATACTTGACTCGATTATTTGAATACTTCAATACAATAGTATCAATACTTTGTTCAATACTATAGTAAGTGTGTCGTTCACACCTTCCCTTCATCGGTAGTAAGTAACGATATACCTGTTTCACTAGATAGTGTGTCCCCAGAGGCCTGTCTGTTCTGCACAACTTCTAGGATCTGTTCGGCTGCCTGGTTCACACTCATATATCTTGGAGGTTCAAATACCTTCCTACCCCTGAAACAGAACTTTTCAACATGATTGTCTTTTCATATCAAAATAATGGAAGAAATCTGAAATCATCTTGAGCATATGTTGGTTTGACATACTGGACCATAACTGACTCCATCCATGTTGTTTGGTGTAATTCAGCTTGAAGAGTTGTGATAAATGTATCTGTAATTTTAGTTAAAAGAATTTTAGTAATGATATATAACCCAGATGGAGTTTGTCCACATGTAGATTGATCTAATGGGTGATTCCAGACTGTCGCCATAGCTAGAGATATGTAACAGATTTATTGCTCTCCTAAAAAAATTTAAGATAAAAATTTCTATTTGCATTTATGCCAACTGCAAATATATATATATTTCTACAGAAACTATTTGTGTTGATTTATCAACTGGAACTACTTTACATGGAATATCTTCTTTTACAAATAACTTACACACCTCATCATGTTTTCAATTGAGGGTAAAAGACTCACAGTTCAAAAGAAGAAGTCATGTAAATATCTTAATATTTTAGTATTGAGATACTAAATGTGGATCAAATCATTTATTAACTATCTGAACAAACTTTGTCCTGCATGGCATCACTTACATATCATTTACTATTTTTGGTAAAACTACTTTACATGGAATATCTTCTTTTACAAATAACTTACACACCTCATCATGTTTTCAATGCTCTGCTCTTTCACTTTAATATCTGAAACAGAACAAGAAATTTTACTAGTATCTGATTCCCTAACAGAATCATATAGATAATGTTATCTCTTGTGTTTCTCTTTTTACAGTTACATTATTATGACTAATGTCTGACAGACTCAGAATTTAGCAAAATGTTCACAATTATTATGTGAGATCAGCAAAGTAAAAGGAAGGGATGACTAGAATGACTCTAGGTCTCATAATACATTTGAAGAATTTTTTTTTGATATTTCAACTTAAATTATTCCTAGTTGGCTGAGCTAATTCATTCAAGCAAAAATATTGGACGTTCATTCCCGAAAGCTACATATAACATTAATATTTATCTCATACTTCCTCAAATATCAGAAACTTGAGAGTAAAAGACTCACAGTTCAAAAGAAGAAGTCATGTAAATGTCTTAATATTTTAGTATTGAGATACTAAACGTGAATCAAATCATTTATTAACTATCTGAACAAACTTGGTCCTGCATGGCATCACTTACATATCATTTACTATTTTTTGGTAAATGCACTGGGTGTATCTCTGAATGTTTAATTTCCCTACTAGTCAGCTTGTTTTGATTGGGATTATAGTATTTTTCCGTGTGTCAGTTCCAACAGGTAAAGGTACTTGTTGGTACTCAGCAACTGATATTACTTGCAATTTTCATTTTCTGTTTTGAAAATTGATGATACTTTTTGAAAAAGTCAGAAATATATTTTGTTTTTGGAAATATCATGTGATTAGTTTTTTGTATTTCAAAGTGTTTGTTGTTAATAATTTTCCAGTTTAAATCATGCTTTAGTTACTTAATATAAGTATCTCAGATATGTGTCAGAAGTTACCTAACAAAAGTACTCAGATGTGTGTAAAATTAATGAAATATTACCTTCCTATTCTTTTAAGCTATATGAAATACAGAGAAACCTATTAAACTCTTTCATATTATCATGTTCTATCATATCATATGTTGTTGAAATAATTTTCATGACATACTTAACTTCACATCATCGCCTAAAGGACAAATATAACTAAAATTTATTCTGATAATTGATATTGATTTTCAGATTCTAATGCGACTAGAAATGATAAGTTCTTTAAAATGAATTGTACTTGGACTGATGTAGTGATATTTTTCTTATGTTCAGCTGTTGACTGTTTTTAACTTTTAACTTGGTCTATGGGGGATATCTACCAGGGGTACGTCATTTGTTTTACAAAGAGTTAAAATATCACTTATCCATTCATATCAGAATTGACAGTGAAATATCTGTTTCAGAAATTTTATCAATTGTGGATTGAAATTTTCTTAAAATTGAGAATCCTACATACATAAAACTACACTCATTTGAATAATTTTGTATGAAACTTAAGTATGGAAGTACTCTATTTTCATTAAATGATGCAACAATAATTTATTATACATTACCGTACAATTACAAAATTATGTCATCTTTCCTTAGACTGTAATATTCTTTACCAATAATCTATCATTCTTGTTTTCTTATCAATTAAAATTGGACTCGCTAGAGCCTTGTTCACAAAAAACATGTACCTTGACTTGCTTTTCTAAAAATACCCAATAATAACTTGCAAAAATTTAGATAATAATGAAACAATGTAATTCATCCCTTTTTTGATGGATATTACAATACATACAAGTCTTGTATTACTCAAATAAGTGTTTGTAGCCTACAAAATTATTAGGTGCTTTTCTCTTTGTTTTAATTACTGAAGTCTCTTTTTTAAAAAGAAAAAAAATAATAATGATAATAACTTCAGATTATGGTCTTTCTTTGTGTTGTAAAGTGCTAAATCATCCAATATAATTTGCTGTTTTTCAATACAAGTGCTTATTTTTCAAATCAATTATTCACTTTTTTCTATTTAAATCCACCCCTCCCCCCCCTCCAACACACATCTTTAAATAACAATATTTTAATGTTTTCAAAATTATCAATCATCAAATATGAAACAATGTATTGTGTGAAACACAGGTAAATCACAAGGAAAAACAAGAGATCCCAGAGGGATCTTGGCGCCCACCATTTGAGGATCTGTTTTCAGTTCTTGATGATTTGTTTATTTTTTTTTTGTGTGTTGCAGGTGTTGTAAATGTTCATGAACTGGTCTTCATTGAATGTACTCAATGATGGCACAAGATATTTTTATTAAGCACCTATTAGCAAATATCATTTGAAAAAGATCCCAAAGTATTATTAGATAGCAGTCAGTTACAGGTGGATAATGGACAATATGCTTGTGCTGTATTACTGTCAACATCCAAGATGGCTGCCTGTGGGCCACCTTGATTTCAAATCAGTCCAAAAAAGGTACAATGCACAACTAGGGACCAAGGGAAACCAATATCTATGAAATATCAGAAGGATCCATCCAGTACTTCCTCAGATATAGCAGTAACAAGATTTTACTCTCAAAATCCAAGATGGCTGCCTGTCAGCCATCTTGATTTCGGATCAGTCCAAAAAGGTATAATGCACAACTTGGAACCAAAGGGAACCTGCATATGAAATTTGAGAAAGATCCATCCAGTACTTTCCAAGAAATAGCAGTAACAAACTTTTACATTCAAAATCCAAGATGGCCACCTGTCTGCCATCTTGAATTCGAATCAGTCAAAAAAAGGTACAATGTACAACTAGGGACCAAGGGGAACCTGCATATAAAATTTGAGAAAGATCCATCCAGTACTTTCCAAGAAATAGCGGTAACAAATTTTTACATCCAAAATCCAAGATGGCCACCTGTCGGCCATCTTGAATTCGAATCAGTCCAAAAAAGGTACAATGCACAACTAGGGACTAAGGGGAAACTGCATATGAAATTTGAGGAAGATCCGTCCAGTACTTTCTCAGAAATAGCGGTAACAAAGTTTTACATCCAAAATCCAAGATGGCCACCTGTCGGCCATCTTGAATTCGAATCAGTCCAAAAAAGGTACAATGCACAACTAGGGACTAAGGGGAAACTGCATATGAAATTTGAGGAAGATCCGTCCAGTACTTTCTCAGAAATAGCGGTAACAAACTTTTACTTCCAAAATCCAAGATGGCCACCTGTCGGCCATCTTGAACAATCAGTTCAAAAAAGGTACAATGCACAACTAGGGACCAAGGGAAACCTGCTTATGAAATTTGAGAAAGATCCATTAAGTACTTTTCCAGAAATAGCGGTAACAAGAATTGTTTACGGACGGACGGACGGACCACGGACGCAGGGCGATTTGAATAACCCACCATCTATTTGAATAGATGGTGGGCTAAAAATCCAGGTGAAAAAGATAGCTTATATGAAACTCTATACAAAGGACTTGACATTGTTTCCTAAAACAACACCTTCCTATTGTTTAAAAAAATGTTGGCATTGAGAGAATACCCCTATCAACTTGTTTATTATTTTATTTGTAACAGAGGTTATTTTTCATCTCAATGCCTCCACTAGGAATCGAACCCGGGACCCCTGGCTTACTAGTCTGACGCTCAACCAATCGAGCTAAAGAGAAGTTCTCTCTAGCCGAGAGGTATATTGTGGCTAGTATTTTACCAGGGTTACATACTCCCCCTCCAGGAAATAACTCGTCCTCGAGTTTCTAGGGGTTACAGCGACGCCAGTGGGGCATGGCTAAGTACTATTCCAGGGTCCCTACATGGGCGCCAATGTAACAGAGGTCATTTTTCATCTCAATGCCTCCGCTAGGAATCGAACCCGGGACCCCTGCTTACTAGTCTGACGCTCAACCAAAGCTAAAGAGAAGTTCTCTCTAGCCAAGTGGTATATTGCGGCTAGTATTTTACCAGGGTTACATATTAAAATATTTTTTTCTATTTCAAGGCTGAAATACACTGTATTTCAAAAAATGTTTCTGAATATCATTAAGTCATATCTGTCTTACCTAGTAAACATAATGTATGCATTCCTACATCTCTGTTTTTCTGTATTTTATCGAAGAAACTTTCAGGTTTCCATGTGTCTGTCCAAAATACTATGGAAACTGTCTCACCATAGTTGTATAACTGTAAAGAATGATCAGTAGACATGTAGCATAGGTTTATTTTCTGATAAATAATGATCCATTGTAGATACAAACAGGTAATACTGTACAGGTTATTTGGTCTAATATCTCTGATTTTACCTTATCAATGTCTGAAATTTTTTTTCTTGTATCTACAAAATGGGTTAGGGCTGCCAAAACTTGAAACATTATACAGGCATCTTCACAAGTTTACAGTAGTTATTTTTCAAATAAAAAAAGATATCCCAGAGGGATCTTGGTGCCCACCATTGTTTGATCTTTATTTGCTCTTTGAAAGTTGGATTTTTCCATTCTTTTCTCTTCTCCTCTGTTTTGCTCTTAATTATTTGAAATTTGAACATTCCGTTGCAGAAATAGCTATGATAACCTTTTACTGCCAAATCCAAGATAGTCCCACAGAAGCCATTCAATTTTGTCTGATCCCAAAATCAAACGGGCAAACCAGAGACCAAAGGGAACCTACGTATGAAATTCTGATAGATCCATTCAGTGCTTCTTAAGAAATAGGAATAACTATCTTTACCAGGTGAAATCCAAGTTGGCCACCTGTCAGTCATTTTGTTTTTTTATCAGTATCATTTTCATTTTTTAATTAAAACAATCTTAAGATTACAAAGACATGGAATTTCTCCTTGACCCTAATAATTACAAGAGATCCAAGAGGGATCTAGGCAACCAACATGAAACAATTTTATTGGTTCTAGACAAGGTTGATATTTTTTTTTACTTTCCCTTCTCTTTCTCTTTTTCTCTCAATGATTTGAAACAAGAAAATCCTACTTTTAAATGAGCTAACAAGAACCTACTAAGAAATATCAATAACAAACTTCTGCCATCTAAATCCAATACAGCTTCTGGTCAGTAATTGTATGGGCACAAATTTGTACCAAATGGAACCTATGCATAAAATGTGAAAAAACATTTTTTCCAGTAAATCCTTTATCTGTTGAAATACAAGATGGCTGCCTGCCAGTCTTTCTGTTTCATTGATGGGGCTCAAAATAAAATAGGCACAGCTAGGGACAGAGGAGAACTTACACATGAAGTATAATAAATATTGCTGTAAGAAATAGTGATGACAATGATTGTTAATGGAAGGATGTCAGACCACGAACAAAGGCCGTATTGAACAGTCGACTACAAAATGATGGTGGGCTAATAAAAATACATCAAGACAAAAAAAAAATGGAACATTTGAATCAAGTGGTGTAGCTTAGGTTGTTTATGTTTATGAAATTGTCTATAGATAGCCTGAGCCCAAAATGGTTGCTATACTTGATATTGATATGCACCAAAAATTTATTCATAATCCATTTCATAATAGTATGGGAAACTATCTATATGTAAAGTATTATAACTATGATGAACATACATGTAAGGCACAATCCTGGTCAATTAAAGAACTAAAGTCAATTTTGACAGATGATATTGAATGAATGAGAAAAAGAAACCAATTGACTAAAAAACATAATTCAATTTACCTGTAATCCACAGCAACCTATAGCGTTCATGATAGAGGCATTGTGTACAACTCGAAACTCAATGCCTCGTTCTTTTGCTCTTAAAATCAAATCAGTATGAGTTGTTGCCCTGTAATCATAACCATGAAAAATTATTTACAACATATTTATATGCAAAATTGATTAACAAGATATGTATGAGAAGCAAATGAGACCTCATCAAACTAGCCAAATATTTAGGTTCTTTCCTGGATCAAGAAATATTCCACTCTGTAACAAATCCAAGTGGTAGTGTTTGGATTTCAATATTGAAAACATGCAGCCACAAAGCATGGCAGTATCCCTACCCAGTTGTTGGTGTAAAACCAAAATATGATACATATATACTGGAACAACAATTTGTGACATCACTCAATTATGTACCGCTACTATCAACTGAAGATCTAAAGCAGTGAAAGCCTAAGTGCAAAGGTTAACATCTTCTTTTGTCAATTATCAATTAAATTTACTTGCATCTCCACAACTGTAACATTTTATATATATATACATACATATCTTATATATCAACCTTATAGTAAGTGTTTATAACTTGATGTAGATCCTGTGTATTTGACTGTTGATATTTGAATACAGCTTGGTATTGTCCATGAACAAATTTATGCAACACTCTATAAGCTCTGGAGTAATACAATAAGTCACAAGAAATCAAAAAAATTTGATGGTTACAGAAAAAAAGAAAAAGAAAATGTCCTCAAGAAGAAAAGACATAACTAGGACACTAACCTAATATATACAGAAAGTTTTGTGGAGTTAAGTGGAATGGTTTCGAAATTGTAGCCCGCAAAAGAAGGTTTATATAAATTTCTGTATTTTGGCTGTTTCCATGGTAACAGGGAAAAAAACAAAAAATAAAATGTTGTCAATAGTGAAAGGCAAAACAACGGCCCTAACTTAATATATACCGCAAGTTTTGTGATGTTGAATTGAACGGTTTTGACGTTATAGCCTGGAAAGGAATGTTAACGCTAATTTTGTGGTTTTAGGATAAGTTTCCATGGTAACAGGAAATATAAAAAGGGCACAAGTAAGGACCATCTCAGGATCATTTCAGACAAGCTGGAGCTCAATCCCACAAGTGAAACTTGAGAAGTTGTTTTAAATAGGTGTTGCACATGAAAACCATGATTGCACAATCATGTTACAAAATGGCAAAACGACCAACAAAACACAATGACTATAGGTCATCCTGACCCTTCGGTTCAGATGATCTAAAATTAAAAGAGGCCTGATTGGCCTGCATTACCTACCTGGTATTCAATGGTCACCAAAAAAAAACCAGTGCTAATATCAAAAATATACTGACATGTATACCATTGGCACTCAAAGTGGGCATATCCAATTAATTTTAACCAATTTTCACAACAAGGTGCTTATAATACTCATCTCTAAACAGTGACATTTATGACCTGGATTATGGAAAAATGTTATTTCTTTCTTTCTCAAAATTATTTGGTCTTTGACATAAAATCACCTTTCCACCAAATATCCTGCATTTCAGACTTTTGGTTTAAAGACAAAGTCTTCTACAGGTTTCAATAAATTTTATCCTTGTGACCTTCAATTTGGGTAAAGGTCATTACTTTACGCAAATTTGTCAGACATCATCCTCCTAAACTATCAGCCAAATGCTGTGTCTCTGTATCCTTTGGTTAGTCAGAGGCAATTTTTTAACGGTTTTAACAAATTTGGCCCCAGTGACCTTAATTATAGGTCAATGTCATTTCTTTTTTGTAATTTTTGTCAGGCTTCATCTCAGCAATGCACTAGCCAAATACAATAACATTTGGTCTGCTGGTTTACAACTGACGGATGATGGATGCTGCGCCACAGCATAAGCTAACATGACCCCTCAAGCCAGGTGAAAGGAAAACAAAGATTATACAAACCCTAAAGGATCACCCACAACTAGAAATGCTATGTCTTCCTTGTCAGATTCATTCAGTAACTCATCTGCATTAAGAGAAATCAACTACACATGAACAAATATAAAAACATTTTTCAAAATACAACTTATTTTAATTTGCCAATTATTTGGTTTCTGAAATTTGTAATCAAATCACAAAAGAATTGTCCAAGATGTTAAATCTCATTATCAAACAGATGATATAAAATATCACATGAAAATTATTACCATAACTGAAAAATTCTTACAATTTGATTTAATAACTTATTTGACTTTGCAATCATTGTTAGAAAAATGAATTTGTGTTTCTATGTAAAATCCACGTATCTGTTAACCAAATATTTTTGTAAACAGGTTTACATATTTTTCACAAACACATTCAATATCTTAATAAAATGCTGACATGCCATTAAATTAAAACCGCTTTTACATAAAAACAATTTGCCAACATATAACCATAGCCTTTTTCACCTGACATAGATTCCACCATCTCCCTATCTGCTAGGATAACTTCTCTCCCATAATACTCCTCCTGCAGATGAAGAGAATAATGAATCTTATGATTAGGTACCATACATCTCAAAAAATCTATCTATTCACATATGCATGTATCATCAAAAGTACAGTGGGACAAAGCATTGTACAGGACAGCATGCAGCATCAATTGTATACTTATTGTATAACAATGCATTAAACAGTACATTTTGAAATGGGAAAACTTACTGTGCTTGAATACGATCTAATAGGAAGATGTAATGAAATACAGACACCATACAGACTCCTTACTGCTTGACTCAAAAGAAATTTCCAACTAAGCATGGCTGATAAGGCCTTGGCCCCTAAATATACCCACAACCCCTGTTCAATATCTCCAAGGAAGCATCTCAATCTCCAATAGCTTCTACTCTGCGATGCGATGTCTTCATTTCAAAAAGTAACATGTGGGGTACCCCAGGGGAGCATTCTTGGCCCCCTTCTGTTTCTCTGTTATGTAAATGACATGGAGCTTTCAATTAGTAAAGATTCTAAATTACTTTTATACGCAGATGATAGCGCGATTCTATTTTCAAGCAAAAATCCTAATGAAATCAAGGCAAAACTATCGGAGAAGTTATCTAATTGTCACACTTGGCTAGTAAATAATAAATTGTCTTTGCACCTTGGAAAAACAGAAGTCATTCTTTTTGGTACAAAGCAAAAACTTAGCAAAATAGACTCTTTTGAAGTAACTATTAATGACCAACCTATTCAAACATCAGATCGAGTGCGCTATCTCGGTATCGATATAGATAAGTGCTTAACAGGTGAACATATTGTTGATAACATAATAAAGAAAGTTAATTCTAGACTCCACTTCCTTAATAGGCAATGTAAAGATCTCCCATTGGGTATTAGGAAAACACTTTGTAATTCTCTTGTTCTGTGTCACTTTAATTATTGTTGTACAGCCTGGTACCACGGTCTGAGCCAAAAAATGAAACAACAGCTACAAGTTGCACAAAATAGGTGTGTGTGTTTTATTTGTAACCTTAGTCCTAGAGATAGTATAAATAAAAATGTGTTATCACAGTTAAATATCTTAAACGTGGAAAATAGAGCAAAACAATTATGTCTCAATCATATGTACAATGTATTCCATGGAACATGTCCTAGTTACTTTTTGTCCAGATTTACAAAAGTTTGTGACCAACACTATTATAGTACAAGGAATTCTAGTCTGAATTTTGTTGTGCCTTCTTGTAAAGGTCAAATTTCAAAAAGTTTTATTTTAACGGAGTAAAGGCCTGGAACTCTCTTCCCCTTCTTTGTCTAGCGGGAAACAAAGTTTTAAAAAAGCTGTTCGAGATTTTTTACAAAATACCTCATAATTGGATACATTTTCTGTGATACAATGATATTCCTGCCAAACTTTTAGTTTAAATAGTTTTAGGTTCTTTACTAAATATATATTTTATATCAATAATATTTGTGCATTTTGTATTATGTAAGGTCACTGTATTTTATGTCGTATTGTAACGTTTTTTATGGAAAGGGACCACAGTGGAAATAAGTCTTCGGACTTTACTGTGTTATCCTGGTTCAACAAAATTGTTACTTTACATGTTTGTATGTATTTTAATATTGTGTTTTACCAAAAAAAAAAAAAAAATTCTATCTTGGAAAGGGCAGCACTAAATTTACACCTTCCTATACCTGCATTTTGAAATAGCAACCCTTCAGCATTAGACAGACACCATAATGCCTGACTAAAAAGGAAAATTCCCACTAGCCTGGCTGGTATGGTGAATGTGTTCTCTCAACCTCTTAACAACAATAAGCAATTAGAGATTGTCTATCTTTCCTCTAATTAATCAAATCCTCATTAACAAAATGTGAACAAAGGACCATTATTTTCAACAGATATGAACCAGAGACAATTTAAAGGTACATTTCGATACTTTTAGATACGCAAGTGTGCACAATTTAACAGTGAATATGTACTGAATTTATGCTAAAAGAAAAATGGTCCTCAAAACATTGAGGAAACACCATATCCAGACAATGATACAGAAGTGTAACAAGTCAAGGATTTTTTTCTTTAATAAGGAAGAGAGAAATATTTCAAACAATATCTTGCATGTTGACTAAGGACTACAACTGTTAACATTTAGATCATGGCAACTCTATATAGCCGTGATTAACATCTGTTATAAAAAAATAACATTCAATTGCTCAAACAGTATAACATCTTGACAACATACTTGACACAGGACCATTGCATGACAGATTGACAACTATTAAAATTTTCATAACGACTCTCCTGAAATATTAAGATGCGTATTACACAAAATATCCTATTCATTACACAGATTTAAGCACATTGTAACTCTATAAAGGTAGCCGGTGATCATAGAAGTTATTGATATCAGCCTCAGGTACATGTATCTGGAACGTAAAAAGCAACACAAGCAAAATCTAGTTTATTAGAGCATAGTGGTCTTATTTTTTGCTTGTGCTGTTTACGTTCCAGATACAAGTGCCTGCGTATCAACGAAAAAACGCTTGTGAGTGTAACATTCTAATTACCAAAGCTTCTTTTCCTACTGTGAGAATCGATGTATACGCTTCAAGGTACACTCGTTTACATTTCTTGACAATTTCTAACCCTTTAACTGTGATATCTGAAGCATCTCCTAAACCCAGACCTATGAGGTAAAACATTGTAACTTTGCAGCGTTGTTGACAGATCTCACGTGGCTCCAGCTATAAGACCGGAAGTAGATTGCCAAAACCGTCTCTTAATACTTACAGATTATATGATTGGCCAATGTAAATTTCCTTGTCCAATCAGCGTCGATGTAACAGTCTATGTAAACAAAAACTTGACAGTCATTCTGCAGGTTCTAGAAAAATAGTGAAGAAGCGAAATGTACAGTTTTGAGGGAGATTTCCGAAGAAAACCGATTCAATCCTTGCGTGGAGCAAGCAAAAAGGTAAAAATGCATTAAGATATTTTGGAAATATTTTATTAATTTCTGTAACTGGAAACGAAATAAACAGCTGATTTCATGACAAAAATCCTTGGAATCACGCGTTTAGATCGTGAGTTCTAATTATAACGAATGATTGAAATATGATGTGTATGTTTTGTTTTTGAAAATATATTTAACGTTCATAAATGATATAGGATATTCCATATTGTTTAGTATTAGTAAACACTTCTGTGTCATTTCATGATCGTGGTCACGTCATTCCATTATCAGTAAATTAATATAACCTTCCACTGCTCTCCTCTTCCTTCTCAACTCCTCATCTGTTCTCTCTCCTCCCCATTTACTAGTTCATGATAATCATCAACTCAACCCAATTTACATAAAAGTTAACTATAACTCGTAAGCGGTGCTGTGTAATATTTCTATGCCTGCATTTTCATGCAGAAAAGGCGTGTTCCTGCAATTGTATATCAAAGGACAAAAACTAGAGTAAAAATTAAATTGAAAATATGTGATTTCTTAAAGTATTTATTAAAAAATAAATATAGATTATCAGTAGCGACGTTTGCCTATTAATATTAATGCTGTCACTGATACTGGTCAGGTTTGATTTGAAACGAATACCACTTGCTTGGAATTAGATTAAAAATCTGATAGTACATTTATTTTCAATGGCAATTCGTTTCAATACCAGGTTGTTTTGATACTTCCAAAATAAGTTGTTTTGGTATTTTTGAAAATGTTTTGATTGATGTATTGGGTTTTCCATGTTTTGTCATTATTAAATATTGCTCATTCCATTACTAAAAAATTGTGTTCTCAAAAATTACACTCTCGCTGTATGAACCATTTTGCAAGTACCTAAATGACTTTTGTGAGTAAGCAACTTGATGCCGAAACAACTTGGTGTGGAAATGAGTAGAATTCATATATATGACTAGCATAATAACATGTATGTGTAGTTTGTGCAGATGTACATATAGGGTAATCTCCATAAGAGTAACATGTTGATGAGCTAAGTAATTGTCAGATAATCTGCTTTCAGGAAGAAAAAAATCAGCTATTGATCAGAGCTCAGATTGAAAGGCAGCGAAGAGAGGTAAGGAAAATATGTTAATTAGGTATGAAAGAGACACTAAACCCTCTATTATTTTCTGTTCCACTGGTCCTGGACCTTTTTCTTTGAAACATATTCTCATGTAAAAGTGTGGCTGAGTGCTTATGCATACATATTTGTGATGATAAATGAATGCAATGATATACTTCTATAAAGTTTCCAGGGGAAAAACTGTCTGAGACTGGAAATGTATATTGATATTTTACATGATATTCATTTTTAATCATTTTTAAACATTCAGAAATGATTGAAATGAAAAATTAGAGCTAGGTAGTTAATGAAGTATCATTTATAGATGAAAGTCAGAAAATAAATTAACACCTACTGACAGAAATTTATCAGGGTATACTGTTTTAAGCATATATATACCCTACAAAGTAGAAGGAAAACAAGTGAAATGTTCATTAGATACACACTTCACATATCCTAAACTTCAGGAGGTGAGATTGCAGCATGAGAGTGCAACAAAAATACAGGCCTACTTCCGCAGTTATGCTGTCCGAAAACGTCAGGTAATATTACATCTAATTATCAACATCTACCGTAAGTGAATTCTTTGAATCAGTGAAAAATGTCCATTGGTGAATATACAAATATATAAGATTATACTTAAGTCAATTTTGCAGTTTGTTCTAGGAGTTTAAATAAATTGTATTATCGTAATGTGAAAGTACTGATTTGAATGATAGTAGTATTTTAATGTTCTCTTAAGAAAGATTTAATGGCTTCCTGAATAGAATATTGATAGATTTAGCTCTAAATCATCCTAATGTAGACTGAAGCCATTTTGTTCTAAATCAAAATTTGTGTGTACTAACTTGATATATTTACAGATTAGACTAGATATTGATGAACTTTAATCCATCACAGAACTTAGCTAGAGCTGTTTGTCTTTTTGTGATCAAAAAGGAATACTGTAGTTTGGATACCAAACTTTATGTGTGTCAAACTTTTTTCTTGGAAGATAGAAACTGGGCTATAACATAATGAAGATTAAAATAAAAAAAAAAAGCACAAAAAACTCCCCAAAAACAAATATTAAAAAAAAGATATTGAAATTATGAAAGATACATTTCTGCTTGATAAAGAAAAAAAAGGAATCTCAAACATTTCTCTTGAAAAAGTGTGTATTATAATATTGTGTTGTAGATGGTGGCAGTGCGAAGTCAGTTTGACCAGAGAGTCCAGTCTGTACAGCGGCCAGAATCATTGGATATGAAGACACTTTGTTTACTCCAACAGAAGCTATGCTTTTTCTATACAGAAAAACTTGATTCCCAGAGATTGGTAAAGTTATATTCATGATACATTTTATATGTCATTATTGATTAATTTAAAACACATTTAACTCTCCTGGTCAAGGTGAACTAATTCGGTACCCTGGCATTCATCATCTGTGTGTCATCCTTTAACAATTTCTTTAAAACTTCACTAGTGATGAAGGACAGGTGAGCAACACGAGCCTAAGGGTATCTTGTTTTAGAATTACATTTTATGCTCAGGTACATGGTAAAACTGTAGTGTAATTTTGTTTTCGTTTGTTTGGGGTCTTTTTCTGTAGTATTATGGAAACCTAGTCAAATTATTTAAAATTCTAACAAAGATTGAAACATACCAAATCAATTTTCCATGTCGAAACAGAATCTGTTATCTCCTGTGTTTCAAATCCTTGCCTACTTCAACTCCATAGACAAACATTACCATTAGTCATATATATCATTGAAATGTAAAAGAAGCTAACTTATGTTTGACATTAACTTTGTGTTCCTACATTTTCAGATATGGGTATGTCAGAATGTGATTAAGAAGAAAGATGAATACCTGACTTATATGTGTTCTTGTATCCCCAGTGGTTTATATCAGTTACAAAGGTTACTAGTGCTGTGTTTAAGGTAGGTCCAACTGTTGACTGCTCTATGTTGAATATATTTAACATTTTTCTTTGTTATTATGCTGTAGATATTGTGTGTTGACCCCAAAAACAAAATCATTACAGCATCCAGCTTTGCAAACTCAAAGAAAGATCCCTTTCTGGAGCACTTTGTTTATCAGGAAGAAGGTCACATATCAACCTTTGTTTGTTTATTTTGTATTTTTTTTAGATGTGTATTTGTATGCTATAAGACATTTGTTTAATTTGTATGTTTAACTTCAGATTTTATATACTTATTTTATATGCTGTAGACATTTGAAGGATGTCATACATACAGCTGCCCCTATAGCAATTCCAATGAGAATGCTGGAGATGTTCACATCATCAGAGCTCTACAGATCATGCAACTTCACAAAGAGACCAGATGGGCCAGTCCCCCACACATGGCTGTACCTCATCAACCATGGTATATTTACATCTGAAGCTTTTTCCCTATGTCCAAACTTTTGCCATATTTAAAAAAGTTAATGATTAAATAAGAGTTACCTTATGAAATAATGTGACACAAATTCATCACATAAAGCTGTATTGGGGATCCTTTCATTTATGTTGACAAACCAGTTTCTAAATATTTTGAATACAACATTTTAGATAAAAATTGGTACAAACCTGCCCATATTGATACAAGTCTCAAAATTTTTGTTAAGGCTTGTCGGAAAACAAAACATAAGTAGGTTCCTTATTTCATAAATGAACATCCCTTGTCAAAGTCATAACTGATATTTACCTTGTGTCCAGAGTAATTAATTCATTGTACCAAAAGCTAGATAGCTGTCCAAATGAATTAATAAATGAGATCAACTTGCCTGGTTGTAAACGAACAGTACCATAAACATGAAATATTTGTAATGTTTCTGTTGATTTAGGTTATTTTGACTATCTGAGAGTGATACTTGAGGCTAAGGTACCATCTGACCTGGAGAGAACAGCTGTAGCCCCTACTCCACTGGCTGATAGTATTCTGGGGCTCATCATGGGGCCTGTCAGCTTTGCCTTACAGCACAAAAATCAGGCATTTAGGTAATTGGGAGACGCATGACTTAAAGAATTTTCATTTAGTGATTCATCTCTTTAAGAATGAGACTTAACTTATGCTTAAATCCTTACAATTTTAGTGCCACTCATATTCATTTAAGTACATGTTTCAAACATGAAAGAAGAAAGGTGTGCTTTGTATGTTGAAGTATACTTTGTATGTTGTAGTCACTGTGTGTTGAAGGCTTTATGTCGGTCCTTGCTATGCCCAGCCTACAGTGAGCAGATTGAACATTTTCTCCTCCCGGCTATGGCCTACGGAAGATTTCCTTTCCCATTTGTTGATCTCATTCAAGCTCTCATAACTGATACCACTATCGATAGTAAACAAGAAACACGGGGCAATGGAAGGTTATGTAGTACATCTTTTGAAATGACCCCATGGCTTCTTGGTGCACTAGTTACCTTAGCTGGTAAATATATAGGTAAGTTGTGTGTTTGATATGAATGGATTTTTTAATTGTTTAAAAAAAGATGAAATCCTATACTCTGAGGTCTTTCATTAACTCCTTTTTTGTTGATATTTCTGGGGGGAAAAGATACCTTCAAATTTAGGATATAAAAAAATTAGTACTTATCTTTAAATCTCACAGAATACAATTTAATACTGGTTTGAACCTCATTTTGGTTTTGCTTTTAAAGGGTCTTTGTTATATGATCTTAACTTTAGCAAACCATATGAAAAAAATTCTTTTCTAAAATTGACTATTGTCAGGGGTTGCTGAAATTATAAATTGATATGTAAACAAAATATGGAGATCATTTGGAAATTAACACCATGTTCAGGCAAAATAATGAAAACAAAATGATGTGATTGACATTACCTGATTTGGGAATAACTAAAATTGACATGCTGTATTGAAACATTTTACAGTAACACATGTATAAATTTTGTGAGAAGTTTAGGAGAAAAAATAATTTGCAATTTTACAGAAGTTCTGAACATAAAACAGACAGTGGATTTTCTATCTGTACTGAAAAAGTTACTCTGCAGTTTACCAACCAGAGAGGTTCAAGAGGATGATGATTCTGACGATGAGATGGATATTGACCAAGTGGTATGTTTTGAGGGTATTCGGTGTCAAGTAATTTTGAACCAGAATTCTCTATGCTGTGAATAATGATAGTATGTTTCCAGGTATGGAGACATGACCATCTGTTTGAGTTCAGCATTATACAGAGTATGTTTCCAGGTATGGAGACATGACCATCTGTTTGAGTTCAGCATTATACAGAGTATGTTTCCAGGTATGGAGACATGTCCATCTGTTTGAGTTCAGCATTATACAGAGTATGTTTCCAGGTATGGAGACATGTCCATCTGTTTGAGTTCAGCATTATACAGAGTATGTTTCCAGGTATGGAGACATGTCCATCTGTTTGAGTTCAGCATTATACAGAGTATGTTTCCAGGTATGGAGACATGACCATCTGTTTGAGTTCAGCATTATACAGAGTATGTTTCCAGGTATGGAGACATGTCCATCTGTTTGAGTTCAGCATTATACAGAGTCGTTATATACAAGCTATAAGCTTAGGAAACTTGTTCCTTGCAAATTACAGAGTTGTGAAAAAGTACCGTAGCTTGTGATTTTTGATAAAAAAAACGACATTGATCTGTACCCATAGGCTTTAGTGTAAATTCTGTGAATTTCTCAGATTTGTTTTTGTTGTGTTTTGATTTCATTTGATGTATGACATAGATTAAAACAAATTTCATGATACAAGTACCATGAAATCTTTTAAGTCATTTAGATAAAGTTTTATATTTCTGTAAATCTCTTTTCTTTGCTACTTATCATCATTCTTTTTCTTCCAGTTTCCAACAGGTGGCTTAGAGAAAATACAACAAGATTGCATGACCTTCCTAAATTCCCCAAATTTTGTTCATCGTGTCATAGATTGTCTTGGAAACAAGATGTCTCACGACATAGTCTCAGCTATTTGTGTCATCTGTCATGCATTAATGACACATCATCACTTGGAAATACACAAAGTCAGGTAATGTTATAACTATAATGGAAATTAGAATGTTCTAATTAAAATCAAATACTAATTGCTGGAGTCCCATTCAGCTCAAGATAGTTGGTTTTAGAAATCATTTATTTTTATAATGATTTATGTTATTGTCTGACAAAATTAATCACTGTCAGTATTGTTATGAATTAAAAAACACAAAGTTCACTATTTTATTTGCCCTATTATCTAACCACTGTCTCGGTTGGGGCTAGGTCATAAGGATTTGACTTTGTGCAATACTATCTAAAGTATTACTAACTGTACAGTATTGAGCACTCCCTAATCCAACTATTAAGGACTTTTAGTATATTTGATTACTGAATTTCAGGTTGCTGTATAGTCTAGCATTCAGCAAGTCTTTCATCCAGGGTCTATGGTCAGTCTGTACAACTACCTGCAATTGGACAGTCATGGGGTAGGTCAAATTTATCTGAGATGTAAAATCCTGTGCTGCTTGTCTTTTTATCTTATTTACCCAATGCTGTAGCTGAAATCTGAAAGGAAAATTTCTTTAACTTTGAAATTTGGTGTTCCAAAATATATCTGAGATGTAAAAACCTGTGCTGTTTGTCTTTTTATCTTATTTACCCAATGCTGTAGCTGAAATCTGAAAGGAAAATTTCTTTAACTTTGAAATTTGGTGTTCCAAAATATATCTGAGATGTAAAAACCTGTGCTGCTTGTCTTTTTATCTTATTTACCCAATGCTGTAGCTGAAATCTGAAAGGAAAATTCCTTTAACTTTGAAATTTGGTGTTCCAAAATATATCTGAGATGTAAAAACAGAGGCTCTTCCCATTTTGATCATTTGCCCTATATTGCAGTTATAATTTTGAAACAATAATTTCTTTTGGTTTTAAAATTTTCAAGCAATGGTTTTTCAAAATTTAACTATGTCATCTTTACCAAACTTCTTGTTGTCAGTACGGAAGCTTCCCTCATACAGATGTTAGCTTGTGGTGTGGACCTCTCAGACGATGATATCCAGAGAATTGTGCCATTGTTAGCCATTTTTTGCTCAATGTTTAACCACTTCCTGTATACTATACACGATGCTGACTTTTATGGAGAAACTAAAGGTAAATGTTTTTAAAGTTGACAGATGTTTTGACTGTTGAAATCATTAAAATAATCATGTAGATTTTGTTTTCTTAAGTGGATTTAGTAGCTATTGTAGCTAATTGGGATCCTTTTGTATTCTTTATCAATTCCATGTTACTAACAACTTTCAAAATAATCTATTCATCAATGCAATATTTTGATATTTATTGTAAAGCAATCTTTTTTATATACTATACTACTCACAATTTGATAGGGATCACTTTTTTGTTTAATGTGTAACGGTATCTATTTTAAGAATATATTCTTAAGTTCAATTTATACATATTTCGGCATTATAAGATGAAGATTTAACAACACCAAGGGAGGAATAACAGTATTAATTTGCTTCAATGCTCATTGTACACAGATACCCCGAAAATCGCAAATTACGACAAAAGGGGCAAAAAATTAAGTCCTACGAAACAGTGTCGTTCAGCGAAAAATACAGTGTTAGTAGTGTTGGGAATTGGGACAGAAAATCACTATCGATTAATCGGAAGCCTGGAGCGATTGATTATCAATTGTTCAATCGGACCGGTTTGTAAGAAAACTTTATAAGATTGTATGTGTGGTTTATGTAATTATGTTTATGACACAATTGTATCCATTTTTACATGAAATTGTGAAAGCCAAAAAACTTCCATACCACCGATTTTACAGTGCCGGGATAACAATACAGCTCAGGTTCCTCGCCCATGTGATCTCCCCTCTTCCATAATCTATACCATTCAATGCAAAGGACATATTGTAAACTCGAGAGTGACAAGATTTCAATTGATTGTCGCCAACATCAGGTCTCGGCGATAACTATCAATTTTTAGCAACTATCGTCCCAACACTAAGTGTAAGTATCGAGGATAATGTCCTCGAGCATCAATTACGCTGTGGCAGTTCCTGAAGCGTTCTAGGTTGGATGTTTCTCGCCGAAACAGCGTTCTGAAGCATGTCCCACACATGTTCTATAGAATTGAGATCTGGAGATTGGGCTGGATAGTCCATCCTCTCAATTGTTTCCCTTTCCAGATACTGTTCAGTCACACGAGCTCTGTGTGGTCGCGCATTATCGTCCATAAGAATTAATTCCAGACCTATAGCACCAGCATAAGGCCTGATGTTCATGTTCAGGACTTTGTCACAGTACCTCTGTGCAGTCAAACTGCCATTAAGAAAGTCGGTCTTGCCTTGCATGCTAATGCCACCCCAAACCATAACAGATTCACCACCATATCGGTCATGTTGGGAAACGTTAGCAGCATGGAACCTCTCATTTGGTTGGCGCCACACCCTTGCACGTCGGTCAGTGAAATCTAAGCAAAATCTAGACTCGTCTGTAAAAAGTACGGGGGACCAGTCATGGAGGTTCCAATACACATGATCACGAACCCAAGCAAGTCTATCTTGAACATGTCATAATGTCAAAGGAATTCTCACAGCAGGTCTGTGCGACCTTAAACCAGCATCATGAAGTCTATTTCTCACAGTTTGTGTGTAGATACGAGTTCCGGTGGCATTCTGGAAGTCATTACATAGTGACGTAGCGTTGATGAACCTTTGACGTCGAGCTGCAATAACAAGATAGCGGTTTTGACGCTGCGAGGTAAGTCGTTCCCGACCCCCACCATGTCTTCTGGAGACAGTTCCATAATTTTGATAACAATTCCACATATGGGACACAACACTCTGGGACACACCAAGGTCATTGGCCACCTCCCTTTGTGACCTACCAGACTGGACCATACCAATGCCTCTGTCCATATCTGAAGTGCTTAGACATCTTCTAGCCTGCTGTTGGGGCATTTTGAAACCATTAAAATTCAAAATGTAAAGCAAAAAGCAAGATATTCTGCCACAAACGTATTGATGACAGTCTGCACGTAGGAGGCTTGTGCGTTATGGGTGACTGACCACATAAACACCCAATACACATAGACCTCGGTACAGATATAAACCAACAAATATAAGGAATACATATTATTTTATTTTAAAAGAAAATTTTGCTAATTATTAGGTGTGGTCCCTATCAAATTGTGAGTAGTATAAATATTCAGAGTGAGACATTGCTTCTCAAAACAAAATCAAACTTTGCTTTTTGAAGATGACAAAGGATTTTTCAATTCTGTTGTCTGTATTGGTGTATCATTTCATGGCTTCAAAACATATTTGATGGCTTTTCTAGACTTTTGTGAATGAGGAATGTAAATGAAGCATTGGAAATGATAAACTTATCAGTTAAAAACTGGGTTCTCATTGTATTTGAAATAGTTTGATATAAGTTAAAGTTTCTCTGTATATGAGAAGGTTGCACTTAAAATGTATCTAGAAATTGGCCCACATACCAAAAACAGTAAACAATAATAAATTGAAATAATTGGAAGCAGTATTCAGAGACTTAAATTAATTCACTTGAATAAGATACATACCACTTTTACTTTTACTAATGTTTGAGTAAGTAAATGACAGCTTTGCTGGGAATATTGTTATGATTGGTGAAATATGATAAAATTCTGTCAGTATTAGCTTTATTGATGTTCAGAGTTTTCCTGGGTAGGATCCAGGATTCATGACTAACAATTTTGAGATTAAATTGTTGCACTTATAGCTAGCAGTATGCCATTCAGCTTGGAAGAATTAATTCCGATGACCCTTGTACTTCGTGACACTTGTCTGGGTGTGATTGAGCTGGCGCACCCTGATACGCGGCTCTCAATCACAGAGGACTATCACGAGGCACTTATACAAGCTGGCATGAAGGATAAACCACGAAAGAAGGAAGCAGAGGATCATAACAATCACATGTGGGCTTACTTGTTTAAGGTCATTGATTTTCTTAAGTGTTACTCATTCAAGTAATTTAATAGTGTGTTAAGGTTGGTTTATTTGATTGATCAAGTTTTTACAGTTTTTACCAAAAGCTTGGTATAAAATGGGTGTGTTTGCATTTAAATCACAAAACAACCTAGTGTTTTCTTTATCAATTTCTTTTTTTGTTATTTAATTTCATCTTTTAAAACAGGCAGAAAGAAGATTCCTTGAAAACAATAATTTGATAATACAGCATTATTTTTAATGATTAATGTTTGCATTTTGAACATATTCACACCTCTTAATTTCCATCCAATCACATCTTATCTCCATATTGTCAAAGTCATCAGCATGACTTCAATTCTGTAGGGATGAAAGTAGACACTTACAGTCATATATAAGAAAATCATAGCTATGTGTTTTAGCATTCCAAGATGAAAGATGACTGTCACTATTTACAGATTTGAATGGAAGCAGAGCATTTTTGTTAACAGAAATTTTCAAGATTTCATTTTGAAGCATTAAAAATCATTTTGTGTTGACATATCTAATCAAAACAGCTTTTTAGTAACACTTTTATATGCTTAAATACTGAGACTTTGTTTATCTCAAATACATTTTTTTTCTCCTAAGTTTTGGTATTTGACCTCTTTTATTATGGTACTTTATAGTCCTTCATTGGTGTTTTTCAGTTTTAGTATTGACCTCTGTTACTCTTGATACTTTTCAATCCTACTGGTGTGCTCCTGAGTTTTAGTATTTGACTTCTATTACTCTGTTAATTTTCAAGGTGTAGTAAGATTTAATAATTTCCCTCTATGACTATATTACTTTCCTTATTACTGTAATCTTTTCATCCTTACAGGTGACATCTTCACTTGTAAGACAACTCTACTCCAGGGACACCCGGCGGACATTCTGTCCCATTAACTTTTGGCAGTCAGACAGAGTATCTATCCAAGCTGACAAAGTATGTGCAAAGAACCAAGCTTAAGAACTTATTGCCTTATAATAATCTGTCTTTTTGTCCCGAGAGTTGAAGTAAGGGTCGTAAGACATAAATTTTCAGAATTCTGATAATTTCATATTCATACAGGTGCTTTATTACAGTTTAGTGTCATGGTAATTTATAGGCCCTGTGTTGTGAAGTGTCAGTATACTTTTAATCATCACTATCTTCAATGTAGAGAAAATTAATAAAAAAAATGGAAGAATATGTCTTTTTTCTTTAAATTCAATTTAATGTAATGTATATTTGTGCATGTAATTTTTTGTAATGGACCTTTGTTTTTTATTTGATTCCAGCCTTCTCAGATATACAGAGCACAAGGTTCAGTGTTCACAAGGCGGCCATTCGGAGCTATGAAATCCCTGACAAAAACAACCATAGGTAAGTGTTCTCATCATTCAAACATTTAAAATCTTGTCCTTGAGATACTTAATACTTTTCATAGAGACAACTAAACATCTTTGACCGATAACTCTGTTATTATGCACTTGTATTCCACTTCAATTGGTATGTAAAAATCCTTACAAACTCATAGTAACTAAACATATGTTGAGGAATTTAATTGTCGTTTTGATGATTTTAATTCATTTAGTAAATGAAGGAATGAATGAATGAAAATGTTCAATTTCAGATGAAGATGGACCACCTTTATCTAACACAGATGTTAAAAATCTAGTCATTCTTACTGAGCTCCCATTTGTTGTGACATTTGAAGAACGGTTCAAGGTCAGTATTAGGAATTGCAGACATATTACAGCTGATCAAAGTATAGATATGAAAAGGCCAGTACCTAGTTGTAAAATGGTAATTTGATATAAAGAAGCCATGGTCTTATTGTATTGAAGGATAAATAACTGTTTGGTATAAACTTCCACTTTTCGTAATGACTTGCCATAATTTGACAGATCCTCCAGAAATTGATTCAGACTGACCGACAGGAATACCAAGGGGAGATGACTCACTTTTTGTCAGGGCCTTCCATATCTGTGATGATTCGCAGAAACTACATCTACGAAGATGCATTTGATAAACTTTCACCAGAAAATGGTAAGCAAAGGCTCTATGACATACCGGTATTACATGGTCTTTTGTCAGATATCTCATTTATTCTGAAGGAAATGATCTTGAAAGCAATATCAGTGTGAACCATTCAACCCACTCTCTGTGCCAAAGGCTCTTGGTGACCTATTGCAATCATGATTTTTCTGTCGTCGTGCGTCGTTAACTTTTCACATTTACTACTTCTTCTCAAGAACCACTGGATGTATTTCAACCAAACTTGGCACAAAGTATCCCTATAGTAAGATGCATCAAGTTTGCAAAAGAAAAGGGTGTGGCCCCAATAGGGGCTACAGGAGGGAGCAAAAAGGGGTAAAATTAGGTAAAACTTTAAAAATCTTCTTCTTATGAACCAAGTATCAGATTTTCCTAAAATTCAAAATTAATGATTCTTAGAGCAAGGTCTACAAAGTTTGCGAATTAGAAAAAAATTGGGTCATAAACAGGCCCTCCAGGGGGCACTAAAAAGGGGTCAAAATTCAAAGTTGACGGATTTCAACCAAATTTATTATAGAGGGTCCCCTAGTGAAGAACATGTGACTTTGAGTTGAAAAAAGTGTCTGAGGGGTTCTGGGGCCTCATGGGGGGCAAAAAGGGGTCAATTAGATTTTTTTTTGAAAATGGGTTATAATGGCATTGACCATGTTTTTGGGTTACAACCACACTAAGCACAAAGCATCTATGTAATAAGACGCATTTAGTTTGGGGGGAAAAAAGTAATGGCTGCAATAGGGATCCCAGGTGGGGGTAAAAAAGGAGTAAAATTAGGTAAAGTAAGCTTCTTTAAGTTTACAATAGAAAAAGGTGTGGCCTCAATGGGGGCATATTTAAGGGGCAGAAAAAGATAGAATTTGTTAAATCTTAACAAATCTTGTTGTCCTGAACCAAAAGTGTAACTTCATATAGATGATCTTTAGAGAAAGGACTGTGAAGTTTGTGAGAATAAAAATAACTGGTCCAAAATTAGCCCTTCTGATATTTGTTACATATTAATTTTTAATAAAGACATGTTGTGTGTTTATGACAACCATATAGGCGAGAAAAAAAGTGTAGCCAGATCTTTCATCAAACCTGGATCTTATTACTCGCTGAACCTTCTATGTTCTGAGCTACATGTATAATATGGTTCAATACCTGTGGTAACAATACATTTCTCAGCCTTGATACATATATATTCCTGTCTCAGAAGTACCACAAGATTTTTTCACATTGTTTTATGTGAGTTTTTTAGTTGGATGCCTTATTGTATTAGGCAAGGAAAAGATTGTGGATAGACTTGAAATTGATCTGATTTTTTGTATACTTTAGCTATACATGTATCTACTAAGCTATATTTCAACTTGTAAATGAAAACATGATTTGCTTTATATAAATGTGCAACCCTGGCCTCTGTTTGGCTAAGACATTTTGGACTTCCTCTCAAGAACCACTGGGTGGATCGTGTTCAAACTTGGTACAGATGTTTTACACATGGTCCTGCACAAGTGTTGTTAAATTTTGGCAACATTTTAAAATCCCCAGATTATTGACATATATTCCTCAGGTGACCATTAAGGCCCCTTGGGCCTCTTGTTTCTTATGATTTGATTTTCTAGTAGCACACAGATGACTAGCATCTCCTGGTATTTTCCTGGTATATTGATTGGTTGGGTGGCTTATTCAAGATGACTGGTGTATTATGGGAAGGTTATTGTCTGATTCTTTGTAGAGCCGAACCTGAAGCTGAAGATGCGAGTACAACTCGTCAATGCTGCTGGTTTGGATGAAGCAGGGATAGATGGTGGAGGCATATTCCGTGAATTTCTTTCTGAGTTACTGAAGACGGGATTCGATCCTAATCGGGGGATGTTTTGTCACACAACAGATCAGCTCCTATACCCCAACCCTAAGTCTTCAGTTTTGATGGAGAATTACACTAAGCATTACTACTTCTTAGGCAGGATGCTTGGCAAGGTAATTCAGCATCTCATAGTCTAACATGATTTATAGTGCCTACTGGTGTTTCTATGTGTATTTTTAGCTGTATTCAACAGTGATGGCAAATGCCTCTAATTAAGCATGTGCATTTACAGAATTGAATAATTGTTAAATGAATAATTTTGTTTATGATTCTGAACACTTTTATTAGGCAAATTCAAAACACTACTCTTATATCCCTTGATGCTGGAAATATAATTTCATTCATAGCAATTTATTTGGACAAATGTCATCTGGTCCACTTTAGCATATGTAGCAACAACATTTTGTAAACACATTATGAAGACAAAATGTTGAGACCTCCAAACCAAAGTTTCAAACAATGTTGCAAGATGCATAGAATACATGCTTTGTGCCTTAAAAAATCAGTTGTATTTCAGCTTTGAACAAAAACACTAAAGAGGCTTGCCAAGGGCTTGCCACTTCTATTAAAAAAAATGTTAAAAATAAGTTGTATTTCAGCTTTGAACAGAAATACTAAAATGGCTTGCATAGGGCTTGCCACTTTGTCTTTCTTTATCCTCATCAAAATACAGTTTATATTTTAAGACATTGACCATGTATTTTCTCAGTATATAAGACAGATTTTGCAATCAAGTTACTTACCAATCTTCTTTCTGGATCAGTTTCACAATATTGCATGTATATTGTAAAGTAAACACATACATTGAATTGAAATAAAGTTCCACTTATCATCACTGAAGGAAACCTGGTATGGTCAGAAATTCGATCATTCCTTTTAATTGAACCCAAGGTCGCAAAATGAAATCCAGAAACATAAAAAATTCCTACAAAAAATAATTAGATGTTAGATATTTATAGATTTCTTGAAGACCATACAATAAAGATGACACAAAATATTTCTAGATGACTAAAATTATGATGAGACAGCAGAAATTTTCTCTAATGTAAGTTGCTTTCAGATTCTGTTGGATGGATATATGTTTTGAATAGCACTTCACTACAGTAATTATCTATTTAAGCAGATTAATTCCACAAAGTGGTAACTAAAAGTTTTTGCGTACAATGCAGGCCATTTATGAAAACATGTTGGTGGAGCTACCATTTGCAAGTTTCTTCCTCTCAAAGATACTCAGTCGTCATGGTGGCAATTTAGACATTCATCATCTAGCTTCTCTCGATCCAGAGTTATACAGGTAAATACTATCTTTCTAATCTCAGTTATATACAGGTTAATACTGTCTCTCTAGTCCCAGTTATGCACAGGTAAATACTGTTTCTCTAATCCAAGTTATATAAAGGCAAATACTGTCTCTCTTATGCCAGTTATATACAGGTAAATACTGTCTCTCTAATCCCAGTTTTATACAGGTAAATACTGTCTCTCTAATCCCAGTTATATACAGGTAAATACTGTCTCTCTAATCCCAGTTATATACAGGTAAATACTGTTTCTCTAATGTCAGTAATGTACAGGTAAATACTGTCTCTCTAATCCCAGATGTATACAGGTAAATACTGTCTCTCTAATGTCAGTAATGTACAGGTAAATCCTGTTTCTCTAATCCCAGATGTATACAGGTAAATACTGTCTCTCTAATCCCAGATGTATACAGGTAAATACTGTCTCTCTAATGTCAGTAATGTACAGGTAAATACTGTCTCTCTAATCCCAGATGTATACAGGTAAATACTGTCTCTCTAATCCCAGTTATATACAGGTAAATACTGTCTCTCTAATCCCAGATGTATACAGGTAAATACTGTCTCTCTAATTTCAGTAATGTACAGGTAAATACTGTTCCTCTTATCCCAGTAATGTACAGGTAAATACTGTCTCTCTAATCCCAGATGTATACAGGTAAATACTGTTTCTGTAATTCCAGTTATATACAGGTAAATACTGTCTCTCTAATCCCAGATGTATACAGGTAAATACTGTCTCTCTAATGTCAGTAATGTACAGGTAAATACTGTCTCTCTTATCCCAGTAATGTACAGGTAAATACTGTCTCTCTAATCCCAGATATATACAGGTAAATACTGTTTCTCTAATTCCAGTTATATACAGGTAAATACTGTCTCTCTAATCCCAGATGTATACAGGTAAATACTGTTTCCCTAATCCCAGTTATATACAGGTAAATACTGTTTCCCTAATCCCAGTTATATACAGGTAAATACTGTCTCTCTAATCCCAGATGTATACAGGTAAATACTGTCTCTCTAATCTCAGTAATGTACAGGTAAATACTGTCTCTCTAATCTCAGTAATGTACAGGTAAATACTGTCTCTCTAATCTCAGTAATGTACAGGTAAATCCTGTTTCTCTAATCCCAGATGTATACAGGTAAATACTGTCTCTCTAATCTCAGTAATGTACAGGTAAATACTGTCTCTAATTCCAGTTTTATACAGGTAAATACTGTCTCTCTTATCTCAGTAATGTACAGGTAAATACTGTCTCTCTAATCTCAGTAATGTACAGGTAAATACTGTCTCTCTAATCTCAGTAATGTACAGGTAAATCCTGTTTCTCTAATCTCAGTAATATACAGGTAAATACTGTCTCTCTAATCCCAGATGTATACAGGTAAATACTGTCTCTCTAATCCCAGTTATATACAGGTAAATACTGTCTCTCTAATCCCAGATGTATACAGGTAAATACTGTCTCTCTAATCTCAGTAATGTACAGGTAAATACTGTCTCTCTAATCTCAGTAATGTACAGGTAAATACTGTCTCTCTAATCTCAGTAATGTACAGGTAAATCCTGTCTCTCTAATCCCAGATGTATACAGTAAAGTTTTATACAGGTAAATACTGTCTCTCTAATCTCAGTAATGTACAGGTAAATCCTGTTTCTCTAATCCCAGATGTATACAGGTAAATACTGTCTCTAATCCCAGTTTTATACAGGTAAATACTGTCTCTCTAATCTCAGTAATGTACAGGTAAATACTGTCTCTCTAATCTCAGTAATGTACAGGTAAATACTGTCTCTCTAATCTCAGTAATGTACAGGTAAATACTGTCTCTCTAATCTCAGTAATGTACAGGTAAATACTGTCTCTCTAATCCCAGTAATATACAGGTAAATACTGTTTCTCTAATCCCAGATGTATACAGGTAAATCCTGTTTCTCTAATCCCAGTAATATACAGGTAAATACTGTCTCTAATCCCAGTTTTATACAGGTAAATACTGTTTCTCTAATCTCAGTTATATACAGGTAAATACTGTCTCTAATCCGGGTTATTTACAGGTAAATACTCTACACTAAGTTATGCATAGATAAATATGTTATAACTTTAACCCTGAAAACATTTTATCAGAAAACTCCTTTTTAGATTCTTGTATAGCTCATAGTAAACCAGATAAAAGCTCTGATTACAGATTTCATGAGTCATATTTTGTTTCTTTTTTAGAAATCTCTTGTCACTGAAGACATATGAGGGTGATGTTATGGACTTAGGTTTGGACTTCACTACTGTGAATGATCACTTTGGTCAGAAAAATGTAACTAATTAGTATTTATCTGATCTAGTTATACAAATATATTTGTACATCACCACAATTATTCATTCTAGCCTTTTCGCCAGTGATGCATAGATCAACAATCATATTTGGACTTAAAAACTTACCAAAATAGTTCTTTCTAAACAGTGTTCATCTGTTCGGATAGTTTCTTAAAGCATTTTAAATTCTGGTGAATTTGCAATGTTGAAAAAAGATAAAGCAACCAATAAATTATGATAATAAATTAATAACAGATTAAGAGATGAGATTTTTATTCAGTACATTATGGTGTGTGTCCTTTTACAGGACAATACTTTACCATTAATATCATATGTATGGTACAGTATACAACTTCTTTTGTGATAGGTTATAGAGTTAAAACCTGGAGGACATCAGATAGCAGTCGACAACCACAACAGGATAGAATACATACACCTAATGGCAGACAACAAACTCAACAAACAAGTGAGGTTTTTTCTCTTGTTATTCAAGTCAGCATTTAAACCACAACATTATAGTTGTAGCTGTCTATATCCTGCAAGAAGCCAAGAGGGCCAAGACTTTTGACTCACAGTCTGGGATGGGCCTATTATATAACATTAAAACAGTACTTGTTGATGCTGCTGAGCAGCTGTAGACATTGGTGAGCTTATTGCTAAACGTAACTTTATTTTGAAATAACCTCTCCTGGCCCAAAGTTTTCCTTCTAAAGTATTGTAAAGTTTCGCATTATTGACTTTAGGTATCAAGGTGAGCAATACAGATCCTCTAGGCCTCTTGTTTAAAAATGTAAGCTGTATATCTTTCAGCCCAAAACCCAATAAGTACACATTGTTGAAGTATTTCAACCAACATAATCGTCATATTTTTTCAAATCTCTGACCTAATAGATGACTGATAATAGGCAGTACTTTCATTTAAAGTAGCAGTCTTTCCTGTGTGCTTAGATGCCTAACTCATTGTGTCAACATGATCTATTGCTATCATGCATCATCCATCGCCGTGCCCCGTCTGCTGTTTGCTGTTCCTAAACTTTACCTTTAAAACACTACTCCTGCCTGAGGCCAAATATGGTCTAAAATATCATTGGGATGTGGGATCATTTCTTAAATTCAGAAATTTGATTCGGCCCCTAGGGACCTGGAGATGGGACCTCAAAAGGGTAGTTAGACAACACTTCAAAATTCTACTGTGCCATAATGCTTGAATGAATTTTATTCAAATTTTGTCTGTAACATCAGTAGGGGTTGGCAAATAATTATTAAATTCAGAAATTTGATTCAACCCCTAGGGACCTGGAGGTGGGGCCAAAAGAGGTGAAATTAGACTATATTTTGCTTCAAAATGCTACTCTTTATTAATTCATAAATGTGGCCTGAGACATTATCAGGGAGTGGCAGTGATATCAAACATGAATGGAGTGATCCTGAGATTGTCCTTACCAAATTATATTTTTATACTTTGGTCCAAAATCCAACATAGAACAAATAGTCGGAACTTCTTCTCATGTTTAAATCTTACCAATGAGGAAAATATTTGGAATTTATTTATTTATTTTTTTTAAGAAAAGAAAGAATTGATTTGTTGTTACTTTTCAGTCTGATCAAAACTGCAATATGGTAACCACAGTACATTGAATATGTAATTATTTTGTAACAGGATGATGCAACTATTTTTCATGCACAGAACCTACCATTTATGAGTTTCTGATGCTTCAAGGAATGTTCAAAATTCAGATTCATCAAATTTGTCTGACCACCATCAGCAAATTCATTGGTTTGTCCATCCATTTGTTGATTGCCAGATTATCATTAAGGGCCATGGTCCTCTTGCTTATTATCCCAATAAATGCCTCTTTTTTTTCTGAATTTTTTAAGAGTCATTTATTAAAGCATATACGGTAATTGATAATTGTACTTATAGAGCACACTTTTGGAAAAGAACAAATTAATTCATCAGTAAGAATATTGTGATGATGTAAATAAAATATGACTAGTTGTGTTCGATGGTTTCTCTTGTGTATAGCGAGATTTGTTTTGTATATGTAAACAGATACGTGTACAGTGCACAGCTTTCCGACAGGGTATGTCTGATGTCCTGAACCTTGACTGGCTCCGCATGTTTGATCACCATGAACTTCAGGTTCTTATCTCAGGGGCTATAACTCCAGTGAACATTGAGGATTTGCAGCGTCACACAAACTATTCTGGTAAATATAAACAATAGCTGCACAAGATTTAGAATCAGCCATAATCCTTCCTGTTTTTACCAGTTATCTTTATTGATTCTATCTATTTATCATATTGTAACATTTTTGCAGTTAAAAAAAACATGCAATAAGATAATTGTTTTTTTCTTAGCTCACCTGGTCTGTAGGAGGTGAAGTGGGGGAAAATTCTGTATAGAAAGAAAACCCTCCTGTAATGGAAGGGGCAGGGCCCAAATGTGGAAAAATTCTTTGATATTCTTCTTCTCCTGTAGCAATGATTGGATGTTATTCCACTTTGGTCTGAAACATTGTTGGGCAAAGGGGAATTTTGTATAAACGGTACATGCTAGCCGCTTGGGACAGGAGAAGCAGGGTCTAATATGGGAAACAGAGCAAATTTTTTAAAATCCTTTTTCTTCAGTAGAAATATCAGGATTCTGTCATGATTTGGTCTCAAGCACACATGGGTCAAGTGGAATCAATTTTGTATGAATGGTGGGTCCGAATAATGGAAATAGAGGAAACAGGAATTTTCTAAAATCCTTCTTTTGTGGGAATGCTTTGATTGTTTACATATTTTGTCTGAAGCATACCTAGTTGAAAGGAGCCTAATTTTGTATCAACCAGGGGTCTGACATATCAGAGATGTCAAGCCGAATAGGGGAAATGTAAGTTCATAAAGACAAGGATATTGTCCCACTTTGGTCTGAGGCAATTTTTATTAATAGTGAATCTGCCTTCTGTTTGACTACTGAGCTGGGACCCATTAGGGAAATATTTCTAGAACTTATTTGTCATACTATAGATTCTTTATCAAATAACTTAATAGCTGAATTAGCAAGATGAGTGATGCAAGCTCCTTGTGCCTCTTCTTTTACAAATGTCATGCAAAGGGTTATGATTTCATCCATCCTCGAAAAATGGTGAAAATACTTCCCCTCGTAAATAATAACCCAATGTTAATGAAGTAATGGTTGATTGTAACCATTACAGTTATCATAGATTGTAACTCTTGCAGTGATTGTAGATTATGCAAAACATTTCAACTCTGAGAAATTTGAATTGATGATATATGAATGCTCTTAAACATATTAACGAATATAAACTGATATGGCAATACAGACAGAAAATATTTTGCAATATTAAATATGTGAATAGATAACCAAAAATAATATCTATTTACCTATTGAATATCACAAAATTATGATGTTATCTATTTATATTTATCATAAAAATCATATCTTTGTTGATATCTCTATTTCAATCTAGGGATATCACTTATAGAAATAACTGATACCATAACTAGATTGATTGATTCATTGTACAATGTATCATTCAACTGACAATATCAAATGTTTCAATACATACTGTATTTTACCACAAACAAACCATCCCCACTCTCTTTTGTAAATGTTCTTAGAAGGGGGAGGGATGAGGAATTAAGCAATTAAGCCCCACCACCATCAACAACATATGCAAACATTAGATCCCAAAGGAATCTTGGTTCCCATCATCATATGGCTTCTATTGACTTTATAAAAGTATGATTTATTTCTTCTGTTCTCTAAACTGTTTGCCCTTTTGTTTTTTCAATCTGTCCCAAAATGAATCGTGCACTACAAGGGACAAAGGGAGGTCTACATCTGAAACTTTTGAATTCATTCATTCAGCGCTTCTTTAGTAACACCTAGATTAAATTTCCATTGTCAACATTCAAGATGGCTTTTGTTTTGCAAATCTGTCTGCAAAACATACACAATTAATCTTGCACACCTAGGCACCAAGGAGAGTCTATGCATATGAAATTAAAAAAAAATAGCATGAACTTTCAACTGTCAAATCCAAAATAGTTGTCTAAGGCCCAACTAGGTACAAAGGGAAGTCTACACATGAATTTTTTTAAAAAGACCCATTCAGTCCTTACTGGGAAATAGCATTTACAAGGGTTGTTGATAGACAGAAGGTCAAGACAAATGGAAATATTAACAATAGCCACTACTATTAAGTAGTGAAGTGGCACCCCGACAAAATATGTATGTTGAGAATGGAAGCAAAGATTACATTTTGGCTATAATTTTGATGAAAGTTTACATGGTTTGTTCAAAGCAAATTATTAATGAAATTTAAATGATTATCTTACTGTGTTGTACTCTACAGGAGGATATACAGACAGTCATCCAATCATTCAGATGTTTTGGAAAGTCGTCCAACAATTTACCAATCGTCAGAAACGGCAGCTGCTCAAATTTGTGACAAGTTGTTCTCGTCCACCTCTCCTTGGCTTCAAGGTTTGTTTTTATTATGTTCTCCTTCATCTCTTCTTTGCATCAAAATTTGTTTGTTGTGAAGTTGTCTAATATTTAGCAACAGAATGAATTTACAACTACAGTAAACCTCGGATAAGTCGAAGTCGATGGGACCAAGTAAAATATTCTACTTATCCGATGGTTCGAATCAACCGTGTTTTTGTCTATCACCTGTAATCAAGACATCTACGGTATATTTAAACTGACCCGATTTTCGCCGATCATGTCTGATAGCAAGGTATTAATGAAAAGAACAAGGCAACATCTCTATTTTATAATAACAATTATTTTTTATCAAAATACAAATAAATCGTAGGTTAATGACAGTTACTGTAATCATCATTGTCACAAACACGTAGATAATGCATACAAGATTGAACAAAAGAACAAAAGGCGTCATATTTGGTCTTCATATCTTTCACATCAAGTTTCCTTCTTCTTCTTTCCTCTTCTGTCCTCTTCTTTCTACCCCATTCTTCTCAAATGATCCAGTTTTTCCCCCAGATGACCTAGGTCCTTCCCTAGATTGCTCATTTGAACTCATGATTGAGAGTGTGGAATGAATGACAAATCCCGAATTTTCACCCTAATTTATAGCCCCTTTTGACACTTCCACTCAAATGTTGACATTTTCACTCAAATAAAACAACAACTCACGGGCAAAAAGTAAACATGGGATGTTTTATTTCAATGGCTGTTTGATCGCATAGTTCTTGGTTAAATGAGATAATTACCTGTGCACCTGTATAAACAAAAGGATTAGGTGGATTGATACCCTGAAATTACATAGTGCATGTAGGCCTGTTGACACTGTTACGACTGACTGATCACACTCGTTACCGACCAGGAATATTTACCTAAGTCAACGTGGCATCTGAATGTTCGACACAAACATGGAATTTTTTGTTCGATTTAGAAGGGACGGAACACAAAATATATTCGACACAACCACAGTATTCGATTCGAACAAAAATGTATCTGATATACACGTACTTGTGATGATTCAGTTTTATGATATACTTGGAACTATGTTCTGTTGTCATGTTTGTCTTTACAGTTTTGTGGCTATATGATAAATGGTAACAATGTTCACAATGAAAAATGGAGAATTGTTCTGTGAAAATATGTTCACAGTAATTAAATACCTGTCCAGTAAAAATGCCTTTGTTCAAGGAAAATTAGTTAGGTTATATGAGTGTACATTATGTTTACTTAAACATTACATGATCTGTACCCTGAACTCTGTATATATTATCTTTACATTTACATCACAGGACCTGTACCTAGCATTCTGTGTACATTATATTGCTATGGACATCACAGGACCTGTACCTAGCATTCTGTCTACATTATGTTTATATTGACATTACAGGACCTGTACCTAGCATTCTGTGTACATTATATTGCTATTGACATTACTGGACCTGTACCTAGCATTCTGTCTACATTATATTGCCATTGACATCACATGACCTGTACCTAGCATTCTGTCTACATTATATTGCTTTTGACATTACAGGACCTGTACCTAGCATTCTGTCTACATTATATTGCTTTTGACATTACAGGACCTTTAGCTAGCATTCTGTGTACATTATATTGCTATTGACATCACAGGACCTGTACCTAGCATTCTGTCTACATTATGTTTATATTGACATTACAGGACCAGTACCTAGCATTCTGTCTACATTATATTGCTATTGACATCACAGGACCTGTACCGAGCATTCTGTGTACATTATATTGCCATTGACATTACAGGACCTTTAGCTAGCATTCTGTCTTCATTATATTGCTATTGACATCACAGGACCTGTACCGAGCATTCTGTGTACATTATATTGCCATTGACATTACAGGACCTTTAGCTAGCATTCTGTCTTCATTATATTGCTATAGACATTACTGGACCTGTACCTAGCATTCTGTCTACATTATATTGCCATTGACATCACATGACCTGTACCTAGCATTCTGTCTACATTATATTGCTTTTGACATTACAGGACCTGTACCTAGCATTCTGTCTACATTATATTGCTTTTGACATTACAGGACCTTTAGCTAGCATTCTGTGTACATTATGTTTATATTGACATTTCAGGACCTGTACCTAGCATTCTGTCTACATTATATTGCTTTTGACATTACAGGACCAGTACCTAGCATTCTGTCTACATTATATTGCTATTGACATCACAGGATCTGTACCTAGCATTCTGTGTACATTATATTGCTTTTGACATTACTGGACCTTTAGCTAGCATTCTGTGTACATTATATTGCCATTGACATCACAGGACCTGTACCTAGCATTCTGTCTACATTATATTGCTTTTGACATTACAGGACCTGACCTAGCATTCTGTCATTATATTGCTTTTGACATTACAGGACCTCATTATATTGCCATTGATATTGCTAGCATTCTGTCTACATTATATTGCTTTTGACATTACAGGACCTGTACCTAGCATTCTGTCTACATTATATTGCCATTGACATCACATGACCTGTACCTAGCATTCTGTCTACATTATATTGCTTTTGACATTACAGGACCTGTACCTAGCATTCTGTCTACATTATATTGCTTTTGACATTACAGGACCTTTAGCTAGCATTCTGTCTACATTATATTGCTTTTGACATTACAGGACCTGTACCTAGCATTCTGTCTACATTATATTGCTTTTGACATTACAGGACCTTTAGCTAGCATTCTGTCTACATTATATTGCTTTTGACATTACAGGACCTTTACCTAGCATTCTGTGTACATTATATTGCTATTGACATTACTGGACCTGTACCTAGCATTCTGTGTACATTATATTGATTTTGACATCACAGGACCTGTACCTAGCATTCTGTCTACATTATATTGCTATTGACATTACAGGACCTGTACCGAGCATTCTGTCTACATTATATTGCTATTGACATTACTGGACCTGTACCTAGCATTCTGTCTACATTATATTGCTATTGACATCACATGACCTGTACCTAGCATTCTGTCTACATTATATTGCTATTGACATTACAGGACCAGTACCTAGCATTCTGTGTACATTATATTGCTATTGACATTACTGGACCTGTACCTAGCATTCTGTCTACATTATGTTTATATTGACATTACAGGACCTGTACCTAGCATTCTGTCTACATTATATTGCTATTGACATTACAGGACCTGTACCGAGCATTCTGTCTACATTATATTGCCATTGACATCACATGACCTGTACCTAGCATTCTGTCTACATTATATTGCTATTGACATTACAGGACCTGTACCTAGCATTCTGTGTACATTACATTGCTATTGACATCACAGGACCTGTACCGAGCATTCTGTGTACATTACATTGCTATTGACATCACAGAACCTTGACATTACTGGACCTGTACCTAGCATTCTGTCTACATTATATTGCTATTGACATTACTGGACCTGTACCTAGCATTCTGTCTACATTATATTGCTTTTGACATCACAGGACCTGTACCTAGCATTCTGTCTACATTATATTGCTTTTGACATCACAGGACCTGTACCTAGCATTCTGTCTACATTATATTACTGGACCTTTATCTGGCAGTTTTTGTATATGTTTTCATTTACATTACAGGACTTGTATCCAGCATTCTGTGTACATTATGGTGGAAACGAACCAGATAGACTACCCACAGCAAGCACTTGTATGAACCTTTTACGTCTACCAGAGTTTAGTGATGAGAAGACAATGAAAACTAAGCTGTTATATGCAGTGGAATCTGAATCTGGTTTTGAACTCAGCTAGTTTTTAAGTCTACGTTTTTCTCCAGTAGCAAACTGTTACCGAGATGTTTTTTTCATGAAGTGTTTCCAACACTTTATTCATAAGGCATAAATGAGAGGATTCATTTGGAAAATATTCTAGTGTGATATGTAAGTTATGTTTGTGGCATTTAGAACTGTGGAAATAGAACTAAAAATTTTTACAGGGTATTGTTCCAAGAACAAAGTCACAGGCATTGTACACTATAATGTAATCACAACAACCTTTGTCATAATTACCACAAATGTTACTGCTTAATATTTGTCATAGGAAGAAGTCATGAAAAACACCATGCCCCAGCTGGGGTTTGAACTAGTGACCTTTCGATCTCTAGTCGGAGACTTTTATCATTTGACTAATGGGAAATTTTTACTAGTCAAGGCTAGTAAGGTGACCTGAAATCTCTCCTTCTACATTTACTCCTCCTTCATCAGCCTTTCACCCCAAAGACTATAACAGGAAGAGTAATGAGTAACACATTGCCCCTGCTGCAGTTCCAACTAGCGCCTTAGGTCTCTTGACATACACTCTACCACTTAAAGGAAAGGCTAGAAAGGCCACCTGAACTCTCTTCTTTGTCATATATAAACTTCCTTTTATTTTTGCATTCCCAAAATATTGATGGAAATATCACCACAGTAAAATTGGTACCATTTCAATAAAAACCAGGATTTAAAACAAATGACATTATAACCAAATTTTGACTAAATCAGACATTTCATGAGGTAAAATATTACTTCTGCAATACTGCTTTTATTTTGAGATGTAGCCCATTGATTAGTGTCTTGTGGGAATTGGATGTATTGGTCTAGCCCTGAAGTCAGTATTAAATTGACTTTTCACTGACATTGATCAAATTATAGATATGATAGATCATATAATTTGTTGAAAGTGTTTTGTTGAAGTTTAATTAATCTTTGTTCTTGATAACAGCACACATCTATGATTTTTCAAAAAATACATATTTATATATTGTAGCTAGCAATAGGTCTATGTCAAGGTAATGAATCCAACTAAGACTTATTTTCATTTCTACATATAAGTGATACTTCATACTAGTACTGTAATCAACAAAACAATACCCAATACCAACCTACCCAAGTTTGGTTTTGAAAAGGTGGTGAATCTAACTTAAAATAGGACCCGGTGACCATGACTTTGAAAATGACTTGTTTTGCAACATTGCCCATTCAAATTCTTCAAATGCTCATGGCAACAAGGATTTACCATGGGATGTCTCCTGTAATAAAATTAATGGGGCACCAACTCTCGATCATTTGTATGTTTCATTCCAACTTCCTAAACATTTGCTGTTGGTTGCATGTAATTTCCACTGCATGACTTTGTCTCATTCAGCTCTAGAATCACCAAGATGTTATTTCTAACAATACCCAAAGCATATGTATAAGTTTGATGTTTGTTTTTCTGTTACATGAAAATTGGTAAGGTTGAAACTCATTACTGGTTCAGAAACTCAAGAACCTTTATATATATAAAACATACTTGTTTCATATACCAGAATGATTTTCAGATGTAGAAAATGTCGGTGGTGAACCAATAACTGTAACACAGAGAAATTTCTATGGTAATTTATTCCATCACTTCACATGGATAGACATTTAACATAATAAAATATATCATAGTGTTGGTTATTACTAAGTTTTTGAACCAATATTGATGCTTTTTAGTTGTATGTTAAATTTCTGTGCTGTAATGTGTTTTATTAGTACAAATTTGTAAATTCTTTTACCAAATATTTTGACCTTTACACAACCAGCGTATCTGATAGAATATACCATGGACCAGTAGAATTTCTTATGTAGGTACATTGTCATTTTATTTCATTAATCTGTTTACGAAATAAATTTCTAGTAATATGAATCATTTCAGCTTACTATTTATAGATTTTCAGTGTGGCCTTCTAAATTGCTACAGTATTCAGGCCATTTTTTAACTTGCCCTGCTACAGTATACATTTTACTTTCAGTTTAGGTGAGCATTTTGCCATATTCTTTGAAGTTCTCCAGAACATCTGCTCAGATTTCAACCAAATTGGAACAGAACAAGCTATGTTGACTTCATTTTACCCCTCGAGACAGAAGTGCACAAAATGTACGAGACCAAACCATTGTTAGCACCCACCATCGTTTGATCTATAAAAGATGGGTCTTTTTCCCTTCTTTTTTCTCATAAATTTAAATGAACACTCCTTTGCAGAAATAGCAATTATTACCGAATTTAAGATGGTCACCTGGAAGCCATTTTTTCTTTCTGATCAAACTCAAAATCAGGCAGGCACAGCTTGGGACAAGGGGGAAACGGCATATGAAATCTGAAAGATCCATCCAGTACTTTTGAAGAAAGAGCAATAACAAATTGTTTATAGATGGACCTCGAACATAAGGCAGTTTAAAGAGCCCACCATCACAAAAAGCCAGTGAGAATCTAAGATCCAGGAAATTTCATGTTTTTTAATTTGTTTTTAGAAGATGCAGAAAACTGAACACTTTCACATAAGTGACTGAAATGGTTGGACTGGATGAACATGGAATAGAAACACAAGGTACAGATTTTGACAAAGGTTAGCCTGCAGAATATTCAGCAGGTGTAGTTTGAGGGTCCAGCCATACTTGTCCGAAACTAACATATAAACAGGACTACCATAACTGTCTTATGTTGACAAGATATGCCAAAACTCTTGAGCTTAACATCAGTTCCAACATCCGATACTGATGTGTTTATTTTCTGTGGCATAATTTCAGGCTGTCTGAACTGTTTCAACAAGGTATGCTAGGTATAGTCTATGTCTAATTACAACAAAACATCAAATTGCTTTCAAACAGTTGTTTTAATATCAAACCCATATTTAGGATGAAGACCTGAAGCAATTAAGTAAGAGAACACAAAAATACAATCTACTGTAAAAATGTCCTGAATGCATACATTTAATCCATCTTCTTGATTTTCCAGAAATATCCAATAGTACAATGTTTTAAAAAATTTGTAAGGTTCCTGATGTTCATAAAATGGATGATGCCTTTTTCTAATGGTACATTGTATATATATATCTATATATATATATATATCCAAATATTGGGAAGAGTACATGTACTGATATATTGCATTAGCAAATTGAAAAATTCATCTTTAACAATACAGAAGCATTGTTATGAATAATCTCAGCTTCTAAATTTGAATTCAAATTCAATTACAACCAGAATGAAGTTATAAATATCTTAGTGTATTTATTATTACAACTGTTTATATAGACAACAAATAGTCTAATATTTCCTACAACCTGTCAACATAGTTAAACTATACCAAGTAGTTAACATTGAAATGCATCAAATTTTGAAATATTTAAGGTTCATTTATGGTCAATATACATGCAGATGTAGAGATACTTTAAATGTTCAGCATGCAAAGTCGAAAATTCCAAAAAACTATATATAAACATATTTGTAAGCAGCTGGTTTAACTTGGCATTTATGACAAAAAATTATTTTATATCAAAATAAGCCATTTATTTTAGTACTTCATGGTTAATTTTCTTTTACAAGAAAATAGGGAAAGAACAAGAGGCCCACCTTGAACACATTTGACCCCTGTGACCTTGACTATGGGTCAAGGTCATTTCTTTTGGCAAACTGTCATGGACTTCATAAAAGGAACATACCGGCCAAATACTGTGGATTCATTTATTTTCGTTGGGTTCAATTTTCGTTGTTTCTACAAATTAGACAGTTTCGTGGACTCATAAATTCGTGGATTTTTGATTTTGTGGGAAAAAAATAAAAACGTTAGAATTTTCTCTTTTTGCTTCCAGTCGAATTTTTTTCTGTTTGTATTAAGGCTATGTTCACAGTAATTAACACTAATGACAAGAATAAAAGAACGTTTTTTTTCAAGATGGCGTCCTGTGTTTTTATAACGCTGTTTACAACAGTCTCGCATTAAAATATCAAACCACAAATCAGTATATATCCTGGCGTGTAATCAATCGGTAATTATCAGAAACAATTGTTTTCAGTGGATAAACATTGTGTGCTGATCAGTCGGTGTACCGCAGTCACATGAAAACACCACGCGTATCGATTGGACCATGTGTGTAAACAGGTGTGTAAACAAGATCTGCATTATTAATAATTATTGTGAACCTGTAGTCGGATAGAAATACGGATCCAATCTTCAATCGACAGGATGGTCCGATCAAGCCTAGTGTCCACAGTGTCGCTAACGACTGTGATCCCATCATACTTAGCATCACAATGGGTACTTACCCTTTGTTATGTTTAATAATATATAATTATATATCGTTGACACCAATTTAGCGTATCCATGTCAAGCCTCAGACTACCCGACTCCCAACTAATTACGGGGCTTCTGTCATTACCGGTGGACGTTTCCGGTGTCGGCAAAGATTACTTGGTCAAATTTCAAAATTACTTTAGTAAGTAGTTCATATTTCGTTGTGTTTTTAAATTCGTGGATTTGCTCATCCACGAAAACAACGAAAATTGGACCCCCACGAAATAAAATGAATCCACAGTATATAATTCTCGGCTTTTCGATCTATCCGTAGAAATTGTTTCAACGTTTTAACATGTTTGACCCCTGTGACCTTGAAGATTGGTCAAGGTAATTTCTTTTAGTAAACTTTGTAGGACACCATAAGAAGAACATGGTAACCTAATATAATGATTCTAGGACTTCCGGTATTTGGGGAGAAGTTGTTTAAATGAAAAGTTGACGGACGTAGGACAGATGGCGGATGTCGCAATATGGCATAACCTCATTCGGCCCTTTGGCCCAGGTGAGCTAAAAATTTCATGTGAATACATGAATAGATTATCATTAGGAGAACCATTCACACATACAATGTCATTGACTAAAACATATACAACCTCATCTGTAAAATGGTCCAATAACCGCTTGGTAAGCAAACTTGTCACAGATAGTGTCTCGCAATAAATAAGAAGATATCAAATATAAAACAATAAAATATGATGGATTACATGAATTTCATGCAGATTTCTAAATATTGAAATGCTAGGAGAATGGTGGTCATCATGATATTATTTCACAAGAATTGGATTCTCTAATAGAAAAGCATAACATATTGTTCTACATCTTAATAGTTGTTCGATTTGTCACAGTAAAACCAATAAGCTTTGACATCTTTCAAAGAGCATTGACAACCACTATTCACATGGTAGAACCAATGGTGTCAAATTTACATTTTTTTCTGCTTAAAAAAAGGAAAAAGGTCCAAATGCAAATTTTGTTTTAAAGTTAAAAGGTCATTATTGTCGGACCATTAAATTTGATAGGAAAAAAAACTGTCTTACAAAAAATGCATTAGAATTTAAACTGTACAGAAGCTCAATTGATAATGGATACATGATGAACACATGTTGAATACAAAGCTGATTATGAAATCCCTTGTGAATAAACTACAAGATACAGCTATATATATATCTAACAGGAAATCAAGACTATTTCCTGTGGTCTGGTGAAGGTTCCACTTCATCACTTGATGTCCAGGAGTTCTACATCAAAAACAAGTGTGGCTTTTGGAGGGATAGTGAGATCGAGTTAAGGAGTGAATTACAATATACATGTATTTGGAATGATCACCTTTTATTAAGTTGTATACTTATTAAATGGATGATGATGATGATGATGATGATGATGATGATGATGATGATGATGATGATGATGATGATGATGATGAAAAGATGCATGTGTACAAGAGCGCAACAAGTATAATAAAAGTTTGGTTACTTCTCATGTGTCAACCCATATGCCATTTACTCAATTCATTGCATGGTTTAGTATACATACCCTAAACAGTGTATTTATCAATGTTTACTTAATTTAGAAAATCTGAAACTTGAGAATGACTGCTCATGTAGGTAAGAAATAGCCATAAAACAATCACTTGCTGTTCAAATCCAAGATGGAGAGCTATAGGCCATTTTGTTATTCAGATCATTTTAAATATGGGACAATGCTTAACTAGGTACCACGAGGAAGCTTAATATGAAATTTGAGAAGGATCCTGTCACAGCATTAACAAACTACTGTATTACTGTCAACACTCAAGATGGCTGCCTGTGGGCCACCTTGATTTCAAATCAGTCCAAGAAAGGTACAATGCACAACTAGGAACCAAGGGAAACCAACACCTATGAAATATCAGAAGGATCCATCCAGCGATAACAAACTTTTACTTCCAAAATCCAAGTTTGCTGACAAGCGGCTATGTTGATTTCAGAACAGTCCAAAAAATCACAATGCACATTGAGGGACCAAGGGGAAACTGCATATGAAATTTGAGAAAGATCCATCCAGTACTTTTCCAGAAATAGGGATAACAAACTTTTACTTTCAAACTACAAGATGGCCGCCTGTCAGCCATCTTGAATTCGAATCAGTCCAAAAAAGGTACAATGCACAACTAGGGACCAAGGGGAACCTGCATATGAAATTTGAGAAAGATCCATCCAGTACTTTCCCAGAAATAGCGGTAACAAACTTTTACTTTCAAACTCCAAGATAGCCGCCATCTTGAATTCGAACCAGCCCAAAAAAGATACAATGCACAACTAGGGACCAAGGGGAACCTGCAAATGAAATTTGAGAAAGATCCATTCAGTACTTTTCCATAAATAGTGGTAACAAGAATTGTTTACGGATTAACGTAACAACGTACAACGGACGGATGGACCATGGACGCAGGGCGATTTGAATAGCCCACCATCTGATGATGGTGGGTTAAAAACTTGAAGGTAGGATGGTATATTTTCAAACATTTATGCGACATTATTATACACAGAAACAGCTCAGTCATACTCCATATCAACCTTCCATTATCTTTTGTTTTTTTTTAAAAAGGTGTCCAGAACTCAAATTATAAAGTTTTGACGAGTCTCACGACTAAGAAATATAGAGGGGTTTCAAAAAGCGAGTCTCATAGTTTAAGCTTGAGCCCAGGACTCAAATATTTAATTCCAAAAAATCACTGCCTTCAAGCATGCTTATTATGGGACATAGAATACTATATTACTAACTTGAACATATAAATCCTTCACGTTCATTGCAAATATGACTGAATGGAAAACTGCAGAACACTCCACTTACATTTAAGGGTAAACTACTCTTTCAAGCTTTCATTATATACCTGCACTTTATCACTGCATTCAACAACTGACCCTACTAGAGCAACTGATAACTGCCAAGAAAGATATTCAACACACACCAACGAACCCCTCCATGGTTATAGTACTTTCCATTACAGCCACTTTAATGCACAGCGAATTAAGGATCAGATGAAAGAAATTTTCAATGGCACAAGAAAGAACCACCTCAGCATATCTTATATAGCAAGATTTGTAGGATTTTTCCCTAGTGAACCCAGAGCCCCCCATTTCCAATTATGAAACCAGATAAAAAAGATCACTGGATTCTTAAAATTTGGTTTTTTCATCTCTTGTACTGTAGGCTGTCTCCTTTACCTTCAAGGTTCTACTTTCTTCTTGTGAGTCAAGCCAACAGTACCATCACTTTGCACTACTCTTTGCCACTATGTACCACCCAGAGTCACACTACATGATCTTGCACTACCCTCTCTTGTCAACTCCACTCATTCAAACTTGCACCATCCACTCAAATCTAGGTCGTCTGGGATCATTGTACGCCATTTGCTCAACCTCCATAATATGCATTCTATGCTAAATTTTGACGCCTCATAATGTTTACCAAGTCCAACGAGTATCTTCGCCAAATAAAATAATGGCTACCGGTAATTTTTTTTTTTTTATTTGACACCAGGTCTTATCATGGTTAAAGCTCACCTGCACTACTTGCCCTTACAGTAAGTGAAGTTGAAACAAAACACAGGATCGCAATCTTACTGGAATGGAGGGAAGTTAAAATATTGTTGTATTCGGTCTTAAAGAAATATTCAGATGATGCAATGATGATAAGTGATGACTTTGTTTCGAGATGGGACAGGATAGACATAGGTACAACCATATATGTTCCACTTTAAAGAGGTGGGAGAATGAAAAGATTTGAAATCATAATTAAAGGATATACACCCGGATATCCTTTCTCTCCATAGGCATGGGTATGTGGACAGGTTATCCTTGCCGTTTGACCAATACACATCTGTAAAAAAAGTAAATTAAACAAGTTACGATGATAAGGACACAGTCAAGTACAAGAGGCTCAATAGGCCTGTATCATTTACCTAGTATTCAATGTTAATCAAAAATAGAATTGGTTTTAAAATCCAATATATTGACATGTACAACATTGGCATTCAACGTAGAGACATTGAACATCAAATGTACATCAAATGAATTTTAATCAATTTCCACAACAAACAGCTTTGGGCCAGGTTAGTTAAAAACTGTTAGGCTTCATGCTAGCAACCTACAAGCCAAATATGCTTCTACGCCTTAATGGTCATATGACTGAAAAGACCTTTATATGAAAAAAAAAAAACCCAAAATGGCCTAAAACAAGTGCTCAACTTCTCTTCAGCATACAAAGAAGACATTGTTGGTTCATAAAAGCATTTTCTGCAAACTTGAAATGCCTAGGGGCTGAATCAAATTTCTGAATTTAAGAAATGATCCCCCATTCCCAATGACGTTTCAGACCAAATTTGGTTGAAATGTACCCATACATTAAGAAAGAGTAGTGTTTCAATGGAAAAGTTTACGGATGGCAAATGGTAAATGGCAACGGACAATGCACGATCAAATCAAAGCTTTTTTGGTCAAATGACCTAAAATGGTTAAATGGTAGTGTTCAATTGTCATGAAAAAGAAATTGTGACATTGATGATAGTAAGCTAATGTCAATACATGCATACCATCAAAACTGTCATCCTATACGAATAATTCTCACCAATTTTCTTCCAATAGGAAATAAACAACGTAAAGTATACCATCTAGCAGTCATTCCTTGCTCATAATTCTAACCAAGTGTGAAATATTTCCAATGGAAATTCAACAAATTACCATGGTATAAGTCCCAAAAGTATTTATGCCACAAAGCCAATTTTTACTGATTTTTTTTATTTGATACACACAAAACTCACACCAGAATTTAAGCTGCACCCTTTCTTATGACGAGATAACTGTTATGGTGACCAAGTCTGTTGATATAACAGACAAGGGAGGGCAATTTATCATGACCATCTGCGAAACATTTAAAAATTTTACAAATAAATTATACACAGACAATAATATCAATGTAGTTCAAAAAATGTAAAGGGAGGACCATTTATCAAAATCTGATGTAGGTGAAAAAACGTATAATAACAAATATCGAACTTGTTTGGCTTGGGTGTCTTTACAGATTGACTATGCACAGATATAGAGTCTGACGTTACGTATGATTTACAAAACAATCTCTCCATCGGTGTCTGTACTGTTGAATATTAAAGGAGCTCCTTGCATGCTGACTTAATTCTTAAAGTCCCATTTCATTTCTCCTTGTAAATTACACTGAGCCATTCATATTGTAAACAAATATGGTGGTCATTCTAGAATTTGACCTATAACCTGGTGACCTATCAATCCCAGGATGCAAAAGGCCATTGTAAACTTCCACTAAGGTTTCTAAGTAACCGCCAAAGTCCAGAAGATATTATTGTGATTCATGTTAAAAAGTATGATTAATTAAATCTATGAGAATATCGTTTTTATTTCAATTTTCATCCTGTATACAACTGCAAATGACAGTTCAAGACATTCTGTTTAAGTCACAAACACATGAAGGGCAGGCACTAATAAAAAAAAAATGTATGTTAAAGGAGTGACTGTCTTGTACTTGTGTACTGGTATGTTTCCCTTTTTTTTGTCTCGTACTTGTGTACTGGTATGTTTCCCTTTTTTTTGTCTCGTACTTGTGTACTGGTATGTTTCCCTTTTTTTTGGTCTTGTACTTGTGTACTGGTATGTTTCCCCTTTTTTTTCCTTCAGTCTGCCCTTCCACATATAAACTGCACTAATATATAAGCTGCATGTCCAAATCACAAGGAAAAAAGGTACAGCTTATAACCCTGAAAATATGGTATGCACAAAAATCTATTTTTTACTTCATAAACTAAAGTAAATTTTACCCCCTTACCACCGGGAAATGCAAGACCATGGGGCCATGAAATTCATTATTTTGGTAAAGCACCTCAAGATACTTTCATCCATGAAGAGTAATTGATTCTACCATTTCTTGGTTTTGAGAAGAAATCTGAGTTAATTTAACCCTCTTGGCCCCGCCCCTCAGACTCTAGTTGGGTGGGGTTGTATATTTCATTATTTTTGGTTCACTTTAGACCAGGGAAGTTTCAACAAAATTGCAATGAAATCAGTTCAGCAGTTTTTGAAAAGTTGAAAATATTAAACTGTTAACAGACGCATGACACTGGACAAAGATGATCACAATAGGTCACCTAAAAAGGTTTTGGACACACAAAAGACACTGTAGGACAGACAATGACAGACAAAAGATCACCATGAGACTTAGACTAAAAAGTAATCATCAATGATGACGATGGAGAATTGAATATTGACTTGTAAGTACTCTACATCTATACATACCTGTGCTACTCCTTCCTCCCAACCTAAAACATAAGAGAGAAATAAAGCTAAATGAAAGAAATACACATCATTTTATGAACCCTACCTACTAACTGAAGGCAACTTGATGTAATTGGAGGATTTTTCCTCCGGCAAAAATTCAGTACAGGGCTCTTCAATAACTTTTTACTTCACATGTCCTTGCGGACAAGTGCTTTTGAAAACCACTTGTCCGAAAGATTAATCCACTTTTGTTTTTTATTTGGACCCCCCCTCGAGGAGGTAAAAAGAAATCTGACATTTTGACAGGAGATGCTGACAGAACATGTGTTCTTACAGTCAGCAGTTTTGTTGAGTCAATTATTACTAAATGAATTGTTTGGAAAGCTGTTACATGTAGTACCAAGTAATGAATCTAACACTTCATTTCATTTAAATGTGGAAAGGTTTTAAAATTTTAGTAAATTCTATCAGTGAAGTGAATACATCAAATAAATGCCTGTCTCAATATTGGTCACTTTTCTAATCAATCACTTAATCAAGCATCAATAATCATTATTTCTAAATTTAATCTGTCAGTTCATGTTCTCCAGATCAGTCCAATAATTAACATACAACAGAGACAAAGGGAAAAACATATATGAAGTTTGAGAATAATCCACCCACAACTTTTCAAGAAATAGTAATAATAATTATTGTTTAAGGACAGGCAATAACCGAGCATTCTAATACTGTTCATCATTTGGTGATGTTGGGATTGCAAGCATCCTTGATCTTGCTTTTTGCACCCCTGTAACATCTCATGGCAAAAATTGAAGGCACAAGTGAAGTAATTTCATTGGTCTTTAGAAGAAAAAACTGACAAACCACAGACTGGTATGTTCCCTTAGAGATTACAAAGGAGTTACACCAAACTTCAAAGCCAGTATAACATACTGTTATGTGACCTCAAAATTTGTTTGATGTTTATCAAGGGATCAACCTAGTATTCTCATCTTATCCACATGTCGCACATCACTGAATACAACTGTCTCAATACAATGACCACCTCTTGGAATTTGTTTAAATATTAATACATTTGACTCATGTAACCTTAAAAATGTATCAAGTTCAGAACTTTAGAGCCTTCTATCTCAGTATGTTATATATTTGATATCAGTACCGTGTTTATTGGGAGGAAGTTGTTCAGGCATTGAAGACATTTAGAACCTTAGACTTTGATTGAGGATCAAGGTTATTTATTTGTAAAAACATGTTAGCCCTTAAATCATACCATGCTAAATACCCAATATCAGTATCCTGGACCTCATGGTTATTGAAAAGAATGTGTTTAAATAATCTAAGACATTTGACATCTGTGACATTGAAATTGAGTACAGGTCATGATCAATCATGGGTAACATTTCATCTTTGGAAGCATGCTATAGGCCCAATATCAGTACCCTGAAATGAAGTCATAAGCTTTTAACACATTTGACCACTAATTGATCTTCAGTCTGGTGAGCTTAAAACCTTAAGATTTTTTCCATATATCAACAGAAAACATGCTGAAGGTGTTAAATAAGTAATTTCAGGATGAATCCTAAAAAAATACTTACCTTTGATTACTTCACCCTTACCAAGCTTGAATTCAAACGGTTTACAACGATCTCTTGAAGAGTCAAATGTGTTCCCATTTGTCAACTTTCCTTTAAATTAAAGAAAAAAAAAGATTTTGTTGAATTACAAATATTTCATGCTGATTTAAAGAGAGATTCAAAAGGGAACATGTTGCCTACCAACCAAAAATAAGGCTAAAAGAGTTTAGTAGGAGTTAGAAGAAGTTCCAGCAGACATATCGTTATGGCAAAGCTCCCTAGTCGTACAGGCTGAATGTTTTCGCATTAATAATGTCAGTAGCACTATCACTGCAGAGATTATTCCTCACCCCCAAAACCATTACCTGTAATGATTTATAGTTTCTAAAAATAGTAACAGTGACCTTGACCTTACAAACCTGAAACTCTCACTTCTCCAAGATAATTTGACGCATTATGAATCTAAACAATGATTTTCAAAAACAGTAGCAGTGACATTGACCGAAACCTAAAACCCAGAAATTTTAATAAAATGTACCTGACCGTGAATATCATTTAAACCTACTCTAAAGTCTTCATGAAAATTTTCAAGGAAATCACAAAATCAGAATTCCTTCTCCTATATATCTGCAGTAAAAGCTTTTTACAAAACGAAAAGGTCTTCTCAACTGATCTACCCCATTTTTTTCTGGTGTGTTTATGGACACTTATTAGGATATTCATGTAATACTCTTAAGGCCTTACTGACATTATCAATACTTTCGAAGAACGTATTTGGTCAATATCACAGGTTCAAAGATAATTCCAGAAATGTTTAAAGCTAAATCCTAAAAGAAATGTTGAGATAAAGTTTAAGATGTAAATTGTTTATACCACATTGCAACTAATGTAACCTAAGATCTAGATTCTTCAAATATTACCTGTGTAATGAACAGTCACTGTCTGGCCACATTTTGGTTTTGGCTTATTTTCTTCACCTAGAAATAAAAAAGAAAAAAAAACACATACAACTTCTTAATAATCATCACTACCAAAAAATTGAGGGGGTGGGGGATTTGCCTATCAAAAAAATGGCCATTAACTGAAAACAATTCCTTTGGACGCATTTAACATTTTTATTAATGCAACATTGATGAGCTTTAAACAGTCGGCTTCTGGCATAATCTAACAAGTTATACATGAAGATAATTAAGTGAATAAGTCCTTCATCAATTTGAAATTATACCCAATGTATTCTAGACACTTGCTTGCTAGCATTTAACAGACCCTCCATATTCAGAAAGTAATAGCATATTTGTAAATGTTATATATAAATATGCTGGTTGTATAGTGATAAGTTGCACCAACTTTCTATTTAGTCTCATCTGCTGAAACCAAGTCCAAAGTGTTCTGAATGCATATGCATAATTCCATCTTTTGTTTAAGTTGCATTCATTATAAATAACCCAAAAACTTTTGCGACACCCACGTCAAGAACATGCAGGCAAAGTTTCTATTTTAAACAGTGCCATGCTTATAAATGCTGAATTGGTAGGAAGACAAAACATTTTTCTTCCAACTTAAAGTGGTTGAATGCTGTAAACTCTACAGAGTGAATAATCTTCGACAATCACATAATCATTATACATGTTATTGTGAATGTTAAATATCACGATATGAACATTCAAAGGCATACATTACAGACTTAGATGCCCCTATGACTCCTTCAGTAAGCAATGCGTTCATATAGTTATAAATTAGGCAAGTTTGTGTTGACTGCTTTCGCTCTATTTGTTTAAGACTTGAAGTGACTTTCGAGGACTAACAATAATTCAAACAAAACTAGTCAAGACACTCTGGTTGACCTTTAAAGAGTGATATTTAAGCGAGAAAAAAACGCCAAGTGAGAGACGGTGTTGCATTATAACACAAAGACTTTATGGCAATTTGAACATTGATTCATGGCATTTATTTGTGAATCTTACAGGACTAAAATACGTCAATTTGGAAAAACTCTATTTTGTTATTCGTGATAGTACTTCAGAATAACTGTTACGGTACGATAGTGCCATAGTTTCCGGTTGACCGGATGACAGGTGCTCATGCTCACGCAGCCTGATTAGGCGGTAATGCAAGAAAGCAAGTGCTGGCTTGGTGATACTACTTGTCTTTACTTTAAAATAAATAACCTGACCATGATATCACTATCAAAAGATAACACTTACATTTTTCCTGTTCGTTTTTGTCCGTTATTTCCACACTAAAAACACAATCATCATCACCTGACGTAGCCATTATTGCTTATTTCCTTTCGGTAGATCACTCTGTTCCCCTTTCTCGAAAGGAAAATGGTGACGTCATTTCCTTTTTAGGTAACTTCCTGTTGTAGACTTGCTCAAGGCCTGCTTTAATTAAACACGTTTGAAACCGCCTAGACTCTGACACGCCTATCATAGTGTTATAGTTAGTTTTAACATATCAATATTCTGTAAACTATTATATGAGGAAGAATTGTCGAAGATTGGCAATGACCTATAACCTTTCAAGAAAAATAAAATATCGCTTGACATTTAAACGTTTAATGCCTCTGCAAGAATGGACTGATAGTGACAAATCACAATTTCCGACTGCAGATTAAAAGTTGGATAGTATCCGAAAAGGACATTGTGTCAATGTAACTTACTCCTGTGGCTTGGCCAACCAGCTATGGAAGTGTACCTTTTGTAGTTACAACTGTTCCCATGAGTGGAAGATCTTCATCTGCTTTGTCAAGGTTATAGGTCTTAACGGGCATCTGTCACCCAAAGGATAGAAACTATTTCCACAGGAGATAAGCTAAGCATTTTTATTTAACTTGAAAGATAGAAAAATGTCATCCGGTAGTAAGGTTTTAGTTGAGACCTAATTTGGAATTATTATTTACTGATCGCGAAGAAACATTTTAAAACAAACTTTTGCAAGCGTCACTTCCTATCAAGCTGGACTGAAATACGGTAGTGGTTATTAGGACTCACGGCGTTCCTGCGGAACTAACAAATTTGAGAAACCACTATATCATAGTATTCGGACTCATCAAAATTTAGGAATTTGTGTTCTAGTCTCGTCTTAAAAAATCATACAAAAAAATTTAATCACGAAACGCGACAGCAATATGCTATGCCCATAACACGTTTTAGATGGTCTAAAACCTCAGATAGACACCTAGAATTCCTATTCTTATCGATGTGTCCAATTGATAGGTAATTGCGATTTTACACGAATGTAACAAGGAAAAGGTATCCTACCATACGGAAATATCTATTGCATGTTAGGATACCTTTTCCGTGTTATCAAGGATTGTTCAAAGTAAAATATAACATGGTGGTTGAAGACATACTGTCAATAAAGCAAACTTTTAGCGAAAGAAATGGAATAGTGCAGACGAAAAAAAATAGAACCGTCACTTATCTATTTGTTTTGTCTCTATTTACTCAAACGTACGAATTTTCCAAGATCATTTAGATAAAATACTGTTGACAAAAACAGTCCTGTTCTAAAATATGTAACAGCATGCCTTGGCTATATTGTAATTCCGATAACCGAAATTCGTTTCAACAAGCATGAAGCCTGCCATTTTTAAATTTAAACTATATCTATATATTCCTTGTTTTCAAAGAACGATGGTTTTATTTTCAAATATGTGGTTTTTGTTTTGTTTTGTTTGTTTAAATCATAGATATCTAACCGTTTTAATAGCCGCGGTGTACTTCAAGTCAAACACTAAAGCCAAATCGGAGTTATTAATCTTTATTTTATTTTTTTTTATAAAAAGGATATCACTCCAACCAAGTTTTTTGTTTGTCTATCGAAAATCATCCGCTATCCGATGGCTCATTTAAAATATGAATGACTCGGCATACTTTAATATTTCATTCGCTGTTGCTTGCATATCATCCATTTTGTGGAAAAGGAGAAGTCATCTTGTATCCATACAAAGTTTAACACTACTGGTAAGTCTAAGTCTGTGACAACGCGAGCTGGTTCTAATTGAAGATCTTCTCATAACACAGATTGGGCTTCAGTGTTCGACATTTTTTGTGGAAGTGCACTATTTTTTAACTACCTTTCTTTGAAATAACCAGAAAAAAACATGCTAACATGTGTTATATTGTGAATTGATTATTACCTGCTACTAGTTAGTGTACGTTATGTAGTCTAGTAGGCCTAAATACAATACACAAGCCCTGTAAGCCTATTTTGCAATGCATGCTGGGACCGCCTGTTTCACTTTCGGTTTGTTGTGGGGAAAACCGCACAAGGAATTTATTTGTGATGTCTTGTCATGATAAGGTATTAATCTGTTCAGGAAGTTTTTCATTTTTGTTACAATTTGATACATTATAACGTGTCCATTTAACATTAGATAGTTAAATTGTCAGACGAGAATGCAGTGGAATATTTTGGGAAAGGGGGTTTCAACTCTAGACCACAGGCTCAGCACGACGAGACACTTTTGGCAGGCGCAAGTGCAGTCTCATTCGTATAGGAGTAAGCTAGGTGCATGAAGCAATAGTTATTGGTATGAGAATATTGACATACGAGGATGGTACCAGTGACATGTGTTATTAAGTAGATTAATTTTTTAAATCACTGTTACATCCACTGTGCTGTGGAGTCCTGGAACGCGGGAGAAACATTTCAACTATCGCTATCCCAGACACTTTTTTTTTACCATAACCATTTCAACAGGCAGGAGAAAAGCAAGGCCAACAGCATCAGTATGACAGATGCGTGTACAGTCCTTGTCAATAGGCTTGAATATTGAGTATATTTACATATGATACTATCTGGATTGTCTCTAATGTCAATGTAACATAATTATGATTTTATCTTCATAACCAGTAAACAAAAGTTTAGTTATCACTCAAATGATTTCAAAATGATCCTGTCACATTGTCCACAAGTTTGCTAAGTTGACAGTACAACTTGCACTTATTGTGAATCTTGTCTGTTTTTATATTTCTTGTATGTGTGTTTGGTTGATTTCTGCACCATAGGAGGTCTGAAAAACATGCATTATTGTAATATTACTTTGGATTTTGTTCTTGGATTGGGGTCTTTATTCTCTAGAGTCATGAGTTGCAATAATTTGTAGATATCTGTATTTTTAATACACTGCACAAAAGTTCATAAAGTTATGTAACTTGAGTTTCAGTTCAACATCTATCGTCTACCTAGATTTCTGAAGAATAATAATTTTCATTGAAGATTTCACATTAGACTGCTTTTCTTCAGTATTTTCTTTTCTTCATTTTTGCAGGACAATATGGCACTAGATGGTATAAAAGTCCATGGTGTGAGTGCAGGAATTTCAGAGAGTGACATCAAGGCGTACTTCAGCAACCATCGGAATGGAGGAGGCAATGTGTCCAAGATATTCTACCCCCTCCTCAACCATGCTGCTGTTGTCATCTTTTCTGATAGAAATGGTATAAATATTGATATGTATTAGAAGCACGTTCCACATGTATATATATTTGCCTTTTGGAAGATAAATAAAAAAAAGTTGCTGGCATTTAAGTCCGGGAAATGTAGTAAACTCAAGAAAGTGACTTGTGCCATAGCAGAAGGCATATAGTCAGTTATTTCAAATGTTTGGCAACTATCACACATTGTCATGCTGTTTTCCTTAAGTACTCCATCTAAATAACTGATAGGACTCTCGAGTGATAATGTTCACAGATAACATATATTCTTAAATTGAAGGTTATTATTTCCTTATGAAATTCCTGACCTTGATCCCACTTTTAAGGTCAGTGTTAAAATGCATTAAAACTCTATATCATTGTTAAACGACTAGAGAAATGATGATAACATGTTGCATGTTTCTGAGAAATATACCACGTTTATTGGAGTACATGCATCAAAAGCCGCCAGAAAATTTTGTTTTCTGAATAAATAAGTAATATAGTTTAGTTGCATGTTATGTGCTTTTGCGAAGTAACATACAGGTTCATTCATTTAAAAGAAGTAATTTTACTCTTTGTCAAAGCTGCTCTATAACCAAGGATATATTAGGGACATGGTGTCTGATTGTGGCATGCTGGTTGGAAGGAAGTTTGAAAAAAGAATTGTCTGTAGATAGAAATCACAGAAATAATTGATTCCATGTTGCAGAGTATCCGCCCTCCCAAGTACATTTGAAAGATGATAGCAGTATCAAACTGTCGAAACTATTCAGATGATAATTAATGTTTTTGTACAGTTGTTACAGGAATCACTAGTCGCAGACATAAGATAAAGAACTGTGATGTCTTAGTTGAGAGTTTGCCTAAGAATGTAAGTACTGCATCTCTCTTTAGTAATTCTTAAATAATTCATTTATGTACATGTACCATATACATCGTTCAGTTAACCAATGCAAACTATTAAGCCAGTCCCGTTATTTTGCCTTTCAGTTTCAAACTAAGATTATTTTATTGTTGTTTGTTAAGCCCATTACCTGAACATTAGTTAGCCGCCTACACGAAGACTGTGGGATTAATACATTGCACTGACAATGAGTCCATCCTCGGAAATAAATCTACCTGACCACAAATACTGACGATAAGTCCATCCTTGGAAATAAACCTACCTGACCACAAAAACTGACAATAAGTCCATCCTTGAAAATAAACCTACCTGACCTCAAATACTGACAATAAGTCCACCTTACAAATTAAACCTACCTGACCATCAATACTTAAGCCCCATTCAGCAATATATATATTTTTTACTTTGCAGTTGAAATATAAACATAAATGATGACTTACAAGTTTAAAAGTATCCATAGTCAATGTAAATGAAAAGTATAAATGGAATCTTAGACTGATTGTTTTACTTTCCTGAAAGGATACAATTGTAAATATTTGGTTAATGTTCAATGTTTATTTGTTTATTTATTTTATACTATGTTATTTATTACCATAGTTTAGTTGTTAAGTCAATGCATTAATTTTGTCACTAAACTATTGTAGATTATTACTGTGCCAATTTTTTTGAAGACAAGATCAATCTTTTTATGAACTGTGCTATTCGATCCCTTCTAATTGACTAAATTACCTTTGCTGTAGATAAGCTGAATTCAAACCAAGGCCTCTTAATCATTTTCCAATGATTTGGCTTTGATAAACAGAAAAATCTTGCCATCTTGTAGTGCATGCTGGGAGTTTTTCCTATTCAGTTTGTTTGTTGCTATCAGTAAATTACATGAGTAGAAGTGAAGTCAAACCCAGATATTGTTCTGGTTCTTATTTTAGATATTCTCTAAAGTCTCTGTGGAGTTACAACAAGAAGTAACAGAGATGCTGGATCAAAACTCGCCTTACCTTGATGTCCTTCAATTTGAGGGAGAGCTAGATGTAAACTTTGACCCTGATACAATGAACTACACCATGACTGGAAATTGGTACCAGGTAGAATGGGCATGGAATTACTTGGAATCTGTTTCCACAGACAAGAATTCTCCAGGACATGTCAGCAACAGACTCTCATCCGTTACACCCAATATTTCCTCAAAAAGGGAGGATTCACCCAAATTTGCTGATACTATGGGGGAAGAGAGCAACATTTCCTGGAATGTCAACCGACAAGATGGTACTGATAAATTTGTCACTTATCAGCCATTTAGGTCAAACATTCCACAGAATGTAGACAATTCAGAGAAAAAGTATACTGCCAAACAATTACCAGCCAATAAAGAGTCAAATGAGTTCAGCATAAGTGACTTAAGCAACAAGCAGAAGCTTGGTCTGGCAGATGCTCACATTCCTCTCCTGGATAATCCGCTCCGTGGCAGGGACATCTGGACTTCCAACTACCCACAACATGGAGACTACATCAGTGACGATACTGATGATGAATTGACAGCTCAGTATCTTGATGACCGATCATCATCACCAGAAATATTTGTACCTGAGCAGCATATTACCAGACCACGTTGCCCCTCCCCAAAAGGAATAGAGTTACTTCACTCGGACTTTGGTGACATGCCCTTGACATTTGATGCTTTTATGGGGTGTATGCAGGTCAAGGTCATCATGGGTGACATTGTCAAAGAAAGAAGTGATGCGATAGTGAACCCAACTAATCAAACCTTGAGCAACACATATGGAATTTCAGCCGCGATTGCAAGAATGGCAGGAAGAGGTTTAATGGATGAGTGTAGGAGTAAACTGACTAGCCATGGCCCTCTAAGTCTTTCTCAGGTCACCAAGACATGCGCTGGTGGAGCATTAGACGACCAAGTGGACTTTGTCCTCCATACCGTACCACCAACATGGCGGGAAGATGAAAGTGATTCTACAACCCATATTCTCACCTGTACTTACTTGAACTGTTTACAGGTTGCTAACAAACAGCTGTGGTTGCGGTCATTGTCATTTCCCTTAATAGGATCAGGTAGAGTATAAAATTCTGACATTATCATGTTTATTTGGAAATAAACCTATGCCTGTTTATACCATTTCTTGCAGTTCCGGTGACAATGATAGAAAATCTATTTCCTGTAACCAGCCCATCCCCTGCTCTGAGTTGGAGGTACTTTATTGGCTTCCTTGGCTTAGCACTGGATAGATAAGATAATTTGAGAGTTCTCTGTCAGTCTGTATGAAAAGTGAAAAATAAAACCTTTTTGTTGATGTAATGATACCAAGAACTAGACAGACAATGATTTCATTTGATATATAATTGTTGAATTAAATTGATGTGATAAATATCCAAATAAATACAATCAAACCTGGCTGATGACACATGAAGGGACCAGACAATGAGTGTTTAATTAGACAGGCGTCTTGATATACAGGTGATTATCCCAGAAGAGAGAAACAATAATACAACACCACATTATTTTTACTTCATTTCTATTTAAAATTGACAATATATATATACAGCTAAGGCACATGTCTATATATTTTGAATTTTGTTTCAAAATTGGAAGGGAAATCACAGTTAATATATCAATAAAACGTCTAATCCCCTTATATATATATATAATCTTCATTCAGCTTGTTTGTTATTTTCATAGATATCTAGGAAACTATAGATTTGAATGTTTTTCAAGTTTCTGGATCTGACAGATTTCCCTATTATAAGTGGTGTCAATTGCCAGTCAAACTTTCTTTGCTTATTTTACTGTACAATCTGCTTTTTTATAAATTATTTTTTTAGGTATCTCTAAAAACTTGCCTTTTGAAATGTATCTCTAGATTTCCTAAATGATCCTTCCACTCTATCACACTCTGTCATGAATTTGAAATTGGAGTTAAACACATTAGTGAAAGAAATATCATTATCAATTGATTAAATGGTTATTAATCAATCTATCATGATCTAACACACCTTTTAGATTGCAAATAAGCTCTCTCCCTGTTGAAACAACATTGACCAAAAATAGGAAGTGGGTTTATTTGCAGGAGAGGGCATATCTGAATATACAAAGTGTCACAAAGACTAGATATTGAGATATAATGACAAGCCTAATTTTAAAACAAATTCCTGTAGATAATACATTTATGATTTATTACAAAGCCAATCTGAAATAAAAGAGATACAGATAATGAATAGCCTAACCATTTATACCTCCATTACCAGGTGGTATGGGTATACCATTGGATGTAAGTGTCCAGGCATTCTTCGACGCCATTCACCTGCACGTGTCTGATGAGAAACAAGCCATTCATCTCCAGAATGTCCGACTGGTCAGCAACACTCAAGACAGTACCTGTTCAGTAATTGTGGTTCTGCGATCACTTCTCGACCTTGACCAAGGGGAGGCACAAAAAAATGCTATAGACCGCTACTGCACCAGGAGCAAAGAGTTTAATTTCAGGGCAAATGACTTTTGGCTTGATAAGAGTGAGACTGATAAAAGTGTTGATGATGATTCTGAGGTTAGAGTGGCTGATCATGACAAAAATGTTGAGGTTCCCATGGCACAGAAAGATCTGGACAGTTCCATTGCAATCAATAAAGACAGTCCTAGGGATCCAAAGCAGATGAGAAGTGGTGATGGCATCCAAGGACTGGAAAGCCAGGATGAAGAATCTTGTATTCAATCAAACAGTGGCCAAGGATTTAGTGTTGGACAGGGCAGAGTTGACAATTATTCTGAAGACCATCAAAGTACAGCAGGAAGGCAAGATCAAAACGTTCATGCTGAACAAGACAATTATGGTCTAATTAACAAAGCTATGGACACTGAATTGCTGCAGGACCACAAAATGGATAGAGAGAAAGGATATGCTGTTTTGGACCTGGATGTTGAAAAACAAAGAGACCAGGAAGAAAGCATTGAAAATTCTATGAGTAGACGGAATATAAAAAGTGATGGACAAAGTCGCCAATTACAAGAAATTGATGTGGAGTTGCAGAGAACACGGCAAATGGATAATTTTAGTGCAGATGGCATTGATGACAGCACATATAAAATGGACACAGGGACACACATGGATAAGAAATCTAGCCAGGGAAATGAAGAAGAGAACTTGAACTCAAGGCATGATGAGATAAAGAGCACAGATGTATCATCATCAGTTGGGAGTGAACAGCCACACAACATGCCCTCTTATGATCAACAAGATTTGCAACAGGTATCTACATCATGCTTATTTATCTTGTGATAAACCCATGACAGTTAATAAGCCCACCATTTGATATAAATTGTTTTGTCGTCAGCCTCTCCTGACTAAATCACTGTTAATGTATTGGCACTCATGCTTATTGTCATCGTCTCTAACCTATGATCCTGATGCTCAGCACAGAGAATGTGAGTGTCAGGACTATGGGATACGAACAATGGCTTATAGTAAGACAATTCATGATACAGTTTATATATATAAATTGTGTTATCTGTTTAAGGTCGCCACTGCCATGGAACAAATCAAGAATTGTCTTGTCATTATATATTATGTTTCTTAAATATATTTTATTCCTAAATGGACAATTGATGTGGCTTATATCATACACATATGTGGAATGTACAGGGATTAGATACATACAGACTCACTTTAATAGGAATTGTATATAATGTTGCTCACAGTTATAATTGTATTCTTTAATGATTAAGCTGGTCAATTCTTATAAATACAAATACCTAGTATTTAGTACATGATATGATGATTGTATTAACTATCAATTTAGACAGATAATTTATTTTGCTTCCCGAACAATGTTCAAGTGAGCAAATAGCAGTCGCCTCCTTTGTTTGTCCTTTTAACCTTTCGGTGTTTAGATCATAACTTTGCCCAAAGTGAAGCAAGGCAATGTGCAGACACCTTAATTACAGAGTTATTGCCCTTCGTCAAAACTGTGTAGGACAACTTTAAATTGTTTCATTTAAAATCAGATACTGAAGCTTTGTGTTTACATTGATCAAGCCTGGAATAAAGATTTTACTTTTGTTAAAATTTTGTATCCAGAGCATGACTTCGCCTGCAGTAAATCTGCAAGAATGAAATATGATGTATACATACGTAATAGAAAAACAATGTGCAGTGTACCAAAGTCAGAGCCTGTGATTCCTCAGTTACAGAGTTATTGACCTTTAATATTGTGTCCAGTTCATAACTTTGCTTGTGTTAAAACTAGAATGATGAATCTTGGTGTATACATTGGTAATACTAAGAGACTGTACTTATAATTAAAGGCAATAATTCTGTAAATAAGGGGTTGCAGACCTTGAATTCAACATACTGTACATGTTTGTATCAAATAAAGTTGTTTCCAGGGAGCATTTGTCAGTTTCACTGATACTGTTGTTTTAATTGATTTACTTTATTCTAAAGGAGGACAGAATGACAGACCATGTGACAGATGCAATGGAGAAGACACAGAATGACCAGTTGGAATAAGTCACTTTTGCTCATTTAATTGACAGATATATATTTTGGAAAATCAAGATTGGATTTGACAATGCAATAGAGTTTGGCCTGAGGCGTATGTTGTACTGCAGAGACTGTTAAATGATTTTCCTTTTAAACTCTGCAATGATGTCAACTGTATTTGGTTGGACTCTTCCTTTTGTGGTTACTCAGATTCAGAATTCAGGTTTGGCCGTGGTTGTAGGATGGGAAAGCAAAAATGCAGTAAATTTCACCAACTTCACTACTATCAAGAACCAAACCAAATACCTGCTGGTTGACAATAAGAAACAAATACAATTGTTTTGCTAGTTTTAGTGTCAGCCACAACCTCTAGGAGTTCGGTGTGGCACAGAGATAGTAGAAATCTCAAACTTATTAGTAGGTACCAGTTTACTAGTTTTAAGAGACGTATACACTCACAAGGTTTGGCCTCGCCCCTAGAAGATAGACCCCCACCTAATACCAACATGTGAAATGTTTGAAATCCAAGCCCCATGCCAAAAATTGAGAGACAAACATTGTGGATTAGTACTTAGGTATGGCCTCCCCTTGAATATTTATCTGCAAAATTAGTTTTGATAAAAATATTTTGGAGTCATCCCTGAAAAATCCAGGTGAGTAATACAATCCCTTTAGACATGGTTTTGGTCAGTAAAGATGTATATACTGAAACAGTTACTCGTGTTGTAGCAGAATTTATTATACAGTACTAGTTTTATGTTTTTAGCTTTTGATCAATTTCTTGGTCATAACTTTAGGTTAATTAGACTTGTAACATCTGCTGGCCCCACTTGTATAAAATATCTCAATTTCAGATTTCCTCAAGCCCAGATTTTCCTCAGCTAATATCTCCTTGAAAATATCTTGTATGAAAATTCCTCAAGGAATTTCAGGACATCCTAGCCGAGGATTTCCTCCTGTTCCTTGAGAAAATTTTATACAAGCCGTTTTTGAGGAGATATCAGCTGAGGAAAATCTCGACTTGAGGAAATCTCAAGTTGAGATGTTTTATACAAGTGGGGCCAGATGGCATAGTGAAAAATCACACACTTACAGATTATATAACAATATCATAATAAATATAGAGAAAACACATGTACCTTAAGAGTTACTTTGAAAAGATTGACAAGGATGTTAAAAGGATTCCATTTGATGAGATTTTTTTTGCCAATTGATAACTCAAGTCCTATATATAGTGTTTGATATATGTTATTTATTCTCTCACCAGTACATATGAGGAGGATACGACACTGTTATTACATCTGTATACTGCTTCATATATTGTATAGCAGTGATTAGAACTGCAAATATCTACATGTACATTGCCTTATTATATGCAAATGATTGTCAGTATATTGTTTTATAGTATGTAATTTTTTGGAACATTTTCTTCAAATCAGTATTTCCAATAGAAAAGAAGTTCTTATAACACAACCAGTATATTTGATGGTAATGTTTTGGTGATTTAACAGTCACTTTCATCAGACAAATGACCTGTGTGACGTACATTGTGTACGAGATGGTGAGGAATCAACCAACTTTTTGCCTGTACTGTAATCCTGTGAACACTAAAGTTGAAAATAGTGTGACAATATAGTAAACAGATAATTATAGAAAAAAAAAAATCACACTAGGTGGTAACAATGTGCTAAAGTCAATTACACTATGCTTTCAAAGTGATCATCAAAAGATCATACTCAAATCATCTTCAGGTTTTGTTAAAAGAATTTCCATTGTAAACATTTGTTTGGACTGCATTCTTGTCTAAACGTATAAAATCCAATATATATTATATATCTTAGTGTGTCATTAAGATTTGCAGTGGTAGCAATCTACATGTATATGGAACCAACTGACCATTTTAATAGTATACAGCTTTAAATGCAGTTTCACTTTCAGTACAGAAGTATATTACTACCATAACAAACAGTTATTACAGTACTTGAATATTATGAAATGTTTTTGCTTCAGCTCAAATAAAAGCTATCAAGGTAACAGTTTTTCATGGAAGTCCTGAAATTAATTGTTATGAAAAAAAAATTTTTTTTTTTGCTTTTTTCAAGATACCTAATTTTGCAGTATTATTCCATACTCGATAAAAAAATCTTAAAAAAAGAGAGATAAAAGATTTTCCTTGAAATAACCTTAACATTAAGTGTTTTGCTTTTTTGTGTTTGCACTGTTGGAAATGTTCTATCCAAAGTCTGAACGATATTTGTGCTAGTATTAGTGAAAATGTTCTACCCACGGCCTGAAGGATTAATTTGGAATACAGAGACGGGTATATGTTTTCATAATGACCTCTTCATTTCCTTTCACATTTTCCAGTTTAGGAGTTACAATGTTTAAGGAGTATATGTATATCATAAGCTATAACACTGTTTTATAAAATCCAGTCTTTCTTTTGTTTTCCTGGCTGAGAAATCCAAATAAAATTCATTAAGTATCGACTTCCAGTATTTATATCTTAATTCTTCACATTTTAACTTAGAATCATGCTATCCCAGAGGTTTGTAGCTTTTTAATGGTGATTAACATTCCAAAATATACATTTCAACACATGCTAGGGTAGACGAGGAATTTTAAAGATCAGGCTGAAGGCAACAGGAATGATTATTTGTACTAATGTGAGAGAACAAGCAAAATCCTGACCACAAAAATTAGACACAAATGAATTCTGTTATGATAGAAAACACAAATAATGTAGAACAGTACATATTTTATTTGGAATATTCAACATACAATTTTAAACAATGAGGATTATCAATCTTTAATTTCTGAAATGAATTTTTACAATCAAAATCAAATTTGATTCTTTGTTTCAGTGACCATTATGAATCAGAACTACAAACTGCCAAATTCTGCTGAGATGAACACAATGAAATTCCCGAGATATTCATTTTGTGAAATAAAAAACATGAATAACGAATTAAATTCCCTCTAACTTTACCATTCCTTTTTTACTCTGCTCTTTTCATAAATTTCTTGATTACAAGAGAATACCAAACATCTATTTGGAACATTTTAAGGTTATGAATAAAGGATTTGAGGTGGACACATATTGCAAAATTAGATTGAAAACTGAGCATTCAAAATCTAAGAAGGGAATTTTCCTGAATTCAGAGTAAATCTGGTCCCAGCAATTTTACTTTTATACATGTATTACAAGTCTAAATAACAGTTCTTGATCACTTTATAGAGGTAAAACAAAACACCAAATTCACCTAATGAAATATGTAAAGTAGCCTGTTACAGTATTGATATTGTCTGCTATTAATACTGTTATGGTTTGGTTGAAGGTAAAATCTAGAATCAGTAACTCTAAATTCACTCTCATCATTAAATGACACTGTTTGAGAAAATCCAAAATCTGGATTATTGACAAATTTTCTGCAATGAGAGTATATTAAACTTATTTTTAAAAAAAGTGCTTTAATTTGAAAAAATCAGAAAAATTTACAACTTGTGAAAAAAATAATTTCAACACAATGAACTGAATATGTCGTACTGTTATACCTTTAGACATAAGAAAAATAGATCAATTTCCGGTGCATACCTTAAACAAAACTCACCAGAGCACCAGAGGGTCAATTGAACCAGCAAATATCTTTGAGACACTGGCATCAAAGAGTTTCAATAACCTTAGATGTCTGAATAACTTACTGCACTGATAAATTTAAAGCACAAATTTTAATGATATTTGTGCTCTTATTATATTACAAGCAAGCACACCAACATGAACACACAATGAACACAAAAAGGAGAGAAATTGCTACCTGCAAATTTCGCCCGAAGTAGTGGACAAATTTTAAATCTTCCAAAATCACACACTTCTTGACAAATGATCACTCGCACACATAACAAACAAGAATAAAGCAATATTTTTACATTCCAAAAGTTAGCAAACAATAATCTCTATATTGTATATTGTAACCATGTATAACTTAATGTTACTGTCTAGGTTTATTGTCTGTATTTAGCTTATTGTATGTTTTTCTCCCAGAAATGTTTTCTCACGATTTAAGCAAGTCATGACATGGCCATCATTAGTTTGACATGATGGAATCAGGTAAGCTGGCAACACAGGTTTGTTCTTCTGTAGCCCAATTTTAATGTAATGATTCTATCTCAAACAACTTCTTAATAATTTTCAGTAAAAGACTTTCTTTCCTCATTACCAGTAATTGTCTATAGCTTATTGATTTCAGATTTAGATACCCAATTCCCAATACGCCGATAAAAAATTAAAAAACCTTACATTTTAAAGGAAAACATGGTAATTCCACATTCAAAAGTTGAATTTTCCTAAGATACATTTTCATACCTATTCAGAGGAAAATATGAAGTTTTTACTCTCCCTTCCACACTTCAACAATTATATCAAATTATTCTCTTACTCTAAAAAATATCAGCATGAACAGAAACTGTTTGAAAGTTTCTCATCAGAACAGATCATGGAAAAAAGCTTACTGAAAAAATCCACATTTACAATGTAGATACAAATTTATACCAAAATTATTCTTATCAGTCTCCACTGTTTCGGACTTGAAACAAGTGGACATCAACATGACAATTCGTATCATACTCATGGAAGTGTCATCCTGATGAAGTAAATGTACAATCAATTTCTGCATCTACTCATCACCAGACATAACTTGTAACCTGAAAATATTCTCTTTTTTTACAGACTGTAAAGATTTTCAATGTTTAGATGTTAAGTTTTCATTATTAAAACAAGCTTTCATTGGTGTAAAAAAAAAGTTTTTCTGTAGTTTATCTTTCTTTAACTATCTATCTCTGAAATCAGTCTTAATAACCAACATTAAATAACTGAAATAAGCCTATCAAACCTAGCTTGTATAATGTAAACTGCTGTCAAACAATACTACTTTTCACTTAGAAGGTTGCTAAGAACATAAATCTTTGAAATGCAATGTATATGCATGCTTTCCAATCAATAAAATGAATTTCTGTTAACTTCTGTTATTTTTTCTTGGATTAATGAAGGCATGCTAGATGTTTTACAGTACAATTTGACATAACATAATATTCATAATTATGCATTGAAGCATTTTCAATCTCCAACAATTTTTTTCACATCTGCCCATACATCTACACATGGCGGTATCTTTTCTACAGTTCCTGTAATTTGGATCTACTTTCTGTACTAAGACCATGAAGTCATTAATAGATATTAATAATGATAATTAATGTTTCATTATAAGTGTATCTGGTATGTTGTATAAACATATCAATAGTTCTAATGCTCCATGTACCTTATGTTATGGATGAATCTTTGACACCTGACTTACACAACAGCTTTAACACAAGGCAATGCTGTGGACAAAACATGATTACCAAAGAAATGTATTCAATTACAAATCAATTAAAATCATGGTTTGTTGAAACATTCTTATTAATTAACAACTTTCATCATCAAAATTACAAGCACCAAGATCAATCTCCCTCTCACAATCAAAATCATCTTCCTTCCATTCTAAAATTAACACTGGTAAAAAAAACGCTGAAAGTTCAACTCTGGATTGTTTCTATATACCGGTTCTTCTTCCTAAAGCTGTGTGTATTCTCACCAATTAATCTTTCATTTAATGTTAATTAGCAGGTGCTATTGATTAGCCGCTTCACAAGCATCTATCCAGTCACTGTAAACATCTATGGCTTCTGAAAGATCTGAGGAATCTATTAAGTAAAATATTGTTTCCCTCCTTTAGTAACATGAAAATATTTATTGTTTTTATTGTCACATGGATGAAAAGTTTTTCAACTTTTATCACTACAATTTATTTATTTACATTATGCATAAAATAATGAATTTACATTCAAATTTTGACCCTTTAGATATAGATTATAGAAATTTGGAAAAGAAAAGAAGAGAATATACAGAATCAGTGCCATCTGCAAAAGGTTCATTCATAAAATTAGGTAAAATATCAATATTCTCATAAATTATCCTCCCCAAACCCCACACATTGCTAGAAATCTGTCACTTTTCTTAAGTGACATTGACTTTTATGCACAAAATTTAAAACATCATGTTGTAAATACCAGTAAAATATTCCACCAGTCTATAATGATATTGTGACAAAGATCTGTACCATAACGATCAAGGAATGCTCATGAATGTATTGCATTCTAGTCAAAATTATTCTGACATTATATCAACTTTTTAATATCGGCCTGGAGTTCATTGACTACAGACCAATGTACAAGGGGTGACTGATAATTTTTGAGCTTCATATTTAAGGGTTTGATTTTTGGCAGACTTTGGTTGACCCACTGACCCTTCTGAAAGTCCTCCAAAGCATGTACGACATCATCATCTGACTGAAAGTGGGTACCGGAAATGGCCTTTTTCAATTTTGGGAATGGATGAAAGTCTGATGAAGTGAGATCAGGTGAATAACACAGATGCTATATCAATTCAAAACCACAATCATTAATGGCAGCCATGGCAATTACAGACTTGTAAACCGGGGGCATTGTCCCGGTGGAACAACACACCATCAGTTTCCGGAGTTACCTATATATCCTGCAATACACTGATCTCTTCTTTCAGACACTATCTCATGATTTTTCATGAAAAATTAACTTTTTATTTTCACTGTTAGTGACCTTTAAATAGTCAGGGAAAAGTAGAGCTGACAAAGGACATCCCTGTTTAACTTCTTCAATACTAGGCTAACAACTTATCAATCAGCCCTAGTATAACCGCTGATATAACATACTGATGGGTCGATGATAGGATAGAATTGATTGTATAATCGTTTCAACTCATCTGATGTGATGATCAATTGTAATTTTTCATAATCGATCATCTGCACCTTTGTATTTTTTTGGGTATTCTCAAAACCAAAATTTATATAATAAGCATGATAAAGATTCAAACTGCCTTTTACACTCTTATACAAATTCTAGGTAGGTGAGGTTTATTAGATTAAAGTCATAAAAACAAAGAAAATATGGTTGCAACGAAGAATGCTTTCACTTTCTATGACTATTGAACACATAGCCAATTATGTAATTGATCAACTTAACCAAAATGACTCTGATTTTAACTATTATCCATAGGGTTTTAAGATTTTTCATCACTAATATAATGTCAAGATAATTCAGATTAATTTTATTCTCAATAAGAATTAAGTAATGAAAAAAGGATACAGTTGATATTTGTCTGAAAGTCCTCTAGACATACATTACAGGTGACAAAGCCAGTGTTTCTCTCCCGGTCGCTGGAACACAGAGGTGCATACAAAACTAGGAAATATATTGTAATTTGATAAAAAGTTAGAAAACAAATACCAAAGGAAAGTGAACTTTTTTTCCCCATGATGTTTGGATTTGGATTAACGAGTGTAGAAATAAAATGACAAATATGATACCATTTCATTTTCTTTGAACGAAAAAAAAAAATGGAAAAAACCCTATCTTCAGTTAGATATTTCCATATTTGCTTTTAATTTCTGGTTTCCAGTATTTTATTCCCTAAACCAGAATTAAATTTGATGCTAATTATGCTTGTGCACTTACAACATACTGTAGGTAGTACCTATTCAATTCAATTGTTTCTTTTAGATCTATCAATGATTATTCCTTTCAGTGTTGTATATACACTGTATAGTGTTTTTACAAACTCTGGACTTTTGACTTGGGAGAAGAGGACCTAAGTGATCAATCTCTGATCAGTTTTCCAAGCATGACAAAATATGTTGTCATTAGTTTGGTACTTGAAGATGGCTTAGTCAAATTTTAAAACTGTTAGAGTGCCTGTCGAGAGCGTATACGTGTAACACTTACAGTTTGACCTCACATGACTTTTCGTGGTTACAGAATGGACAGTTGAACAAGGTAGCTAGTGGTTCTATAGCCTTCCTCTTTGGGGGAGGCTTGTTTGCCTTCTTCCTTCTTCCCATTATTGATACTCAAAATAGTCTTTAGTTCTGGAAAAAAAAAGAACAATGTCATCAATACAAAAAATGCACATTGGTTACGCTAAGTATCGCTCTCTGCACCCCTGAAACATGGCAAAACAGAAGGTCCATCTGTGAAACCTTGTGGATAAAGCAAAAAAGACAAGTTTGATTCATTGATGTACATCAAGCGAATCTCGCTGTCACATGACTGTTTATTGCACTGGCTTTGAAGCTGGGCTTTGCTTCTCTGTAATCTTAAAAGTAGCATATCTGTCTGTGATTGGTCAGATTTTTCTCCTAAAACTTGCTATAGACCAATCAAATTACTTTGCCTGTACCTTCAATTTTACCAGAAAAAGTTCCAGGGGTGCAGGGGGCAAAAGTTATTTTAACCCTTGGAGTATTTATGATGCACAAAAATCAGCAAAACATATTATGGAGGACAATGAATGGTGTGGGCTATTTTTGGCCTGAAATTCATTGATGTTAATCAAAATTCAAAACTATTAATCAAACTTGCAATACTTCCCTGGTAATATTATGAAATCATTTGTCTATCATTTCATTCAATGGTTGCTACATATACAATATCAAAATGAAGTTTGCATAAAACGGAAATTTGAATCTACTTGTTACACATTTTTTCTCATAGGAAAAGAGATGCATTCTAGATCTATGCAAATGTGAGGTGTTGATCATGGTGTTCACAGTAGACACAACAAAAATATCCTGTTAAGAGATCCCAGAGGGATGTTGGTAAAACCATTCTTTAATTTTTATTTGGTCTTTGAACTTTGTATCTTTTCCCTTTTCTCTTTTCTGTTCAGTCCCAAAATCAAATGGGCACTAGGGACCAAGTGGAAACTACATATGAAATTTGAGAGAGATCCATTCAGTACTTCTTAAGAAATAAAGATAACAATCTTCAATGAAAATATCCAAGATGGCCACCTGTTAGCCATTTTGTTTTGCTGATCAGTACCAAAATTAAACAGGCACAAGGGGAACCTACATATGAATTTTGAGATCCATCTAGTACTTCTAAAGAAATTGCGATAACAAATATTTTGTACAGACGGACGGACGACGGACCACAGATGTAGGGAGATTTGAAAAGCCTACCATCTGATGATGACGGGCTAAAGAATTTGAAATACATTGGTTTGAAAGTTTAATATGTCCTTTACAAATAAATGCACTTCAGAGCTTAAAAAATGCAGAAATCATACACACAGTTCTTTGTGTCTCAATATTGTCAGACATTAAAAAAATTCAACTGCATCTGGCATACAAATTTCTGATACTGACTGTACTTCCTGTTTCTTTGTCTTAATGGTTAAATATACATGAACATATGTGGACAGAATGGGCACTGTGTCAAATACATTGGAGAAGTCTAACACGACACAGCCAACTTGCTGATTGGCATGATGTGACTCAAGTAGATTATCGATGGTCAAAAGCATTCACTAGACTATACATTCCAGAAACTGGAGTTGAGTCAGTCCTGTATGGATGATATTAAATTCCTCTTGAGATGTTGACAGATGATGTTCTCCAGAGATCCTAGGACACCACCAGAGATAAGTCTGTAGTCCTATTACCTTTTTTGAACACATTCAGGAAATCTGTTAGTATTGAGTATGTTCACAAAGGTAATGCTGTGACCTTGGAAATGTAATCAGGACAAGTCGGGCCACATATTAAGTGGGTTTAATGAATAGCATTTTAATTTCCTTGACTTATTGAGGCTCTAACGACTCCTGCAAGAGAGGTTTTTTTACTCATTCTCGCGATAAAGTACATTTAGGCTACATTTGCCTAACCCAGTTGAAATGATTCAGGTGGTCTTCAATTATTTCAACATAAGCGAATGTTTGTCCCAGATAATGATACCAGCATGTGTAAAGTTAAAAATCACTGTTTTGGAATTTCCTGTCAAGCATAAATCAATTAATTAAAATTAAGATACCATCCATTTCACTCATAGCAGAATGCTCCAAGAAATATGTGAGTGCACAGACCCTACTTTTAATGCTGATTTTCTGAAAACTAATGATATTCTGTACATTAGTTTCGAACAGATACCACTGGATCCTTCAAACTGAATGTGCCAAAGATTTCACAATCCAGTCTCCTCAGTCCCAATCTGTACCTGGCGTTTTTCTAACAGATTCAACGATCCAAATGGTTTAACCACTTACACAAAAGCACCCTTGAACTATTCATAAAAACCAAATAACTGATCACGGCAACAAGCCTATATTGGTGTATCTCGCCATTCCAGAGAATTTAAGTGCCACAAGTAAAATCACAAGTTCAAAGCCTGGGCACAATCCATTTCTGTCTTATACTTTCAGTTTCACGTATTTTTTAAAGTTTAAACTGTTCAGTCGAATTTTGTTATAAGCGGATTAGTAAGTCTGATATAAGAGAGACAATACATGTTATTGACCAAATAGGCTCCGTCAAAACTGGTAACATGAAACGTGGCCTGCAGCGAAAAAAATATACAAAACATTTTGTATAGTTTCCTTCCGAACATATACGACAATAAAACTACTTTACTACGAGTCTCATCATTCTTAATAAGACTGTGGTTCAGTACAAGGGAACACCTGGTATTAAATGTCAAAAACAATACTAAACATACTTACATGCAAGTAACAGACTGTTTGTGCAATCTCCCCTATGTTGTTAACAGAATGAGGTTTTTACCGCGTAAGAAGGTATCTGTAGTCAATAACGTTTTCGATGCTTACAAGATACACATTCCAATAAAACATTAAAGCAAAAAATCAATTAAGTAAGATGAAATGAATAAGTTTAATATAGAAATTAAGATCATTGTGCGACAAGTGTAATCAAAATCTATTTATGAATTTATCGACTACATCTTCTTTTAATCCATATGAAAATGGCGGCCTCCATGAAACAATGCTGACTAGGTTAGAAGCGGATGAGAATGGGTCTTTTGGAGTACGAAAACCAGATATTCCTTGATGGATATCACGAGGATGGATTGACAATTCTTGCAAAGTAATCATAATTTTTGCCAGCTATGATTTGTCGATTAATTACCACCAAACAAATACATAAATTACTTGAAATGTTTTCATACTGTAAGATTGATTTGAAAACTGACCGGTGAAAGACAAGTATTGAAAAAATATCCACGGATTCGACTTCAAATTCGCTCACCTGAATTAATGATTGACATGTGTATCGGACATGTGATTGTCGATGATTGTGATGACAAAAAGAAAAAAATCAAATATTTTGGTGCGAAAGTGGTGGATATCGTTGATGTGTATACCTTTCCTAGAGGATTAAATTCATTTTTTTATTCTTTAGTCCTTTTTTTTCAAGCGATCCGTTTTCTTGGTAACTTTTTTATAACATAAAGTATCTAAATAAAGTTATTTTTTCATCTCTCGGTCTTCAACTAGCTAGCCAAAATAAAATCAGAAATGAGTCATCCAATGTGATATTTTAAAAATCATCATTTTAAGGCATGCATGTTTGAACTTTTGTAGTCAAAAAATTGCAAGCAAGCATGGCCTATTATTCATGGATGATTTTTATTCACATGATGGACGACAGCAAAACATTGGCATTCGAGGATGAATTGAAATGTCATTTCTTCATATCTGAGAGGAAGTTTGACATGTAAAAATGTGTTTTAAGAAAAACTACACAAATTTGCCAATGAAATATATGCTCTTAATACTTTATGGGGAATGGTTTAAAACACAAATTTTCATTCTATCTGGAAGAGTGACATGTTACAGCAACGAAAATTATCAGGATATGAAGTCATGTGATATGGCTTTGACAAAATAGCAGTTCCAAAATACATAACAGTCTGTAACTGATGTTGAGACTATACAGTAATAATTAGAAATCACATCATAGTATCATCATTGATTTTATAGATATTTTTTTTGTGTGTGGAATAAGTAAAAGTGACAGTTGTAGTGGTATTATAATGAATGAATCGTGTCAAATTCCAAATTGGCGACTGGCAGCCATCTTGAATTTTTTTTTTTTTTGGTAATTGAATTTTTTTTGGTAATTCATTGTTTTATTCAATACAATGACATCTTGAATATCTTATCTATTGTAACAAGGACCTATGTTGTACATTTTCCTTTTTAATTTCAAGAAAACCTCTTCAGTATTTTATAAACAGTTTTCAAAGGTCAAATGGAAACTACAAAATAGCCGCTGGTGGCCATCTTGGATATTTAATAAAATGAGACATTTGCCATGCTTAACAATGAATGCATATGGCACTTAACATCAAGTAATTTCATAACATGGATGATTTTAAGAATCAGTACTAGTGACAATGATTTTTAAAGTCACAACCATCAGGTTGAAATAAACAATATAATCCATCCTCAATACTCAAAGATTTACAATCACTGTCATTCTCTGCACCCCTGGAACATGTCATGGCAAAAATGAAGGGACAAGTCAAGTAAATTGATTGGTTTCAGATGTTCATGCTCCATTTTTTTTGTCATTTGATATAAGCTGAAGCAACTACAAATGAAGATCCACTGTCCCTGAATATTAAGGGTCTCAAAAACTGGTATATAAGAAGAAGCAACAGATTGACCTCAGAGTGGTCATGATCTGATAATGATGAACTATAACTTGTATGTACTAATGATATAGTGATTTTAAATGTAAACAATGTCTATTACTGATATATGTTACTTATATTGACAAAGGGATTTAAAATGTTGACTTTCTCGTTTGTTTCCTTAACACAGGGGTCTTGGCGTTGATAGGATATTCTTGAATTTCCTTAAAGTTTACTGTGACGAGTCAAACATAGTGTTTGTTATCGGCACATCTTCAACAGAGGAAGTGAGTACGATGTAGGACACTTCTGTTAAAACTAGGAAAAGATCAATTACTGTAAGGGCACCAAGTTGTCTTTAAGTTAGAGTTACCGAACAATTATTTCAAATTTAAGACTGAGTGCTGAAGTGATTATTTATTCTCAAATTTGGAAGTTTCTTGAAAGCCAATGCATGCCATATTTTTTCAAAAGGTATGAAAAAAGCTAGGAGCTTTAGCAATATTTTGGAACTTTTGACAAAATAAAAGCAAGTATAGCAAATAAAGAATTTAATTAGACCATGCTTGATAAATGATAAAATATAAAATTAATTTAACCTGTCAGTATCAAATCATCAAGAATTGAAGCTTGGTTTTTTATTTTCTCTTTTTATTTTGGTGATGGTTATTGGACTATAATTCAATGTAACTTTTTTCCTGAGTTGTTGTGTATCTTTATTGATAATAAGTATTAAAACAAGAGTTTATTTTCAGGAGTATTTCCTTGAACAACTAGAAAATGACAACGTGAAACCATTACCGAAAGTGATTACCAATGAAATCAGTTCAACTGAAAGGTACAAACTTTTTCTTCAATGATGATCATGAGGCATATGGTAGTAAAGTTTTTTATGTGCAAGCTTGAATCAACTGTGTATTCAGAGGTTTTCTTGTGTATTTGAACTAGTTCTCACTAGGAAAATATCTTAGATATTAATTTTTGATCAGTTTTTGGTGATGGTATCTATAGCCTTAATTACAATGATATATAGCGATCATTAATTTTGTCCTCAGACTAAACTTCTTGTCTAATTTAAATTTACTTTCAAATTGATCATTAAAGCAATATTACAAGTCTGTCATGTGTCTTTAAATCCATAGAACATGCTTTTATACTCATGATGATGCATTGTAGAATATTACCTTTGTTCTCCATCTTTCTGCTTAGGTTTAATTTATATGTTTGTTAAAAGCAAGTAAAAAATCGTGAATTGATATCATTTTCCACAGACAGAATGTGTACCTGAAGGGGGGCGTGTTTTTCATTACATCACGGATCCTGGTGGTCGACCTTCTCACAGACCGAGTGCCCTTGGATCATGTCACTGGAGTTTTGGTCTATAAAGCTCACAGGTAGGACAGTTGAAATATTAATTTTAAAGTTGAAATTTTAGTTAAAGTAATTAGAATCATCTTTGCAAGAGTGTTGGGCAGCACAGCTGGACAAGATAAGAGGATTAAAATTTCTTGGGTGAAAACATCATGGCCTATAGTATTCATTGGGGTTACAAAGTATTCCAATTGAAAATTAATATTTAATTGGATTAGATGGGTGTCTAAGAGAAAATCTATTGTGTTTTATGTTACAGAATATCCATTCTAGTATGTACGGTATTGACATGAGGTATCCATGCTGATATTAATGTACATTCTGATATTTATGGTAGTGGTATAAAATATCTGTGCCATTTTACAGAATAATTGAATCTGGACAAGAGGCATTCATCCTACGACTTTTCAGACAAAAGAACAAGGTAAATATTGTTATGCATATTTGATGGTCATAATACACCATAATTGAATAGGAAATGAAATTACCAAAGTAACGAGTAACAATCCTTTTTGGATTAACCTGTGGTCAAACATCCATTGAAAGGCTCTTTTGCAATTCACAGAATGGGTTTATTAAGGCTTTCACCGACAATGCTTGTGCATTTACTGTGGGATTTGCTCATGTGGAGAGAATCATGAAGAACCTGTTTGTCCGCAAATTGTTCCTGTGGCCGCGGTTCCATGCTAATGTGATGACCTCCTTGGAGAAACATAAGGTAGTGATGCAGATACTGAGTTTTCAATTTGAATTTACTAATTTTGTTTTCCATGTTTTGTTTTCAGGCATTGAACACTGTTCAGCATTAAAGATTAAAGTTTATAGTTATAAACTTTATCTATTTTACAAAAATTATGGAACAAGATATCAGCATATGATAACCACTATTGTAGGTAGGGACAGAAGGGTGTGAGGGATCTTACTATGGGAGAAAAATGGTGTACCTAGGGAAAACCTATGTTGTTGGGCTGGTGACCTCATACCTTTCACATCTGATCAGAGAATCAAATTCTGGTCGCTAAGGTGAAAAGGAAGTATTTTACCACTACGCCACTTGACCACCTTAATACTGAAGTTCATTACGGACTGCAGATTTTCCCAACACCACAATCTGTATATATGTATTTTAAGAACTAACTATGATTTCAAATTCATGTCAAGTCTTTGTCCTGGTTGTAAGAACTAGCTGTGGTTTCAAATTCATGTCAAGTCTTTGTCCTGGTTGAAACAGTTCAGGTAGCAGAGAATTATTCCATTATAAATAAACACATCTGTGCTGAATTTTGGAAATGTTACATGTTCAGCTCAAAATGCACAGTTTTGGAATTTTGCTGTGTAATACAAAACAACAATGAAATATCTTCCATTTTAACTTGTCCTGGATATCATAACATTTCTGGTAATCTGTGTATTCACCAACCTTACTTTACACAGAAATTCCTAAATATAATATTCAGGCAATTAGTTTTAGACAGATATACAGCTGGACCTCACAAACTGCATGTGCTAAATATTCTTCAGTCGAGCCTCAGTCCTGATCTATGCCTAGAGTTTCTCTTGAAGGTTCAATCATTCTAACAGTTTCAACTACTTACATGAATGTGACCCTTGTTTTTTTGTTCTAAAATGCTTTATAACTTTACTTGTCATTATTTTCTTGATATCTGATTGCCTAAAATGATACCATGTACATTGCAAGGTTGATACATAATATAACTTGTTTGATGTAATATCTTAATTTTGCAATGAAAATGATATGGTTACATGTATAACCATACTGAAAACAACAGAAATGATTTAAGTAGGTATCTACCTCATTTGATTCTGTATATAGATGTACAGGTATGACAGATTGTTATTATATGATTTACATATAGATACCAGGGTATATGTGTTCGTTTGATATCGTGTGACTTATGTGACCAATACAGTCTGTATCTTACAGGTAGATGTTGTGGAGATTCATGTCCAGCTGACATCTGCTATGCTGGCTTGTCAGACAGCAGTACTCGACCTTATCAATGCCTGTATACAGGAGCTTAAGAGATGCACAACAGCTGTATGTATAATGCTGATGGGGTACTTCAAATAAGAACTTTTTTTTAAAAACTGAATTAAAAACCCTCCTAAAAGCCAGTTGACCAAAATGTTTTTCAAAAAGTTTTTTGTGTTATCATTGTGATATCATTAATTTAGTGTGGAGGTCCACAGGTTTCTTCTGAAAGTTAAACAATGCACTTCAAAAAGGATTTTGACAAGTTATAAATAAAACGTTTGAGGTACGCGTTTCTCCTATAACATAATAGACTACTCGTTGACTGATTTATTATATGACAATGTGGGAGAAAGTACATGTTTTAAAAGCACACATTGATATGATTTGATAATCTATGGTACCTTAATAAGCATTGTCATTGATCAGTAGAACAAACTGCAATCATGATTATCTATTTTTTGTCTAAATCAAGTAACACTACTGGCAAAGTTGAACTAGTTTTGTCCTAAAGAAGTGTACTGTAAATTTTGTATAGCAGTTCATATGGCTTGTATCAATTGAACTCTCTTTCTAGATTGATGCAGATGAGATCACTGTGGAAAATTCTATAGGCAAGGCTTTTGATACAATCATTCGCATGCAACTTGATCCCATATGGCATCAGATAGGACCTAAAACCAGACAACTTGTATCTGATCTCAAAACTCTACGGCTTATCCTCAGGTAATGTCATATACATGTGTAACATTTAGTGGTTAGGTGGCCTGTGGTAACTTGCTAATGTATTACCACAGTATGATGACTTCACCTTCCATTTTTAGCTCACCTGGCCCTTGACCCTTATTCAAGGTCACGGGGGTCAAATTTGTTGAAACATTGAAACAACTTCTTTTGTTTAAGCAAAAGGCACAGAAGCATGGTATTTGGCTGATAGGTTCCTGAGAAGAAACCCAACAAACTTTGGGGAAAAAATGACCTTTGCCCTTATTCTAGGTTACAGGGGTCAAGTTGTCAAAACCTATGAAAGACTTTTTCTGGTAAACTGAAAGTTTGATAAGCAGGATATTTGGTGGAAAGATGTTTCTAGGTCAAAGCCTGACAAATTTTGAGGAAAAAAATGACATTTACCTATAATCAAGGTCATAACTGTCACGGTTGAGAGTTAAGTATTAGAAGCTCTTTGTTGTGGAAATTGGTTAAAATTGATTTGATGTACCCACTTTGAATGCCAATGGTGTATGTGTTAAAGTAGATGTATTTGTGATAAACAATGATTCTGTTTTTGATGAACATTGAATACTTGGTGAGCGATGGAGGCCCATTGGGCCTCTTGTAGTTTAATGAGTTAACTCCAATATGAAAATTTTTAGTATCCATACAAACAATTTCAAAGATGTTTAGAAAAAAAATTAAAAAGCTACCAAAAGTTTATTTGTCTTAGGTAAAAATGTCACAAAATTTGAACCATGGTCAACTTTGATTTTTCGAAAAACTGGATGTGCTAAATGTGGTATCCAAGCATTCTTCAGTGATAAGTTCTATCAAATGGAATTTTATTGAAAATACAAATTAAGGAGGTTTTGTTTCTTTTTTACAGACATCTGACCCAGTATGATTGTGTAACCTTCTACAGCATGGTCAACTCGGTCAGGTATAAGATTATAAGACATTCTTTCACACATGTTAAGTTTTTGTTTTAAAAATAGTGTACTGTTAGGTTTGGATTCAAATACTTTGACTTAAAGGCTGAATGTACATTGGATCAATATTAGAATATCTAGTGTTGCCAACTCACCTGATTTTGTTAGGTCAACCTGACATTAGCCATAGAATGGACTTGCTTACACTGTGAGTAAAGCTAAAATAATCTGATATTTATTGACATGTTTTCAGTATCTAAAACAATTCACAATCAATTTTGGATCTAATGATTCTGGTAGTCAAAATAATGTTTAAATATAACAAAGAACATATTCTAAATATATATAGATGTGATAGCTACATAACAGAACTGATTACCCTGGTATAAGGTTTGATCTCTTGTCACCTTAAAGGGTTTAGGATCAGATGTTAGATGACTGAGGATTGGCTACACTGAATACCTTTCCTGAATGGAAATCAAGATAGCTACCTGTATTGTTTTAACACATGTAGTTTTTCTTCTTCAAGGAGAGTTATAGTACCACATTGAGGAGCAATTCGCTCAAGTTTTCCATTTGCCATGTTGCAAACAACCTCGCCAAATGTAGCAGACGGATTATACGTACATTACTGTAATATTTTAGAAATACTCAGAATATTGTAATGACTTTCTTTCACCTACAGAAGCAGTGAAAAGACATTTGGTCAAAACACAGGATGGCTGTTTCTAGAGGCTGCTGATAGTCTTTTTATGGTAAGTGAGATTTTCAGAGTTAGAAAAAAATTACATTAATATTCTTTCCATCTGAAAATCAGTTTGGATATATATTGAGCCGGTCAAGATTTGAACTAGGATGGATGGTTCTAGTTCTACTGAATTAATATTGGGAAATGAGAACTTTTGAATTCCTTTTTATGTTTACAGCATGCTCGTGAAAGAATTTATGGCCCATCAGATCGAAAACAGAAAGAAGGCGGAGAAACCAAAGGTAAGATTTTTGAGGAACCCGTTCTGGACAATGTAATGCTTAGAGTATTTCAGAACATTTTCTTTATTTTCTTTACATTGATAATGTCAACAGAATAAAGTTTTTGTAACAATACCAGTGGAACACATTCACCTTCATCAGACAAATGACTCTTGCACATCTAAGTGTACATAGGATTGTAGTATGATGTAAAGTTGGTAGATTCCCTACCATCTCGTACACTACGTATGCCAGTACAAGTACACTTTACACTGGTTATTTGTCTGATGAAGGTGACCATGTAGTCATTGAAATGTTGTTTATTCCAATGTTTAGAGTGTTTAAGTCTTGATGCGGAATCATCATTAACCTGAAAACAGTCTTGAAAATGAGTCAATATGTGGAAAGTGTGGTGAAATGCTAGTTTTTTGGATCGAAATGCTGTTAAATGCCAATACACTGTAATAGAGATAAATTTTCTCAAAGTCTCATATTAAGTGCCTTGTGGATATTTATGAAAATATTTATCTTAAGAAAAAGAAGTGATTTTCCGAATTTTTAAAACCAGTCTAATAGGTGGTTGAATGAATAAAATGAATTTTAGCCAGAAAAATGTTAGCTATGTTGATTAAGAATTACTTTTTAACTTTCCAAATAAATCAAAATTATTTATTTTGAAAGCTGATCCAGAGCCTGTCTTTGAGCTCTGTCCTAAATGGAAGATTTTGACTGATGTTCTGAAGGAGATTCGTGAGGACAACAACCAGCGAGCAGCTGATCAGGACCCTGGCCGTGTCCTCATTGCAGCTGAAGATGATCGCACCTGTAGTCAACTGAGAGAGGTAACAGATAGCCTGCTTTAGCCTGTTCAAAAACATATGGAAGATGCTATATTTCGTAGAGTATTGAACTTATTGTAGAAATCCACTAATTGAAATATTGCACAGGTATGAAAAATTAAAGATCATTTAAAAGAGAAAGTCATTTTAAAGATCACAGTATACAGAAATTCCATGCCTCTGTATGGCATGGTTGAAATAAGGTGAAAGTATTGACCATGTGATGTATTGCATGAAGCAAGTGATCATTTTTATGAGTCATTTAAGCAAGGTCAGTCTAATGTAGTTTTGTTGTGTCAGTCAGATTTAAGAGCACATTTCCAGGAGATCCGTTCAAACCTTTGAGTATTCTGTATTTCAGTATCTCTGTGAGGGAGGGCAGAGCATGCTGGTACGTTTATACAACAAGTCAGTGGCCATTAAAGGTCAGCAGCTGGAGGATGAGTTGGTGAGTGAAAATTCTCCTAAAAATGTCTTATTATTAATCTAACAGACCTTGATTATAAAGAGTATATTTAAACTTGTTCATGATCAGGGATCTTTAACAGACATCATTAGTATAAATTAAAATTTCAAAATTAACTTGTAACCTGTTATAATATCTTTTGGAATTTATTTTAGGTACATAATATACTATGTTGGTATTTAAACTACCAGTTATTTTTAAGAGATGTCTCTATATTTTATTCTGTAAACATTTAGGGGTTTAATGAAGTAAATACTTAATATAGGCAGTCAAAATGTTTTGGTAACATTTGCCAAGTTTGTAGATACAGTGGAACTTCTTCAAACCGATCATGCATGGGACATGAATATTTAGTCAGTTTATGGAGGGTTCAGTTTGTAGAAGTGAAGCAAAGGTCTTGACTCAGATATATCAATTAATTACGTCCTGTACATTCCATTAATTATTTTGGTCACTTTCAGCATTTCCACTGCATTTGTCCAAATAAATGGCATGTGACATGGCCTCAATTTGTCATTACAAATAACATAATGTATATTATAACTCTCCATGATCAGAGTAGGTATTGTATATAAAGCCTACCCTTGACAGGCATACACATTAGGCACCAGGATTACAACTGTCACCACAGGTGTTGATTTCACGATCTGCGAGTTAGAACTGTTGATCGTTCATGTCAGGCCAGTTCTCAGTGATTTTCAGTATATTTCAATCATTTCGGACACAAAATTGGTTGGTATTCGGAAATTGAGAGGGATTGATATTGGAAAGGTTATTACTACTATAATTAAGAGGATGTCATTTCGTACATCACCATTTCATTTGGCTTCAAGAGGTGATGTTTTGAGAGGGATACGTTTGGGGAAGTTGCACTGTACATGTAAATACATTTTGAATATTTTACATATGACATTCTTTTACAAAGATAATTGCCTGAACATCTAAATCATTTTATTTTTATGTTGTTTATATCAGGCTATAGAATTTTACATGATATGAGTGTTTATTTCATGGATTTGTTTTGTAGAAGAAAGTAAAGTTTGATAGATTTGCTAAAGTACAAGGGAAAAAGCAGGAGAAATCGAAGTCTAGCTCAAATGATGCTGGCCTTACACTCACACAGATGCTACATAAGGAAGACATGGATGTAGATCTGGTAATTCACAACTTAGTGTTTATGTGGGGTAAAGCAAAGCCTCACAGTGTGTACATTAAATACAAAATATTCATTCAACCACTGCTAGCAATAAAAGGGGCATTAGTGTTCAAAATTACCTATTGGACAGCCAGAGTTAATTTCTCTATGGCAAGATGTAGTACACAAATACCATATTTTCACCCGCACCCGAGTATAAGCTTACAATGTGAAAACTGTCAACCAAAGTTCATTGATAAAACAGACAACAGAAGGCAATTTATCAAAGGCATCAGTGAAACATTTGATATGACTTTGCAAGGGAATTGTACACAGATAAACCTTTATTTAATTGAAAAATGTTAAATAGCAATTATCAAGCTTGCTTGGCTTGGGAGTTCTGAAATATATAACAGTCCAGACTTGATGTCCAGACGATACTCTTTATTTTTTATTTCTCTCTTTTTTTTTTTTTTTTTAACATTCTGCCAATATTTTTTCATTCATGTATAAGCCGCACTGGTATATAAGCTGCATGCTGAACCACCAAGGGGAAAAAGCTGTGGGTTATAACTCAGAAAATAGGGTACTCACAGTACTGAATCAGACTATTGACCACTGCTTAGATAGACCAGACTGATGACCACTGCTTAGATAGACCAGACTGATGACCACTGCTTAGATAGACCAGACTGATGACCACTGCTTAGATAGACACTGATGACCAGACTTAGATAGACCAGATATGACCACTGCTTAGATAGACAAGACTGATGACCACTGCTTAGATAGACCAGACTGATGACCACTACTTAGATAGACCAGACTGATGACCACTGCTTAGATAGACCAGACTGAGACCACTACTTAGATAGACAAGACTGATGACCACTACTTAGATAGACCAGACTGATGACCACTGCTTATGACCAGACTAGACCACTGCTGATGACCACTAGATAGACCAGACTGATGACCCCTGCTTAGAAAGACCAGACTGACTACTAGACCAGACTGATGACCACTGCTTAGATAGACCAGACTGATGACCACTACTTAGATAGACCAGACTGATGACCACTGCTTTAGATAGACCAGACTGACCACTGAGATAGACTGATGACCACTGCTTAGATGATGACCACTACTTAGATACCAGACTGATGACCACTGCTTAGATAGACCAGACTGATGACCACTGCTTAGATAGACCAGACTGATGACCACTGCTTAGATAGACCAGACTGATGACCACTGCTTAGATAGACCAGACTGATGCTTAGATAGACCAGACTGATGACCACTACTTAGATAGACCAGACTGATGACCACTGCTTAGATAGACCAGACTGATGACCACTGCTTAGATAGACCAGACTGATGACCACTGCTTAGATAGACCAGACTGATGACCACTGCTTAGATAGACCAGACTGATGACCACTGCTTAGATAGACCAGACTGATGACCACTGCTTAGATAGACCAGACTGATGACCACTGCTTAGATAGACCAGACTGATGACCACTACTTAGACCAGACTGATGACCACTGCTTAGATAGACCAGACTGATGACCACTTCTTAGATAGACCAGACTGATGACCACTACTTAGATAGACCAGACTGATGACCACTACTTAGATAGACCAGACTGATGACCACTGCTTAGATAGACCAGACTGATGACCACTGCTTAGATAGACCAGACTGATGCTTAGATAGACCAGACTGATGACCACTACTTAGATAGACCAGACTGATGACCACTACTTAGATAGACCAGACTGATGACCACTACTTAGATAGACCAGACTGATGACCACTGCTTAGATAGACCAGACTGATGCTTAGATAGACCAGACTGATGACCACTACTTAGATAGACCAGACTGATGACCACTTCTTAGATAGACCAGACTGATGACCACTACTTAGATAGACCAGACTGATGACCACTGCTTAGATAGACCAGACTGATGACCACTGCTTAGATAGACCAGACTGATGGCCACTGCTTAGATAGACTCTGGCATCATACAAAATGGACAGATTCTGAGTCTCAAATAGAGATGGAGGATACAGGCCAGCCCCTCATGTCTGCTGAAATCGGATTTCTTCTGGGAAAGACAATGTTAAACCTATGACCAACCAACATTTGTACTGTTTAGGTTTCAGAATTAATGAAAAAAAAAAAGAAAAAACATCAAAGTGAATTTCAGATATTTTGATGCAGTTGATTTCTCCTCTTCTTTAGTCAAGCAACCTTGATGTCTATCTTTTAGGATGACAACAACAAGCCTTCTGGTGCTGCCTGTACCTCTCAGGATGCATACTTCGGTCTGATTAAGGAACCAGTTACAGTGATACATCCCCTCCATGGTGGCTCAGACCACAAAGGGCTCACTCGGACCTTACAAGAGATCCAGCCCAGATATGTCATCCTCTATGATGCAGACATGCAGTTTGTACGAGAGCTTGAGGTATGGGAATGAAAGGGAAACTTGTTTTAAAGACAAATCTAATAATGTAGAATCATATATTTATGTGGGGTTCAGTTTTCATTGTTTTTCAGAAAATCACTGTCTCGTAGACACTTGATTTTATGTATAAATATAGCTCATTAAAGCAACTTACACTAAATTTTTATTGTGGGCTATTCAAAAAGGTTTATGGTTTGTCATCTGTCTGTAAACAATGTTTGTTATTGCTCTCTCTTGAATAGTACTGGGTGGATCTTGCGCAAATTTCACTTGGTTCCTATAAGCCCCTAATTTTGGCCATGTAATTTTGGGATCAGAAAAACAAAATGACTGACAGGTGACCAACTTGGATTTTGACTTTGAAAGTTTGTTTTCGCTATTTCTAGAAAATTACTGCATAGAAGTTTCTCAAATTTCAAGTGTATGGCTCCCTTGGTCCCTGGTGGCTCCTGTTCGATTTTGGGTCTGATCACAAAAAAAAAAAAAAAATGGGTCCAAGCGACCATCTTGAATTTTTCAGTTAAAGATTATCATTGCTATTTCTGCAAAGGAGTGTTCAAATTTCTTGTTATTAAGAACAAAAGCAGAGAATAAAAAAGAAGGAAAAAGATCCTTTTTAAAGAGCAAATAAAGATTTTATAATGTTGGCCATCAAGATCCCTTTGGGATCTCTTGTAATAGTTCTTTGACATTTGAATTTGTATAGAGTACTCATGAAATCAGCAAAATGAACTCATGAATATTGATGATTTGAGTGTAATAGAATGATCTTGTTGAAAATTACATGTTTAGTGAGACCATTGTAATAAATCCTGAAAGGCTATCATTATTGAGTGTCCAGGTCATAAAAAGTTACCTGTTATGTAAAAATAACCTTATATTTGAGTGAACAATTCTTTATCTGATATGCAGTAATGTTTTATGCAATATACTGATGTACAGGTGTTCAGAGCGAGCCAGCCAGGAGTTCCTTTACGTGTGTACTTCTTAATGTATACAGGGTCTGTTGAGGAGCAACGCTACCTCACCACACTGAGGAAGGAGAAAGAGGCTTTTGAATTCCTCATCAAGGAGAAAGCAGTGAGTACTGACAGTGAGTCATAGTAAGAACTGGTCTCCACGCATATACTTGTCAATGTTGTCGGACATTGGAGTAAAAGTTGTCTCTATGTCTGGAAATAGTCATGCTCAGTTTTATGCTAATATCCCTTTGATTTATTGTGTCAATGTTTTTATGCCAGTAGCCACTCCAGTCAATCTGTTGAGTTCGAATTGGTTTCAGAACATTTCTGTCCAGATCCACATAGATCTTATTCTAATGAACAATATTTTCATAACTTGGTGGTTTCTAGTCTGAACTCTTACCTGGTTGTCAACACTTTCGTCAAAACGTAATTAACTGTAAGATTCATTTAGTCTTCAGTGCAAGCGAGTAAAACTTACTGTATGATTGATACTTAGTCACCCATTGTGTCGGTGATTAGCTGGTTGTGTAGTTGTCTGTAGATTAGGAGTGTTTTCTGTCACATTACAAGGTGTCATCAATTGAAAGTAATTTATAACCGCCTCTATCTTTCTATCTTAAAGAGAGGAACATATGTATTAATAAGGTGATTTTGAATAGAAGTAGGCTAGTAGACATGTTCCTTAAAACATGGAGAAATGAACTGATCTGTATTGATATTGTGTCCTTGGCCAAGACACTTTATTGTAATTGACCTGGATGGCATTTACAGTCCTCCTATTTGTTGATCAATGAAGTAACCTCGAGTCACTAAAAGGAAAGCCCTCTCAAAATTACCCCGGATGTTCATGGGGTGATATACCCAGCTAACAGATGGAACCTTTGATGGAAGTTTTATCAGTAACTTACAGTTCAGTTACTGAAATCAAATGGTGAAATAATCTCTGATCTGTTCCATTTAATAGAATGGAATATCTTTGAAGATCTGAAACATTCACAATATTTTCATTGCAAGACCATGGTTATACCAGAGGAACAAGATGGGAAATTGGAGGATGATCCTAATTTATCAAGGGACACAACTCCTGCTAATGCAACTGTCAACACACGAAAAGGTGGAGCTAAACCATCACCTGTGCAACAGAAGGTTGGTTGATTTGTTTTGTTTACTTTAAACATTCGTCAGACATTTCTAGTCTCACAGCCATCAAACTTCATATGCAAACACATCCTCAGCAGCTCTACCATATCTATGGTGCAACTTCTTCACTCGTATCCTTCTCAAAACCAATCACCTCTTGAAATCAAGCGAGTGGCGATGTACCAAATGACATCCTTTTTATTATAGTAATAAAAACGTTTCCAATACTGATCCCTTTCAGTTCCAAATACGAAAATGTGATTTTGTGTTCGAAATGATTGAAATATACCGAAGCTCACTTCTGAAATCAGTCCTTACCAGAGTTCTAACCAGCAGAACAGGAAATGAACATCTGTGGTGACAGTTGTAACCTTTCCGCCCCCAGCGTGTAAACCTGTCACACGTTGGCTTTATGTACAATACATACCCTGATTGGGAGGATTATAGTAAGCATAATTTATCTCCAGTGACAGATTGAACCAAAGCAAGAAATAGCTACAGTTAAAGTGAAAATGGGTACTGATACAGAGTTAGAAAGCTGCAGTTTCGCATCTAAATTGTGAGTGATTGATTTATGTTGGTTTAACACATACAGAATAGAAATATTAGTCAAGTGTTGTTTTAGAAGAGTTTTTATACTATCAACAAAACTCAAATTCATCAAATATATTGGTGAGTAACATTTGTGGACAATTTGACCAACCTTACATTACTATCGAGATTGACGTGCAATGCGCAGGTTTCTTTTCGTCTAAAGTCACATTTAGAATACAAGAATCACTTTTTTTCACAAAAATTTTCACTCTATATTATTTTTTCTCTGTATTCAGTTGGACATGTGCAGTTAGGTGCCGAATGGGTAGTGTAATGTACAGAATGGAATCAGTTCAATTATTAGTCTGAACCGATCAACTTATTTCACTTCTACAAACCCAGCCCTCCCTAAACCAGCAAATATTCATGTCCCATGCATGTTGGGGAATTATGTCTCAGGTCACTAATTAATGATCATATGTAAATATATTGCTCCACATTTTATTTATTTCAATAGTCTGCAGTTTATTTGTAAGCAGACTTGTACAAAAAGACATCATCAATTGCACTTCCTTTCCAGTTTGTTATCTTGTTTTTCTCAAAACCAGTCACATGATTCAATATGGGCAGAGTTTTTTCAGTTTTAGGTTTAGGGTTTCCTTCATTCAGCTACTATTTTGATTGTTGATTAATGAATGACTATAAAAGCCATGTCAGGCAACACTGATCATTGTCCTGATAAAAACCAATCTCCCTATGTTGAGTTTATTTTGTCACCACCTGGACATATTGCATGTTTAATACAATACCTAAACATACGTGGTAAGTCCCTGTGCCTTACATGTTCTGGTAACACTAACAATGGCAAGCTGGGTCGTGTGTGTGTTTTAAAATAAAAAATAAAATGCTTCAGAGCCAGGTAAAACAATATCATTTTTTTGCCACACAGTGCTTTAAAACTGATAAGATTGACAACCTTAACTACATGTATTTCCTAATTCTAGTGTAGAAATATTATGCCAGTTTCTTTCTATAAGATTATTGAAATATTTTGACAGATAATTGTAGACATGAGAGAATTCCGAAGTGAGTTGCCATCCTTAATCCACAGACGAGGGATAGACATTGAACCTGTTACAATAGAGGTAACTAATACTGGTTATTTTGACACTTGTTGAATGCTCCAGGTTTCAAATTTTTGTATTAATGCATTCTTTTGTTTTTAAGTAATTTTCCATGTGGTCAAAAACTTCAATTTTCAAGATGGAAAACTTATATTTGCAAAAACACCAAATAACATTTGGATCTGGTTTAGACATATTTCTAAAGATTTTGTGTGCCCAGCAATAAAAAAGACAAGGAGTTTAGTCCATTCGTTTGTCTCAGTAGTTAGATTTTCTTGAAATTATTTGGTGCAATTAATAACCAATGGTGTGTTCATATGGTATCCAGAATTTAGATAAACATTAACAGAAATGTTGGAGGAATGCCAGTTTACAAGCTTTGATAAGTATTGATTACGTATGTTTTCAGGTTGGTGACTACATTTTAACACCAGATATTTGTGTGGAGCGTAAGAGTGTCAGCGATCTTATCGGCTCATTGAATTCTGGCCGACTGTTCAACCAGTGTGTTTCAATGTCTCGACATTACAAGAGACCTGTGCTTCTGATCGAGTTTGACACCAATAAGTCCTTCTCTCTTCAGGTGAGGATATTCATTTACAGTGAAGGCTATGTTGTATCAGAAATGCACAGGTCACCTGATAATACTGTATCTACTGTTGAACTCTGAAGTTACCTACAAATGCTATTTAAATTCCTATAGTGTTTGCCCCTTCCCCCCTAATTATAAATTCTATAGTTAGCCTCCCAACAAATACTGTTGAATTATCTCCCTTCTCCTGGCTTTGAGTCTGGGATTTAATGTTGGTGCACTGGGCTTGTTGAAGCATTGATACATTAAAATTAAATATGTGTGGTTTCTTTCTTGTCAGTCTTAAAACTTTTATTACAGTTTCAAAATCCCATTACTAACAATATCACCCATCAATATTTACTGTTTAACATAACCCTGCATAAATCTAATGTTTTGTCGCCAGTTTGGTCAGGTTTCTTATTATACTGCAAGTCAGTTTAGAATCCATTTTAAGTAAGATTTTGTGATGCTAATGAGAGAATGGTTTTACTAGAGTGAGTAATGTAGTCAATGACTTTCAAAGCAAAACATAAGAAGTAAGATACATGAAATTCTTGTTATTTTCTTCAAGAGTTACAAATGCCTTGAAATAAAGTAGATGAATAAAGGCTGTCATGTCTTGAATGATGGTTCCTTGGTTCCTAGGTCCCTCATTTGGATACCATTTTATTCAGGGTGATTGATGAGCTAAGTTTCATGGGTTTGTATAGATTACAACAGACGAAATGTCTTAGAAGCTATAATAAAATCTTTTACAGGGAAAATACCAGCTCTCAAATGATGTTTCCATACAAGACACTATCTCTCGCCTGGCCTTGTTGACTCTCCATTTCTCTAAACTTCGTATCCTATGGTGCCAAAGTCCGTATGCAACAGCGGAGATCTTTGAAGAGTTAAAGGTACAAATTCATACTGAATTCCGTCCTAGCTGACATTCATAATTCTGATCAATTTTTTAAAAGCAGGTTTCTTGAAAAAATATTAAACAAATAAACAAAAAAGACTTAAAACTAGTGGAAATGTATTTTTATGTTTTGTTTAAAAAAAGAAAAGAAGATTTAGTATTAATGACTATTTTCAATACCGGGATATCACATTAAAATTTGTAAATAGATGGGACGTCCTCAACCTGATGCTGTCACTGCAATGGCTATTGGGTCTACAGAGGATGGAGAGGAGTGGTCTGATCTATACAGTCATGCCCCTCAGGTAAGATCCAAAACCTCATTAATATCTATTGGTGTAATAAGAAGCCAACAAAACTCATGCCATATCACAAATGTCATTGGATATTGAAGAGTAGTGAATATGGTCATAATTTGCTTTCTTGATAACTGGGTACTTGATGAAAGTATTTGATCTATTTTGTCTGTTTCACAGGATTTCCTGCTGAGAATGCCTGGGGTAAATGTTAAGAACTATCGTCTCATTATGAAAAAAGTTCACAACCTTGCAGAGTTATCTACCCTGTCAGAAGAAAATCTCACTGAAATCATGGGAAATTCATCAAATGCAAAAACTCTATACATGTTCCTCCATTCTGAGCATAAGAAAGGAGAAATTTCAGAAAAACTGAATAAGCCATCAAAATCAGACTTCAGAAGAGGATTTAAACGGAAAAAGTGATGCACTTAAATTATTGATATTGTATGTATTAGAAAAATCATCGTATTATGTACGTATGTGACCATTCAACATTAGATACAGAATCCATCCTTATTTCAGTATGCTGTATCTATCTAGCAAAAAAAACTTGTGATACTCAGAATTGAGAAGTTAAATTACCATAGAGTAATGATGCAGTATATTTTGGTAATACATTTGAGTGAATTAAATACTACACAAGAGTTTTTGCTTTTAAATACAGAGGCCAATCATATTTTGTCTGTGATCATTAGCCGAGATTCAAACTAGTTTACATGTGATGTTAATTCACTAATCATTAATTAACATGTATTTATTATTCAGCTTCTGCCACAGGATTTATAGCACATTCAGAATGTTTAAAATCACATGATCCTCCAGAGTACTTTCATCTATGTGTATGAATGTATCAAATGTGTATGTGAAATTGTTTGAGAAAAAATGGACTGGTGATAGAGCATAAAGTTATGTTTCACATTATTAGTAGGTCCAAACATATTTCATTTTATCCGAGGATCAAACTTTGTTGATATGAATTCCAAGCAGCACCATATTCCCAACAGTTCTCTCTGAGCTATGTATAGAAAATCAGGTTTTTGTATAGTCCTGGTCTGTTATACTTACTTTGAACAACAATTTCGAAACTTATGTGTGCCTCAGTTTTAAAAAACTCATTTTTTTTATTTATCAAAAAAGAATCAATCTGAACATACAATGTAAGCTATTTGATTGTTAAGAAAAGTAAGGTGGTAAGACTTAAGAAGCACATGTATTCAAATTCAATTATTAGAAGTTTTAGTTTGAATCTCGGCTTTTATTTCCTGAAATTGCCAGCATTGATTTATGATGCTGTAAAATATCTATTTATTTACAAGCAATAATATGATGTTATTGCTTAAACCTAATTTATTTTTCAATGAAATTAAAGATAAATGACATTTTCTTTTGGTTTTAAGAGTTTTGATGTTTACATGTTTTGAATACGATCACTTTCATGAAGCAAGAATTTACTACGTTGATCAAGGTAATTTCGTTCAAGGTTCAGTCTATACCCCAATCTTGATGCATGTCATCCTCGATACTCCAGGGGTTACTACTACTCTCTGTACCCCAGGAACATGTCATGGCAACATTGAAGGCACAAGCAGAGTAATCTGATTGGTTCCAAGAGAAAAAAACCTGACCAATCACAGGCTGAGACACTCCTTTTGAAGATTAAAAAGAAGTGACACAAATCTTTAAAGCTGTTAAAATGGTGCCAGAGTTCATATGTGAATTGAGGATAGAAGTATGTAGAAAATTTAGTGAAACCATTTACCAGGTATATCAAATGATGAATTCAGCTCCTCCTCCTGACCCTTTGACCTTACCTCTTTAATGAAATCTAAATATCTGCAGGACTATGTCCTGTTATTGTCACATATCTGGAGCACCTATTTTAATTCATCGCCTGAGTCAATCTAAAAATATATGACTAATGATGACATAATTCAAAATCACCACATCTAAATATGGAATATGCCTCCAATACATTTTAGTCCCTCCATTCTCTGTCATTTGTACTAGCATATACAGGGGACACCAATTAATGTCACATCAGTAAATGTCACTTTCCAGTTAATATCACATTTTCTGGAACCACAGATTTTATCCCTTTAGATTCTCTGTTATCCCACACCTGATAATGTCAATTATTTCCAAATGCTTAATATCACTTCATTTTGAGGACCACCAGCAAAAAATCACAGGTAAGGAGGACACAATTTGTGGATTTATGTCTTTAGGGCCATAGTCACACCTGGATGTGTTTTGTAAACATGGTCACTGCCCTATTGGCTAACTTTTTACATTACCTGACTTCCAAACCACATTAGCTGCATCCCAATCACCTGAGGTAATGGTTTTGGCCAGTAATCGTTGTCCACATATGATTAATTAAACACAACGAAATATGCCACTAGAATTAGTTTATGCAAAGAAGATGTATGGAATGAAATGCACATTCCCATGATACTTACATCTGAGCTATCTGTGTTATATATAGCCCATATATAGACGTTAGCCCAGTCGTCCATATTTCATTTCCAAATTCCATTTCCAAATTCAAGGTGTAAAGAACAAGCTTGAAACATTTTTGGTCCTATTTACCTCTTCTATTTTTAGGTACTAAACCAAGCTTTTCCCAATTTTGGAGGATAGTATTTAAGTTTTGTCTTGTAATAGATTAGGTCCAGCATACAAAAATAACATTTTAAGCTTGTGAATGGATGTACTTCTTTCTTCATTGCAGATTGTTTTACATGTACTCTGTTTGGATATTCCTTTCCCTCAACTTATTTGGAATTAAGTAGAATTTATTGTTATAACATCATCAGATTTTGTGCTTTCTTAATGTTATTTGATAAGAAAGTTGATGTTTAATTCCTATATTTCAATACATTTTTGTTGTCGGATAAATATGCTGCTTTTTCAACATCCAACATTGCATTAAGATTGGTTTCTGAAAAAGTGTATAACATTATTGAAGATATCAACAGTAGATGGGACTGCTGAACAACATTGTGCATTTCCATGGTTACTGTTGCTTAAGTAAGTCATTGCATACAAACATATGCTAAATTTAGACTATGTATGTATCCCATATAAACAGGAAATGTAAGACATGAAACCACTCCCGTGGACATTCGCATCTTTGTTTAAAACATCTCAGTAGTATTGTCATGATATTGTTACACTTTTGAGTAAAGTTTGAAGGAAACACCTTTAGCAGAGTGGAATTGCAAGCCTAATTTTAATTAGATTGAAAACAAACCAAGCGCTTTGAATATCATATGTTGGTCTTGTACCATTCAAAATGGAGTTCAAGTGAGCCAAAAGACAAGCGTCCATATTGTTAAACATTATCGCTAAGAGGTTACCCATTGTGTTAACACCTATATTGGTGGGATAAAAGGCTTGTGAAACAAAATGATATAGATCATGTATAGAACACACAATATTACGTATGATGTATCAAGCATGATTTTGGTTTACACTTCCTTCATACCAATTTGTTTTAAATTTGATTTTTCATATTCTTTCGGCCATTTTTTTTGTCCGAAATCGTTGAAAGTAATCAATTGCATCCGAGAGAGGATGACAAGCTGTGAAAAACAAATACCTGGTAGTATTGACATCAACTACATAAGTTTCTTCAACACAAATCATCCCAGGAAATTTATGGTATCACTTTAATGTAAACATTTGGGAAAGTTGCGAGAAAAGCACACATATTCAATGTGTACGACGCTCTGTAAAGACAAAATAACAAAATAATATCTTTTATACCTATCTATTCTGTTTTTCTTTAAATCTATCAGAATGCTCCACACTAACCAAAAATACAGTGTCGAAGAAAACAGACTTTGAATCGTCGTAAACAGTGCAGCATCACTACAAAATAATTTGAGTAACGAGACATGTGTTCCTTATCTAACAAGGCATCATCATTGAATACAATGACCAATGGTATCGACTTTTTGAATATTGGCGGGTTACCCGATACAATTATCAGTAGTAGTTTTGATTTTTTTATTGAATATTTTAATATACAAGTGTAACTCACAATTTCATACATAACCTTTCTCCTTTGTGACCATATAGCGATGTATACCATCGTTTGTCCATTGTCAGAACTTTACGGAGGTATACTTAGTGAGGTCCATTGTCAGAACTTTACGGAGGTATACTTAGTGAGGTCCATTGTCAGAACTTTACGGAGGTATACTTAGTGAGGTCGGAGGTATACTTAGTGAGGTCCATTATATTCACACGTTACTTAGCCATTGATTTAAACCATTTCAAATATGGCTTGTCTGTGCAGGTCCATTGTCAGAACTTTACTTTTTTTTTTTTTTACTTATGAGGTCCATTGTCAAATTTTTGTGCATTTGTTCCGCTCTTATATTCACACGTTTGCGATTTAAACCATTTCAAATATGGCTGCTGTGCAGGCGGTACTGTTTTTATCTGAAATTTTTGTGCATTCAGTATGGCGCCATCTTAATTGACGGGACATACCTATGTTGGGTGCGGTTGCTGTTGAAAACTGGTGTTTACAATGAAATAGATGGCGACCTTTACAATGTTGTTGCCCACACCCCTCCAACCCCCACCCCCCTTTCATAACAAACCGTGTCATGACAACAGTTTAATACACTTTAATTACTTCAGAGTTTAATAAGAAACAATCAGCTTAAATATTGTGAAATCTTCACACGCTACATCTAGATGGCTTGACACAAACATGTACAAAGACGATGAATATGGAGAACTTGAGGATGAAGAAAGAATGGAAGGGGTCTACACTATTTGGACAGAATCCGATAATTTGATGCGCTGTGTTCGTCATAGAGGATGTGTCATTTTATACCTGATGTTAAGTTAAAAATCGTAAAGTATACACCGAGATCAAAAAGTTTAATGACTGGAACTACAATAAGTAATAACCTTCTTGATTATTTTTTATTTCAGTCACTAAAATGATGCAGTCGAGACAACGACTTATAAAGAAAATGATAGAAATACAAAACACATACCACAATATTCTAGTACGACACAAAATATGAAAATAAAATCAACGAGGTTTCAGCTTACGATATATTTACATCTTACAGTTGCCAGAGAGAAAAGAGCAGTAAACACACTGCGACTTTCTTCAGTTCTAGAGACTGTTTAATGAAAAATCTTAAATTTTACAGATTATCAAACATTTACGTGTAACTTATTATTCGAATCAAAAGTGGGGAGATCATGCAAATGGAATTAACACTTTGGCTATGAACAAAATTAATGTCTTACGGAAATTGAAACACTTATGAAGAAGGAATGTTCTTTTAAGAAATTAGAATCTGTTTGTGAGTTGTGGTAAGGTTGCACTATTTTTAATAAGAAAAGTTATGAAAAGCTCTAGGCGAAGCCGCTCGCATTGTATTAGGGTTGTCTTCATATACCCATATTAATACCACAAAACTGGTCCTGAAACATTAACTAATCGCAGAAAATGAGGAAGCTTCAATTAATGTACAAAATACATAATAAATTAATTCCTGAATACCTCAATCATCTTTTGCCGTCTTTATCTGCGAATCTAGTCGTTACGAATTATGTAACAATAATAACTATAGGATTCCTAATTTCGGATTGTCTCTTACTAAGTCTTTTTTTACTCTTCGAATAAATTAGAAAATTTGGTTCGATTTCAACCTTCTATTAGTTCATTCAAATCCTGTTTACCATCAAATATTCGGTCAAGTCCACCTATATACCATAAAATTGGAAATCGCAAACTCGGTATATTGCATACTTAGCTCCGACACCAGTGCAGTTTCCTTAACATTGACTTTTGTTAGAGTAAACCTAGTTCAGAATGCATCTTGTAATTGTGGTCATCCCTGCGAGAATGTCGGTCACTATTTCATTGAATGTCAACGTTTCCCAAACGAAAGACGTATTCTAGTTCAAAAGTTGAATAATTGGAACATTGCATTCGATTTAGAAATTCTCTTATATGGCAATTACCTACTTTCCGTGGACCTTAATTCATACATTTTTAGTTATGTGCAAAACTACACTAAATCCAGCAAGAAAATGAGATGTCAAATTGTAACAATAACTGTAAAGTTGTATTGTCAGTATTGTAATGTCATTTAAAATGTATATTGGTAGAAGACGTTGATAAGTTGCAAGACTTGTGCTTAATTCCTTGTCGATCATTTGGCAATAAATATGTTTAAAATGAAGACAATATTGAAGTACAGCCTTTAAGTTGTCGTTGACAGAATAACAACATCTAATTTTGTCAAATTGATGTCATGTCTTTATTGTTTATTGAAATTAGAGAAATTTACGTCTCAGTGGTAAACAGAAAAAATAACAAAGTACAGTTATATGTATATAATATTATCATCTATATTTTGTTCATATTACAATACAAAATTAAACAATAGCTATTTACACCTCTATAGGCACGCCTTTTGTCACTCTCGCACTAGATTTCACCGTTACATATATCACACTCATTCTCCCTCAAAGCTTTCACTTATGATGTTTCATTTCTATTTCCTTTCTCCACCGTGGATTCTCTCACTCAACCGCTTTCACGTAAACCAGTTGAAACTGTTGAGGTAGTCTAATTATTCCTCTATATACACGAACGTGCATGTAAAGCTACAAATGCACAGTTTCGGAATTCCGATGCATAAAACAATTAACTGAAATTAAGATACCATCCATTTCACTCATACTTAATAGCACAATACATCCGGTGCACGACCCTACTCTAAGCTGAAATTCTGAGAACTAATGGTATGCAGCAACTTATTTGCGGACAGGTTGGCCGGACTTCTCGATCTGCACGTGCCAAATATCCCGCAGTCCAGCCTCGGTCACGATCTGTATCTGGTTTTTTTTTTCTCAGGTTCAACCGGCCCAACCGTTTCAACCGCTTGCGCGAAAGCGCCCACAATTAATTTATCCGAAATGTTACTTCACACAAGTTGGGATTATTTCAAATATGACTTCTTGTGACTAGTTTGGACCTTCTCGAATATTCTCCTCACTTGTGCATGCCCAATGTCTTACGCGTCTGACAAGTCTCTGTCATCACATATTGCTTTTGATAAGCTTAGTCCCGACATCTGCAATACAATATATCAAAATCAAGCATAAAACAAACACATATAACCGCAATTGTACTATACATTTTAATACCGATCCATTCGCGTGCTGCGACTTCCAGAGATGAGAACAGATCGGTTGCTTATGAATTTGTACTTTGTTTTGGATATGATGGCTTACCTAATATCAGTTTGGAATGGTTGACTTTTGCAACTATGAAGCCTTTTTCTTTGTCTGTGATGGTGACTTCTAGGAAAACCATTTTTCGTCCACGTTTAACCGTACGAGCTTCGATTATAATCGTCGTACCGACTTTTGCGGGCTTCATAAACCTGAGTTAACAGTAATCATTTATCAGCAATTATAAGATTTGGTAACTATACGTCATTTCCGCTTCACTATCCATTTTTTCCTATAACATACCCTACACTTGTAAAGTGGAAAGAGGGGACATGTTAAGAATATGTATTTACACTAAATAATCTACATTGTGTCCGTAGTTATCAAAAGCAAAAAAGAACAGATGGAATATTTTGACAAGAAGAACCTGTTTAATTCCCATTCAGTATTAAAATGTACATGCCTTTACGTTCGTTGATTTCACGTCATGAAAAACTCTTTTGAACCGGTAAGTCTCGTGTTTACTAATATTCATAATTCTCTCACTCTTGATACTCTTCCGGTAAAAGGCGTGGTATACGTGGGTTCCAAAAATATAACACAAAGTGGTGTAGTTCTGCTTAAAGCTATATGTGACTCCAGACACTTAAAATGGTGTTCTAGATACCTAGGCCATATTTAGTTCCACAGACCAAAATACCTTTATTTCGTTCCACTGACCTAGATATCTATACGTTAGATTCAAAGACCAAGATATCCATACCTAGTTCCAGATTCTTCTTTTTCTGGTGCATATATCTGGTTTCATACAGCTATATTCAGTTCCAGACAGCTAATTTTAATTCCAAATACCTATATTTAGTTCCAGATATCCAAATTTAGTTCTCATTATCTATAATTGAATATCTAATTCCAGTAAACTATAAATTCAGATCCATATAGTTCAGGATACCCATATCTTGTCCGAGAGACCTACACTAAGGTCGTTATACCTATGTCAAGTCTCTTGTGGTTCCAACAATGAAAATTTATATCATTTTCAAGTAAAATACGTAAATAAGTAGATAAATGAAATGAAATAAATAAACATATAATTAAAAATGAAAATTTGAGATTATGTTTGAGTAACACAGTGACCACTACTTACATAACGTGGAGGCCGGTACTGACGCTGACCTGAGTGCGTTCGACAACGTGGAAAGCCCATGAAGACACTGCATCGGCTAGAGTACATATCATCCCACCGTGTAGGGTTCCGTGACTGTTTCTGTCCGTGGGCAACACGTCCATTTCACACACCATGCTGCCGCCCTCTCCCGACACGATACGTAACTACAATTCAAAAAAATTGCTAAACTGTTTGATTTAGGGCTCAATCGCATTTCAAACAAAATGTGCTGATGTTTCTCTAAATGGGTCAGTGCCAAAAATGGGAAAATAAGTTGAAATAAGTTAAGTTATGTAGACACACACACACATATATATATATATATATACTAAATTTAACGGAATGGATGTTTACGTATGGACCCAATCTTAAACCGGGTAGAATCTTTAAATCGCTAAGATAAGCCTATCAATACGTAAGGGGAAAGTCTTCTAACATATATTTTATCAGGGACGTGTGATAGAGGGATAATCGATTGACGGTATATCTTTGTAAAGCTACGGCGAAAAAATCAAGCCATTAGCCTTACTTTACCTTATATATCATATGTCCTTGGCTTTGATCAATTACATTTTTGTCGCACATAGTTAACGTAAGTTATATCAAAACACTACTTTCATCTATGGGTGTTTCAGGTACGGACCTCGACATATCTATGTCTAAGTCTGTGCTTCAGGTAAGGAATTTAATTCATCTTGTTTTCGTAACTATATGTAAGTAAAATATTTTTTCAAGTCTTGTTTCTCTTTCGGTTCCTCTTTCTCCAAGTACACCAATGCTCTGTCTGTCGTTAGAAGTAGTTATTGTAGGAACTATTTATGGGCATACAGCAGGCGAACGGACTGATTTCGTGTCATAGCTACATCTAATTCTAAAATAGTATGTTTTTAACATTATTATTATTTTTTGTTTGTTTCAGATCCTAAACGCAAGTACTCTCCCTTGGTACATTAAGTAAGACACGTGCCCGGTGGCAACAGTCAATCGGCCTATTACTTTATGAAGTATAAAAAATTATCAATAGTTTACCCGTTTCAGGTTGGCTTCGAATCCTCCGAGTGACGTCCGCTCCTCCTGTATCTGTCGGGAGAGTTGTAAGCCCCCATCATCGTCTTTCATGATGAGCTAGGCCGAAAGAGGTCAATATGTATGTACTCCTAAGGGAGGTGACTCTCCTTCCTGATATCTAATGAACTTTTTCTATTTTCCCAGAGGCCTAAATTTCAATTTCTGAATACATATCTTTAGAGTCCAATAAATCCTCTACTTATTTAATTTATTGTCTTCTGAAGAATCACTCATAAGATTCAGGAGTTAATATTTGCGATTTTTTACCGAATCGGAAAAAAAAACGCAGTTCTGCAGTACTACAGAATCAGGTAATATATATTGTACATGAATCTTTGTGAAATCTATGACGTAAATAGACAAACAAGAAAAACAGCTAATCTGTGATATGCCCCAATCAAGATTGACATTAAGTATATAATTGTGTTCCTTCAAATGCCGGGTGGGCGTCGCCCAAGGGGTAGTTCTGTGACCATCTTCATTATAATTCATTTAAAATCATTACACGTAATATAAGCACTGATACAAAGTTTAAAATCAGCAACTATCCTTCTTTGGTGACGTCAGAATTCCGTGAAGTTATGACGTCACAATATTAACAATGGAAACAGCTCTTCTAGGTCATGTTTTCTGAGATCTTATTCTTTCTCATATTTCCTTGTATCACTGTCTTCTGTGTATAATCCGAAGATTTCAATATAACTGATACCCCTTTTCAGTCCTTGGTATTTAATGTACGAGAACAATATTTTTTCATGACAAACAATTTGAATGTCATCATCTATACGAAAGGTACATACTGTCTTTGTAATTCAGTGTAATCAGTTCGAATTTGATGTTGATCGTTGAAGTATTTAAAGCTGGTACGATGCAGAGAAACCTTATTCTTTCTCTCCCCACCCCCCCCCCCCCCTACTATATTTTTTGTTCCTTTATCTATGTTACACCGTACTCGTTTTGGTAGGTGTAGGTGTATCTTCCTGATATTAACATCTAAATGCATTACACATCTTTGTGATACAGTAAGTTTCAAAATATGAATTCAAAAATATACTGACGGACTGTTTATGTCCTATCCGTTTACGCATCATATAGATATTGGCATAAAATGAACATCGAAGTATTTAAAGCTGGTACGATGCAGAGAAACCTTATTCTTCCTCCGGAAGATATAACCATGTGTCCGATTTGCTACTAAACACATTTTGGCAGTTTGTTTTCCATTTTCTTCCAATAGCAATACAGTAATTTAACTTTGAGGTTAAGTATCTTCATTCAATACACCAAGAAACATTTGTGATTTTAACAAATCTGGTATGAGAGATGTCAATGAAAATGTGGGTAAAACTATTATTTTTTAATAACTATTTGCGCTTATCTGAATTTGAACTGTCACTATATTAAATAAAACCCTCTTTCGAAAATATAACAAATCTCTACCTTTGAAAAAACAGAACTCTTCAATTTGCGAAGGTAAAATATGTCAGGAATGGCTGTCGTGAAGGAAAACAACTTGTAAAATTGTGTCATAAAATGGGATTTGTCTCAAGTTTTCGACATTAAGCCATTAACAGGTATTACGATCGTGCTTCTGACTACTACATGTTCATCACGAACCACACTTATCCCCTGAACCATTTATTTTCAGCAATTTATTCAAATGTTCAGTGATTACTGGTTATTTGTCCTGTTGTTGATTCTCAGCACGAGACCTATGTCACGATGCGATCCAGTTATCTAGATTTTTACTCTATATCTTAACTTGGATAATGCTATTTTATTCCAAAACAGTACGAGTTGTATTGTTAACGTATAATTACATCTTGACAAAGCATGCTTATTTCTCATTTAGTAAGATTTATTCAGGCGGGATAACTCCTTCTCACTCTGCAATTAACCCATTTCCCTCACACTCTTGCACACAACAGGGCGTAAATATCAATACTGGCGGAGCTGTCTGTCCATCCAAAATGAGAAGCAAGACATAAGTTTCTGATAATGCTTTAAAGATCATATATTCTAGGAATCTGTCTTTGACCTGATTTTTTTTTATTCCAGTTGTTTAAAGACGGATTTACATATGGTACATTCACATTGCCATAATGATTAATAATATTTGTTGCGTTTATCACTCGATGAACAGCTAGGGTCATTTGGAGATAGGATCTCCTTGTTGTAGCTGGTGGGTACCTCACTAATCAACATGCAGGAGGCCCATCTCATGTCATTCATCAATTAGGGTAAAATGCCTTGCATGTCAGAACAGACTGGTTTTGTTTTTCTAATAGTCACAGGTAGGGATCATTGAATCATGTATCATGGACCTTCACCTGATGTTACATAGACCAACAATCTGCCATACTGATCTATCCCAGCCCCTTTTTTGATAACTTTAGGTTTGATGTACAAGCAATGCCATAATGATCTATCCTAGCCCCCTTTTTTGATAACTTTAGGTTTGATGTACAAGCAATTCCATAATGATCTATCCCAGCCCCATTTTTTTGATAACTGTAGTTTTGATATACAATCAATGCCATACTGATCTATCCCAGCCCCATTTTTTTGATAACTGTAGGTTTGATGTACAATCAATGCCATACTGATCTATCCCAGCCCCTTTTTTTGATAACTGTAGGTTTGATGTACAATCAATGCCATACTGATCTATCCCAGCCCTTTTTTTTTTGATAACTGTAGGTTAAATATACAATCAACAGTATGAAAAGTATAGTCAATTTTATGATGACAGCATACAAGCTGCAGACCTGAGGAAAAATGAATATTGATGTGGTCGGACGGATTCGTCCATCTATCCGTGCTGAAGGCTCTGGCAACCTTATCATCGATGGACAGAGAATAGCAGCGCAGTCTAAAGGACCTTTTCTCAAGTAAGATTTTGAATCTAATATGTAATTAGAATATTTGGTGTAAATCGGATGAGTTTCTGTGTACAGATTAAAAAAAAAGGAAACAAGCAGCATCTTAATTAATTTATTAAATTATCATTTTGTCTTCAAAATTATAATATAGATAAATTAATTTATAAACTTATAAGAAAAATACTTGTATACATGTAGATTTGAATGTTCTCAATTTGCAGCTTTTCCTATCTCCACCACAAGGATGCAGGAAACTATGATGTGTTCAAGCACTCGGTGGAAAACCTGCTGGACCTGTATTTGGCTGGATTTAATGTTTGCCTCCTTGTCATGGGTGAGAGTGAGTCTGGCAAGTCTTTCACTGTTGCTGGAGAAACGGCTAACAAGGCCGGCGTGGCACCGATGGTATTTGATTACCTTTTCAGCAGACTTGCAGAAGGTCAGAGTTTATAATTGTTCAACAGAAAAAAAAATTGTTTAGGGTATATATAGAAAAGAAAGCCATACTGATAAATAAATATATTTACTTTTAAAAAGGCTGTTAATTACAAATGTACACTATGTTAATAACTGCTTCATGTTTATTGGCACTAAAGAAGTTTTTTAATTGTTCTGGTTTTCTTACTTACTTTGGAGCCATTTTTGGACCATCACTGGTATTGTTGGAAGCATTCAGCATTCTATCAACCTGAACTTTTAACAAGATAAAATCAGAAACATGCAACTGGCTTTAGATTTTGTAATTTACTACATTTCCCTGAATTGGAGGAGTGCAGTCTTGTACCATAAAATATTTTTGGCATTACACATGTAATATATGATTTTTCATAATAATACAAAAATGCTAATGATACTCAAAATTTGCAATAAATGTAATCACTATATGCAGGCATTGAACATGTGTTCATGGATATACATGTGTATTGCGAGGAGGTCTATGACTGTTCTTTATATTCAGAGAATATTTTGAGTTTATATCAAAACTGATATGTTGTAGAAAAATTCATGGCGGACACTAAGGTAAGGAGACATAGCCCCACAGTGACTCTCCAGATGTATGAAGTATACAATGAACTGATTAAGGACCTGCTCCAGGTTCCAGGGGTCAGTGGTGGGGCTTATAAAGATCTCACAGAATCAGCAGACAAGGGAGTTCATGTAAAGGTGAGAACTTAAAGTTTACAGCAAAAATTTAACTTTTTTGTCCACACCATTATATAGCTGAATGGATGAGGCATTAGCCCTATCTGTCTGTCTTATCTTATCTACTTTCAAATTGGTTTGGTTAGTATTTACCCTACAGTATTGTAACATCAATACCTACACCCAATTAGATTCTGATTCGCAGATAAGTGGGGACATTTATGTCTAAACTTGTATTTGTTTTTGTGGAGTATCTTCTTGGCAGGTTGACTCTTGTATAAGTACATGTATGTCAGAAGACGAGTTCTAATTTCTTAGCTTAAAATGTAAGTAAATACTAATCTTAATTTCATAATATTTGCTGTGAAATCTATGAAAATTTCTGAGGTATTCGGAGGAGTGCAAGGAAAAATAGGACTTCAAAATATAGAGATGTTTAGGTTTAATGACCAAAATAGGATGCTTGATACCTTATTAAGGAATCTTACTGTAAATCTTCCCTTTGTTGGCAGTAGGAGAGGTTGTAATGAATGACATTATATAGAGGTCTTACTGTAAATCTTTCCTTTGTTGGCAGTAGGAGAGGTTGTAATGAATGACATTATATATTTTTGACAGTATCTAGAAGTTGTTATGAGTGACATTATTTAGAGATCTCACTGTAAATCTTTCCTTTGTTGACAGTAGGAGAGGTTGTAATGAATGACATTATATATAGGTTGTACTGTAAATCTTTCCTTTGTTGGCAGTAGGAGAGGTTGTAATGAATGATGTCATATAGAGTTTACTGTAAATCTTTCCTTTGTTGGCAGTAGGAGAGGTTGTAATGAATGATGTCATATAGAGTTTACTGTAAATCTTTCCTTTGTTGGCAGTAGGAGAGGTTGTAATGAATGATGTCATATAGAGCTTACTGTAAATCTTTCCTTTGTTGACAGTAGGAGAGGTTTTAATGAATGACATATATTTTTGACAGTATCTAGAAGTTGTTATGAGTGACATTATTTAGAGATCTCACTGTAAATCTTTCCTTTGTTGGCAGTAGGAGAGGTTGTAATGAATGACGTTATATAGAGGTCTTACTTTAAATCTTTCCTTTGTTGGCAGTAGGAGAGGTAATGAATGACATTATATAGAGGTCTTACTGTAAATCTTCACTTTTTTGGCAGTAGGAGAGGTTGTAATGAATGACATTATATAGAGGTCTTACTGTAAATCTTTCCTTTATTGGCAGTAGGAGAGGTTGCAATGAATTACATTATATTGAGGTCTTACTGTAAATCTTCCCTTTGTTGGCAGTAGGAGAGGTTGTAATGAATGACATTATATAGAGGTTGTACTGTAAAGCTTTCCTTTGTTGGCAGTAGGAGAGGTTGCAATGAATGACATTTTATAGAGGTCTTACTGTAAATCTTTCCTTTGTTGGCAGTAGGAGAGGTTGTCATGAATGATGATGTTTTATTGAGATCTTACTGTAGACATTTCCTTTTTTTGACAGTAGGGAGAAGTTGTTATGAGTGACATTATTTAGAGATCTCACTGTAAATCCCTTTATCCCACTTGCCGTTAATCTCTTAGTATGTCATATTGAAGTAAAAGTGTACTTTGCTTTTTCAACAGGATGGTGTCTCTGTGACCCTGAAAGATGCTTCAGATGCAAACTCCTATTTCAGAGCAGGAATGGGCCGAAGAACAGAGACCACCACTGATTATGGACCTGCTTCAAACAATGCAAGCACCATCATTAACTTCGATCTTGTGATGGTGAGTCATGTTTTTATCTAATATTCTTATATCTTTAGTTGTTGTCACAAGAAATCTTTCTGTACTAGATTGGTTTTTGTTTGTTTTTTGTTTCTTTTTGTGGCTGAAGGACACAATTCTTATCAGAGAGGAAAATTAGTTCTACAGTAGGAAATCACTGAAACAAGATACATGTCTGTTTGTGATATATGAAAAAATCTATTCATGCATAAAACTTATCATAATGGAATAAACAGTCAATGGGTCAAACATCAATTATCTTATAATTTTATTGAACAATGAACCTAGGTATGTAGTGCTAATCTCCATAAAGGTTAAGTGTACATCATATTGACTCTGAAGTGATATCAAGATCAGAGGTCCATTCACATCATAATGATGTCTTTTTCCAGGGTTACATATTTAGACTGGCTTATTTACAATATGACTTTGCATCAAAGTACACAGATACTAAACCCCATTTGTCAATGTGCTTATAATGTAATCAAGCCATTTAAGGTTTCTAACTCAGTGATCTTATTAAAATGACCTTATTCTAAGAATTCTATATAATTGTGACATTACCAGTTCTTTGCTCTTTCACTGGGAATGGTCGGAAATCACACATGGATGTTTTCATGCCTCTGTTATAAAACTACCTGGCCATTGTTTGTTGGCTCTAGCCTGTCATCATTTAGTTTCCATTTAATATTACTAAGTAACAGATGAACCCACTGTTTTCAAATTTGGTATGTAATCATGAAATGATGCAGGTCAAGTTATTATCTGGTGCTTTTTTCTGCAGTTATGGGCTGCCAAACATTTTTTTCCAGATTTGTTTTTAAGAAACTCTCTATTGACACTCATTTCATCCTTGACAATTACTCAAAACAGAACCCTCGAAAAATAACAACCTTTAGAATTAGAGTCCATTTATGATAAGGTTAAAAAAATCCTATAGCGATGACTTGTTTCATGGAACAGATTAAAATGGATTACCTTTACTAGATGGATTATGTGCTGCAATATTAAGAAAAATAAAAAAACTCATACTACTATACTTTAATATTAAGCAATAAGCCAATGGGACAACACATAGTTTCTTACTCAAAGTCAGTTGAGGAGGCTAATTAAAGGACTCTGAAAAACATGCATGAGATTATGATCTTATATGGGTGGGCTTATTGCCACATGTACAGGTTATACAACAATGACTGTTGTTTAAACCTTAGCTAAATAAAATACAGGTGTATAAAAGTACCAGTGTCATATTGTAGTTAGATTGATTAAGTGTAAAAATAAACAATTTTTGTTGATGATACAACCCTGAATATTTTTGTTATTCTCCATTGATCAGTTATGACTATGCCTACTCCTTACTGTAAATGTTTAGTAGTGGTGTTACCAGAGTTAAGTCTTCAGAAGGGGAAGATTTAATATAGGGGCCATTTGAAAAAGACAATAAAAAAAGGTTTTGTTGACATTTCTTTTGAACAGATGTAGTAAGGCTAATTAATATCAGGTATGGATTGTCAACAAGTGTGGATTCTGTAAGATAAATAATAAACAGAAGACAGAACAGTGAAAACTATTCTTACATCTATATTTATCACTTTGATAAACAAAAACAAAACTTTTGTTGCCAACTGAAACAAGAGATCCCAGAGGGATCTTGGCTTCCACCATTGTTTGATCTTTAGTTGTTCATTAAAAGTTTGATCTTTTCCCCCCTTTTCTCTTATCTGCTCTCATTTTTCAGAAAATTGAAAATTCCTTTCAAGAAATAGCAATAATAATTTTCAACTGTCCAAGGAAATGTCATTGCTTGTCAGTATTATATCTTCTGGCAATCCCAAATTGACCAAAGGAAACCTATCGGGTACATATAAAATTTGAGAAAGATTCATCCTGTATTTCTTAAGCAATAGCATTAACAAACTTCAGATGAATTTCAAAACTCAAGATGGTTCCATGTCTTGCCATTTTTTCACTTTTATCAGACTGAAAATTAAATGGGCACAACTAGGTACAGAGAGGAACCTACAGATGAAATTGATGACAGATCCATCCAGTTATTCCCAAGAAACAGCAAGAATAAACTTTTTTCTCAAAAGCCAAGATGGCCATCTATCAGTCATTTAGCTTTTTCCAGCAGACTCAAAAGTTGAAAAAGCATAAATAGTAACCAAGGAGAACCTACATATGAAATTTGAGAAAATCCATCTAATATTTTCCAAAAAAAAAGCTATGATAAACTTTTATCGCCAAAATCCAAAATGGTCACCTGTCATCCATTTTGTTTTCTGTTCAATCCCAATATCAAAATGACACAACAAAGGGCAAAGGGGAACCTACATACGGAATTTGAGAACAACCCATATAGTTTTTCTGAAGAAATAGCAATAACAAATTTTTAATGTCAAAATTAAAGATGGCCACCTGTTACCCATTTTGGTTTTTTTTAATCAGTCTGAAAATCAAAACAGTACATCTAGGGACCAAGGGATCGGTATATTAGTGAATTATCTATTTTGTGCTTCTCCAGAAAGAGTAATAACAGTCTATTACTGTCAAAATCCAGGATGGTTGCCTGTCAGCCATGTCGTCATTCCGATCAGCCCGAAAATGGGACATTACACAAAAAAGGGTACAAGGTGGTACTTATGTATGAATTTGATAAAGATCCATCCAGTGCTTCTCAGGAAATAGCAATAATATGAATTGTTCAAGGACTGACAGATGGACAACAGATAAAGTACCATCGATGATGGTGTGATAATAATGCCATGCATCCTTTTGAAGTAAAAAGAAAATGAAACAGCCTTGATTTTAGCATTATTATATTTTGTTCAAATAATTTTATCCTTGATGACTCAGAAATAATGTGTAGAAACAACTACAAATGTATCTTGTGTAGATAATCTTTTATTCAAACTCTTACCCTCGAACTCTCTTTTAGTGAATTTCTTCAAAATTAGCTTATGCTATGCAGTTTATTTACAAGTACATATTGAATTTAAAAATGAGTTAAAATGAATGTCAACATATTTATAGTCATTCCTACACTTATGTGAACATAGTCACCTGACATGACATACAAACATATAAATTGTGTAGATATCTTTCTCACTGTATTATACTACTAGTGTTATGATGATTGTCCCAGCTGGCTTTGGATACCAAGAGTGGTTTGTATAGAATCAAGAAAGCTATTGACTGCATAACAGTAATGGCTGAAAGGACCATGTATATCTGATGAAAGCCTTTTATGTACTGTGCTTGTCCACGTCAGTGCCTTAATATTGAAAATCACTGATCCAGAAAATTATTTGAAATTTCATTTTCCATTTAAGTTGTATACAGGTGAGTTAAAGAGCTATCATACATTATCACACCTATATGTATATATTTTCGATATGATATTCAGTATTAAGAAATTCCTGTTGTGAGGTAGGGACACTTTTTCTCAGGTCATATAACTTTCTACAGGTATCATGTTAATATTGATTTTATGTGGATTACTTTTTATCTCTATAATCCACTTAGTTCTTCTGCCCTGGACTCTGTTATAGATATCATAGTTTAATTTATACTGGTGTACATGGATGAGATCAATACAGAGGTAAAGATCAAAATGATTATTCATGCTGACCTTTACCTGGTATATTCAAGTAGGATGATAACATTCTCACCTTCTTTAATTGTTATATGGGGTGGGGAAATTTTCACAATCAGTTGACTAGTAGGGAATATGACATGTTGGTTTCATCAAATTCTGGTTATTCTGTATCTTAAAAGCAAACTTTGGTAATGGTCATGAGATAGATATTGAATTCATGTTTTAATCCACTTAATAATCAACAAATCAGCAGGTCAGGAAAAGTCCCCCTCCCCCCCTCAATATTTTGCTGTTTCTCTGGTCCAATCTTTTCTTTGTTACCTTTTTGTATCTTCATTATTATTATTTGTTTGTTTGTTTTTATTGTAATCAAACTGATATTTTTTTATATTGCTTATTATCTATCAGGTTTATATGATTAGATTTGGTATGAATCAATAATTTTTTACAAGGGGAGGGGGCTAATTTGTTGTGAAATACGGTATGTGATTTCTGAAACATCTTATCTCTAGAGATAATTACCTAGTGATGATCCATGCACGATTTCTCTCCCTACTTTCACAGCAATTTCTTACAAGATGACTCATAAAACAAAAATAGAAAACAGTTAGTACTTAACCTGAATGAGAGAATTTTTATTTCTTAAGTTTGAATGAAGATATAAAATGGCATAACTTCAAGTAAAAATAAACTTTATTTATTTAAAAACAATTGCAAAATCAGTTTTTCCAACTTACTTTAATCACTCTTGTTGGTCTGGGCAGAAGGAGTCTTAACTTAAATTCTTCAGAAACAAGAAAGTTATCACGTTAACATTTATTCTATTGATGTAACTTAATTAAAGCCGTACTTATCTTCACTAACATGGCAATATTTCAAACGAGATTTGTGTATCTTTTCATACTTCAGTGTACAAAAAGAAATACCAACATCTTACTATTGTAACCCTTTGATCCGTATTCTAGTTCTTAGGATTTGATAAACTTCAAACCTGTTTCAAATATAAAGGGAATTATTTCTTTCACTGAAGTTTTACTGATCCGACAGTTTTTCCTCAGCACAGCAGAAAGGGATTTTAAGTTTTAATTATCAGGTAATGTACAGAATAAAAATGAAAAAATCTATTGATTGATTTATCTATTAATTATTTTTAAAAAATGTTGATAATATTCATCGAAAATGTTGGCAGTATTTTTTTCTGTTCTAGTTAATAATGGAGCTTGCTGATTGTTGATATTTTAATTTCAGCTTCCTTATCAAATCATTTAAATGTTGATTTTGTATGTATACATAAACACATACATACTCTCTGCCTGACACAGTCACTGGTATACAGACATTATACCAACATAACTTGTAGTTTTCAATAGATGGACACATTGATCTAATACATACCATAGTCAAACATCCAAAGAAACTGCTATCTTTTGTGTGTGGGGACAGGCTAAATATATTCTGGTACAGACTGTAATGGAATTCTTCGGTGAAATTAAAGAGCCTACCTGTGAAATGACAGGGACTGTTGAATTGATTTGTGTACAATCCTCCCTGCCTGGGTTGTTTTGAGACACTACTTGTGTAGTGGTAACTAGCAGGTAACTTACCTGTAGAGATAGCTGCTGTAAGTCAGGATTTGCTTTCTTTATTCTCACCAGGGAGGAACCATTTATCAGGTATATATCATGCTTCCATGTAGAAATTTAAGATGGTCTTACATATAATGTAATGCTTGGATAGATAGATAGATAGATGGGGGTCTGTTGAAAAGAAGGATATTTTAAATGTCTTAATTTTGGAATGAAAAGTAGTCTGTATGTCAAAATTAAGCACAAAATATTTTATGGGTACATTTGGACTGATACAGGTTCATCTTGACTTTCACATTTCTTGCTATCCATTTTGACTTTTCATACCTTGGTCCCAAAATTTGCATCACTGATAAGTCCTAGAAGGATGAAACTGTGCTCTATGGTGACATTTAATTAAGTTTTTTGCTCTACTGTATATAATTCTCCATTCTTATTGACAGTTACTTTTTTCACTTGAGGGTCTTTCATACAACCGTCATTGATATATCTTATTTACAGTACAATTTATCTAAAATAGTTCATGAAGGCAATTGATATTGAATAGCCTTAATTTTAACTGCATATTTGATATATGTCAGGTACAAAGGAATTTATGTTTGAATATAACAAGTTTCTTCCATGCCCAAGAGTTTGGCAGGATGATATACCATTGAGGAGATTAGATATTTTGGTATAATGTCTGTGTTACAAGCAAGCGTATACCCTTTGTAACTATTAAACCTTGAAGTTGGTCGGTTGGTTACAGGTTTTTTGACTCCATGACTCTATCAGTAGGCATGTCTTACCGACAAATGTTAGTGTTCTGGCGACATCCTTAGCCTCAAATTTTATAACTCGGAAACATTCTCTCATACCTGGGATAGACAAAATCAAAGTAAAGTTGCTACCACATGATGATGTGGAATCTTATCCGAATCTTTCATGAGGGTGGTTGTAATAATATGACATTATTGTGTCCGAAACTCACAATGAAATGAAATCGTATTTTGTAACAAGGAGATGTGATGTTATAACTTATAGTTGACAATAACAATATTAAGCTATATTATTTTCAGTGAAATACTATACTTGTACCCAAAGTCTTTTCAGCAGTTCTACTTTCTGACACCATGTCCAGTAACCAAATGAAAACTTTATCCTCATTATGTGTCTGATTGTAGTAAACTTTCACATAATTTACCCCCTTTTAATATTTCTGTTTACAGGCCCCCAGAAAAACCAGTCCCTTGGTACAGTATTACTTTTCTGTGGTGCATGGTATTCCAATCATTGTCATGTTGTTTAACTTTTTCTTTTGGTGATAATGAGGCATTTTTCCATCTATTGAATAACGCTGGTGGATTCTGTTAAATTTACTTCTTTTTAGGAATTCTTCAGGTTTTTTTTTTTTTTTCATGTTTGACTGGATCTTCATATCTACTAAATTATATAATTTGATTGTTCTGTTTTATCTGACACCTAACTTGACTGAATTGATGTACCAAATATTTCAAAATTAATGTGGATTTGTGTTTTGATTTGATGAATGATATGAATTTACAGTGATTAATAAGGTTTAATTCAGTTTTGTTTAATTCGAGTGGATGCCTTCATTTGACTTAATGCTTGTTTATATTTGTGCTCACACTTAAGTGGGGAAAATGTTATTTTAGATAGATTTTACTGGAGTTTTAAGCTTTTTAAGTTGCTTTTTTAAAGTTTTTATATCTTTGCCTGCAATAAAGATTGGCAACCATCAGTCTGGCTTTTAATTTCAAGTTTGTCTACTGTTTTTTTTTTCATTTCAGACAAATACACAATTTGAAACACATTGAAAATTACCCACTAACAGAATTAAAATTTCTACCTACCAAAACAAAACAATATTTTGAAAAGAAACTTTGGTAGAAAATGTTTCATGCTTCAAAGTTACAGCAACAAGTGGGTTTTAAAGTAGATTAAAATACCAGTTGAACACAGGATTTTATTATTATAGTGATGCAGATTTGAAGTACTTGAAGTTTTTTGTTTCCCATTATCATATTTGGAAAAAGAAAAAACCAAGTAGTTTTGATAACTTTCATCCTTAGTCTAATTGCTGTTAGATGGAGTTTAGCGAAGTGATTTCTGTCTTATCCACTGCAATGTGAGCATGTGAGTATTTATTTTTCAGAGTGTTGGTGACAATCCACAGCCCAACAAGTCACGCTTCACCATTGTTGAGTTACCAGGATTGGAGAAGCTTACAGACGATCCAACAGATCTCCGTCAACGTGAAGGGGCTAGTCTTAGCAAGGCCCTCATTGCCCTTAATGCAACATTAACATCACTCGCCCACAACCCTTACCCAGACCGTGTCATCAACTATAGGTAAGGTCACTTCACCCACAACCCTTACCCAGGCTGTGTCATCAACTATAGGTAAGGTCACTTACCCACAACTCTTACCCAGACCGTGTCATCAACTATAGGTAAGGTCACTTACCCACAACCCTTACCCAGGCCGTGTCATCAACTATAGGTAAGGTAACTTACCCACAACCCTAACCCAGGCTGTGTCATCAACTATAGGTAAGGTCACACACCCACAACTCTTACCCAGGCTGTGTCATCAACTGTAGGTAAGGTCACTTCACCCACAACCCTTACCCAAGCTCTGTCATCAAATGTAGGTCTGGTTACTCACCCACATCCCATATCCAGGCTTTCCCACAACCCTTACACAGACCGTGTCATCAACTATAGGTAAAGTCACTTACCACAACCCTTACTCAGATGGTGTTATCATCTACAGGTAAGGTCACACACCCTTATAAAGTACCTATACACATCATAGATACAGGTAAAGTCATCTCATCTATAGCCTTTACCAATACCACACCAGTAACTTCAGATCAGGTCCATGAAAACCATAACTGGCTGAAAGAATGAAGGATTTTACATTATTATTGAATTTTTTTCTAAAATTTATGTTGTTCAAAAATCAAATTATATGTGTTATGTTGGGGAAGTGGAGATGGATAAGACATAACTACTCCTATTAATGTCCTATTTCCTTACAGTGATTCAAAACTGACCCAGCTGCTGAGAGAGGAACTTGGAGGAAATTTCAAAACTAGAGCAATTCTATGTCTGAAACCACATACAGACCAAAGAAATCTATCATCTATTCTGACATTTTGTACTCGTGTGACACAAGTGAAAAACTTTCCTGTCATCAATGATAGCTTTGCCCAGGTATGCTAAATACATTAGGAATTTACCGCATTTTAATGATCCTGTCATTCCATGCGATGAGATGATACAGTCATATTCATTTAAATCCAATTACATTTCATTGTGGACTAAATTCATGTCATCTCATGATAGTGATTGTCATGTCATAACCTGACACGACTTTGTGAAGGTTTAAGGGACAAAGGTTAATGTCACATTGAACTTTTAGAGAAAATTATTAAGTAATCAGAAAAGAAGTGTATTTATTCATGTCTTGCAGGCATTTTCTAGTCAATATCATTGCCGTCTCTCTCAAGGAAAAAAAAAATGGAAAAAGTCTGTAAAATTTTGATTTTTTTTCTAAAAATCAATTTCCATGTCACAAAGATGTCTTTTTACATAAAAAATATGTTAAACCAAATTTTATGCTTGATCAGTATTTAAAATAAATGTATATGGGTGATATAGTTTTGGTTAATATCTTGAGATTGATGTCAACATAAGAAAATACCAGATTTGATACAGAATCTAAAGTTTAGTTGATTCTACATCCAGTTCCATTTTTCATTTTTCAGATTTATAAGGTTTTGTACTTTGTTTATTTTAAATTCAGAATTTGATTACACAATACCGAGCCCGTATCCTTGACCTTCAACACCAGGGAGGTGTCGGACCATCACCAATGTCAAAGATCACCAACCTTAATGACATTCAGGAGACCATCCGCCAACTACAGACAGACAATGTAGAGTATCATTGATATATATCAACATATAGAAGTATGGGGATTTGATTGTTGGCTATGAAATATATTCATTTTGATTTCAAGATGAAGACAGTTAAAAAAACTATATATTCAATTAAGTAATTTGTTAATGAATACATTTAAAGTAACAGTATTACACCCATTAAAATGTAACTCCATTAGTCTGTTGTTTCATTTATTGCCGAATCATTTTGATGAATTTTTACCAGTTTTTCAACATTTCTTTCTCACATCAGATTCATCATATCGTTGAATTGGAATCTGATGTGAGAAAAATATTGACAGCATAATATGAAGTTCTGCTCTATATACACTGAGACTGCTACAAAGTGCAGTAAAAGCACTGTCATAGGAACATTTGATATGTAGTGCTGTATTTCACAACCCATAAGGAAAAGTATAGTGATGTCACATATTGAAAGCAATGATGTTGCCGATGGTATATTTTCTCAGAATGCTTGATTAACATGTGCAGAAAACATGCTTTAGTTTAGTATATCATATGACACCAAACAAATCTGGTATGTTCCAATTAGAGGTGATATTATGCTGGTCTCACTGATATCTAATTAATTTGATTCCTATGAAATCAGAGTTAAGGAAAGTGTTTTTTATATACCATTAAGTGGATGTGACATACAGTGAACAGTATATGGTGTTTCTTTCAATGTTTCCAATTTTTAGAGTTCTACTAAATGTTTAAAGTAAAAAGGACTATTGTTTCTGTTACTGATAAAGATTAAAAGATGTCCGTTTTCTGTGATTTTTCTCCTTCCTTGATAAGAAACAAAAACATTGAACTTTTTGAAATAACAACTTTTACCAAAGTAAAATTCCTTTGACTACCCTGGTATTACCTTGTGTCTATTTATTAGCTGAGACTGAAGGATGAGAATGAGAGGCTGCGGAACCGCTATGATTCCGTCCAGGATAAGTTTGGCAACATGGCCACCACCAAGACGGACTTGTCTCAGCAACTGCTCCTGACAGAGGAAGAGAAACTTAAGGTAAGAAAGCAAGGGTCAGAGGTCAAAGGACAAAGATCAATACTGTACCATAAAATATGAATTAATATACAGTGGTCAGTTTGCCCATAATTTTTGTTGTTGTTGTTGTTTTTGCCCTTTTATATTGTAGGTTAGTTGAAGTTTTAAATTTTAGGGAGGGCGATGTGAGTCTAAGTGTTTGCCTTTTCCAAAAAACATTGAGTTTAATTGCTACATTAACTTTAGTCACTCATGCGGGGTCATCCTGTGGCACTTAATCTTTGAACTTAATTTCTTTGTTTTGCTCCATCATGTAATATCTATATGATGGAAGTAAAGGAACATCTATGTCACTTTTATATCTATATAGTTACCCAAACTATTGTTTTCACACAGGTTTCCCAATCTCTGGTCGAAATGCAGATTGAGAACAACAAACTGAGGGAAGAGTCAGAGGCAACAAAGTTTGAGCTCAATAACAAGGTTAGATATCAAAAGTAATGTTGTGGAATAACGCTGATACTGTAAACATAGTTAATTGAGTGTTGTCAAGTGTTTTCTGAATTAGTGGGGCATATAGTGTGATCTGTATTAGTGGGGCATAGAGTGTGATCTGTATTAGTGGGACATAGAGTGTGATCTGTATTAGTGGGACATAGAGTGTGATCTGTATTAGTGGGACATAGAGTGTGATCTGTATTAGTGGGACATAGAGTGTGATCTGTATTAGTGGGGCTTAGAGTGTGATCTGTATTAGTGGGACATAGAGTGTGATCTGTATTACTGGGGCATAGAGTGTGATCTGTATTATTGGGGCATAGAGTGTGATTTGTATTAGTGGGGCATAGAGTGTGATCTGTATTAGTGGGACATAGAGTGTGATCTGTATTAGTGGGGCATAGAGTGTGATCTGTATTAGTGGGACATAGAGTGTGATCTGTATTAGTGGGGCATAGAGTGTGATCTGTATTAGTGGGACATAGAGTATGATCTGTATTAGTGGGGCATAGAGTGTGATCTGTATTAATGGGACATAGAGTGTGATCTGTATTACTGGGGCATAGAGTGTGATCTGTATTAGCGGGACATAGAGTGTGATCTGTATTAGTGGGGCACAGAGTGTCATATGAATTAGTGGGGCATAGAGTATAAACTGAATTACAGACACAGAATCATATGTGTTTGTTTAAAATGCATGGGATCTGCATATTCTGAAATCATTTATTAGAGTTAATTTCACTGGTGTGATGCCCAAAACATCCACATACAAGAGAACATGCTATTTTGTATTAATTATTGTGGTAATTTTTTTGTCTTTTGTCTCTTTCACCAGATTTTGTTGTTGGAGAGAGCAGTAATTGATGCAGAGAATGAGAGAGATAGAGCTGTAAAGGGATCACGATATGCTAAAGACAGAGTGGTGGAGATGGAAAAAGACAGGAAGGATTTAGCAGATGAATATGTTGTTTTAAAGACAAACTACCTGGCCTTGGTTAGAGAGCATGAAAAAGAGGTAATCATGGAACTGATATTGGCCATTATGTAACTTCAAAAACATTATTCATTTGTAAATTAACAGTAAATCCAGGGCCTTGCTCCAAGTCAAGGAGTTTGCTTATTGTAGGACAATGAAATACTGTTTGTTGATAATTCTACTGAAAAGCAGTATATTTTGATGATCATATGTCTATCCACAGACTTATATATTGTCAATTATGATCAAACAATAAGCCCATACTTGGTATTAAATCCACAGGTATCCAATGCTGTTCAGTCGCAGTCAACTTTAGGAACCCATAAACTCTTTTATTCAATTTAGGAGGAATAAAGATAAAATTGATCAACTGTTTTATTTTTCTCACAGACAAAAAAGAATGAAGAGCTTAGTATTGAGGTCCTTAACTTGGTCAACGCCAAGGCAGCCCTGATGAAAAGGCTTCTCACTTTGTCTGGAGGAGACAGCAGTGTAGGTGACCCAGATGCTGAAATCAGCAGGGTCAAAGCCCTCGTCATTAAGAACTCTTCAGGCAGGGTCAGGGTGAGTAAGAGGTCAAAGTTAAAACTAAAACTCAAAGTCATATGTGAGATAACACTGATAAAAACAATATGTGATACCTATATTTTCAAATTCTGAACTGTGGTATGAGTACAGTTCAGGGAGTTAGGAAATGTGGCCTTTAAAAACAGGTGGCCTTAACATAGAGGTTCAAGTGTTAAAAAAGTGTTTGACATCATAACCCGAAAGCTGTGGCTTTACAGACAGGTTTGATTGCATTATAAAGGAGAGGTAGAGATGGTCTAGATGCAATTATAATAATGTAACCACTAATTTTTTATCTTTAAAACTTAATTCCCTCTAATATTTTCCCCATCACTACAGTGGACAATCCCCTGCCCTGAGGCAGTGTGCATTGTTCATAGATTAAGAAAGTTTGGTTGATAACTATACAGGTCTGAATCTTTTATATTATCTTAAGTCACTCAAAATAAATTATGAAAAGGTACTTTTAAACATATGCCAGATAGAATCTTGGAGGTATTTATAGCAGATATGTTATGTGTTTGGATCTAAAACACATACAGGTAGAGAAACGCATAATAAATAATGATAGATTATTTGGTGTCAAAAAACAGCCATCACCACACTGTCCTCTTTCATCTGTCTTTGGAAATAAAATAATCCTTAGAGTTCAGACATTCAAATCAATTTCCTCATTTGAGATACTCAAAACAGTTTTCCTATTTTTTCTTAATTCTTTTCAATAAAATTTGAACTTGAAATAAAATGAATTCTTACGACAATTGATTATTGAATTTAAAAATGTCAGTGCCAACATGATCAGTGATTAAGGTATGTACTTTACATTTCTACTTCGTTGAATGACAATGAACCATCGCTGAATTTGTTGTTTCAGACTGATGAAATCCTTGGTACACAGAATGATCGTGCTAATGTGGAGGACTCGGTAAATATTACATTCTGTAGACATGTCTTTGTGTAATCCACAGCAGTGAAAAGTAACCAAATGATTCTTTCTTGGATAATTCTTACTCTGATTTGTGAGACCAGTGCCTTTTGACTTAAAATCAGGCTTGTAGTTCATCCATTCATTTGTATAAAAAGTATTTTCTAGTTTGACATTGTAAATATGTGCTACCTCCTGTACATAATGTAAGGAAAGCCTATGAAATATGTGCTACCTCCTGTACATAATGTAAGGAAAGCCTATAAAATGTGTGCTACCTCCTGTACATAATGTAAGGAAAGCCTGTATTATTGTGATTGTTATATAACTCAAAGACAAAGTATGTCTGTCACATGAAAATGATATAATGAAATACAGTATTCAGAAGATATTTTCAGTTCTTAGAGAATGACACTGGATTCTAGTTTTAAATAAAATGATTATACCACCAAGATTAACCACTATATGCCCTTTTCAGTCTATTTTTGATTTCATTTGTGATCTCTATAAATAATAATGCTGTTTCCCTTGAGTTATTTGTACTCTAAATACTTCTGCTGACCATTCAGAATTATGGTTTTGATAAAAGATTGAACATGAATGTTATCTTGTACATGTTGTGTTTTCATCAGTTGTTTAACAACAAGAAGAGATACGACAGAGACTTGGAGAGATTGAAGCAGGACCACGGAGAGGAGTATCGGAAGTTAGAATCCAAAATGTAGGTATTACTGTAGTTATCTAGCTATTAACATATGTCTGGTGAAAACAACATCCATTTCTGTTGTAATGCGATAAAATTATTCGAAAAATGTTTTTTCATGGTCTTGTAATAAGCCCACTCCATACTATTGTGTCAGATGTTATATGTTGGCCCCCTCAGCTTATTGCAATAAATTTATGGTATATTAACAACACAAAACTTTATAATGTTTTCAATGTAACTTAGATAGACTACAACTCCTCATACCATACATGGGAACATGACTTTACTGACCTCTAACCTTTGTAGACATAATTATAATGACCTCTCTGTTGACCTTTTCTGGAATTTATTTTTGCACAGAACTACCCTACAGAAGGAGGTGAATGAGTCAAGGAATTTAGCAAGAGACAGGCAGAAGAAAATGGCTGAAATGAATGCGGTAATATAAATTAAACTTTATTACTTACTCTTTCAGACCTTAGTAACCGAGAGAATTCTTGTTCAAGGAATTGAAGGAATTTTTTTTTGTTTGATTTTTTTTGTCCTAAATGACTGTACACTGTACAATGGATTGTCAGTAACCCAGGTTCTGAAGGAATAGGAGAATTAAAACACTTTTTTACTAATAGATTTCCAGTTTTCTGTTTTTGAGGAATCAGATGTTCTATAGAAGATTTCCTCCTCGCTAGATTTCCCAACCAGATCAAATCCTTACACAACTTTTTCTTTGTTATCTCCTGAAATCATTATTGGTCTTTCACTGTACCTGTTAGACTCTGAAGCCTTAGTCTAGCATGTTCAAGCATGGTTCCAGAACATACAGATTTGATTCGAGGTTACATGAGTCATATTCAAATCCTATTCACCCATAAACCCATCTCTGATAATAAGGGCAACCACACCTTTTGATTTTAGTGAAAATGCCAATAGGAACTTACTGCAGCAAAAATAATGTTTCATCTGTCAGATGTCTTGTATGGTACCTGCATCTTGATAAGTCATCAACTGTCTGTCAAAATGTCTCACATCTGATGTAGGAGCGAAATAAAACTTGTGCCAACCATATTTTACTGTCATAGCTAAAATATCATTATAAAAGTGCAAAGTGTATCAAATAAAAAATGTTCAGCGTTTTTAGGAATAATGACTGTTTTCTTTTTTCATCAGTCTCTGATTGTGTTGAGAGGAGAGAAGGAACAGCTCGAGCTGCTGAACAATCGGCTTCAACACAAGGTGAAAGATCTAGGCGAGGACTACAGGTCTCGACTCATCAAATATGTTGAAGATATTTCGGTAAATAGTAATGCATACTGTTAATCATTTAACGTGCAAAGGATTATTTCCCTTCCTTAGGAAAAAAATATCTACAGAGTATTACATTTTTTGTACTTGTGAAAACAACATTAAAAAATATAAAACAATTTCACTAATACATAACAAAAACTAGTATTCAACCATAAATAGAATTACTTTCTACACATTCTTGATGTAAATAAATGAATAATTTGATGTTTAAATGATTTTTTGCAAGAAAAAATATTCTTTTACAATTTTCAATGCTTTTGTTGACTTCCAGGAATATGTGGATAAGGGTAAAGGTATTCCTGATGGTCATTCAGCCACACAGATGAGAGAATACATGGATAAAATGGTAAAGGATATTACAAGGTCACACAAGGAACGAGAGGAACAGTTGAGTAAGGCAGCACAACAGTATCGTGATAGACAGAAACAACTCATACATAAGTATGAGGAGTTATTAATACATTACAGGTAAGCTAAAACAGGGTGGGGGTTTTGGGGGTGGGCGTGGGGGGCGGCAGGCAGTATAATTATTAGTATGTAACAAGAAAATAGCAGTCCTAATTGGGTCAGGCAACATGAGTTAAATTTCTGTATTGACGTGAAAAGTTATGGGGTCACCTGTATGACCACATTGGTTTTCCCTGGATAGTCCATGCCATTTTCTCCCATTGTAAAACTAAATACAGGCTTCCATCTTGGCTAACAAGAATGATTGATATAATTTGGTATAATTTGTTGACAATTGTTATGAAATTAATTTACAAATAGTGCCATAGTAGAGCTAATGATGTGGCTGTTATTATGGTGAATGAATGTGTCGTTTGCCTCTTGCCTCGTTACCTGACGGTATGCAAAATATTGATGGATTAGTGTCAGCTCAGATGTGGAGGATCCATCACAACAGGCTGGAGGCAGGCTCTTACCATTTATTAGGCAGTATCTCTGTTGGTTTCACTCATAGTAGGCAATATTGGGCTTCTTCATGATTATTTACTTTATTAATTTTACATTTTTTTAACAGTAAAACATGAGATAGAATAACCAAAACACCACCACTTACTTAAGGCCAGTGTATAATAATCACTTTGTGCATCTGTACATCCATTGCATACATGCATCCATCTACATGTCAGTCCATTCAGAGCTTGTGTACAAGATATCTCATGGGTACATCAGCTCACTTTATTTTCCCATTTTGTTACAAGTTTGTACCTAACTTGTTTTCTTCAAAATTATGATTTTATTTTCAGAAACCTACGTCTTATGTGTGAACAGAGAGGTATAGATCATTTGGACATGGGTCCAGATGAACAGGAGATTACTATGACTGATTCAGAGATGACTTCTGCAAACCTTAGGGAGATAGCAAGATTGAAAACAGAGCTTAATAAAACAAAACAGAATGCATCTAATCTAAAAACCAAGGTAGGTACAAGTTTATGTATAGATAGACATGGTCAACATTTTCAATATTTTTTTTTAAAAAAAGTGGTCAATACACTTGTCAAATCTTTTAGCAGTATTGTGTAAAAGGAGTGTGTCTGTGTGGCTTTTATATAGTGATATAGTGATAAATATATTGTAAAGATATCTCTGTCACTCAGCTGATAGTGCAATCTTCTTTGGTTCAATGGGTAGATCTAGTTGATTATCATGCTGGAGACTTGGGTTCGATTCCAGGTTGGGGCTCTCAACAGAAATATATGTTTTCCCTGTTCTGTTACGTTTGCATAGAGATTTTTTCTGCATATACAATTGTCAATATTTTTTTACTGTTTATGTTATTAGTTTCAAAATGTTGCAAAGAAATATGTATACTGTAAAATCATACACTATGTATTTTCATGGGGACTCCTTGTTTTCAAAAATATGCTGTTTTGTGATAAACTGTTTATCATTTCATTGGCATATAAGTTTGTGGAGTTAGAATCTCCACAAATCAAACAAAAAACAAGTTTCTATGAAAATTAATGATTTTACGGTAATCAAGTTTTGATGATAAATAAAGCAAAACACAAACATGTATATGTTTATCTATTTCAGTTTGGAGGCGACCCTGATCCAGGAAGGTAAATAAAGGGCTTATATTTCCATTCTGTAGAATTCAACAAGGCTAGCAGAAACAATATCAAAGCTTTTCCCTTTTTCCGTGAGCGATAGTTATTTCCTGGCATCAAAGTTTTATTGGATATAGAATATTACTGATATATATGACACACATGATGGGATGTAGAATATTGCTGATATATATGACATACATGGTGGGATGTAGAATATTGCTGATATATATGACATACATGGTGGGATGTAGAATATTACTGATATATATGACACACATGATGGGATGTAGAATATTGCTGATATATATGACATACATGATGGGATGTAGAATATTGCTGATATATATGACACACATGATGGGATGTAGAATATTACTGATATATATGACACACATGATGGGATGTAGAATATTGCTGATATATATGACATACATGGTGGGATGTAGAATATTGCTGATATATATGACATACATGGTGGGATGTAGAATATTGCTGATATATATGACATACATGATGGGATGTAGAGTATTACTGATATATATGACATACATGATAGGATGTAGAGTGTTGCTGATATATATGACATACATGATGGGATGTAGAATATTGCTGATATATATGACACACATGATGGGATGTAGAATATTACTGATATATATGACACACATGATGGGATGTATATGACACATGATGGGATATGTAGAATATTGCTGATATATATGACACACATGATGGGATGTAGAGTATTGCTGATATATATGACACACATGATGGGATGTAGAGTATTACTGATATGTATGACATACATGATGGGATGTAGAGTATTACTGATATGTATGACATACATGATGGGATGTAGAGTATTACTGATATATATGACATACATGATGGGATATAGGGTATTACTGATATATATGACATACATGGTGGGATGTAGAATATTGCTGATATATATGACATATATATGACATGATGGGATGTAGAGTATTGATATATATGACATACATGATATATATGACATATATGATGGGATATATATGTAGAATATTGCTGATATATATGACATACATGATGGGATGTAGAGTATTACTGATATATATGACATACATGGTGGGATGTAGAATATTGCTGATATATATGACATACATGGTGGGATGTAGAATATTGCTGATATATATGACATACATGATGGGATGTAGAGTATTACTGATATATATGACATACATGATATATATGATATATATGACATACATATATGATGGGATGTAGAGTATTACTGATATATATGACATACATGATGGGATGTAGAGTGTTGCTGATATATATGACACACATGATGGGATGTAGAGTATTGCTGATATATATGACATACATGATGGGATGTAGAGTATTACTGATATATATGACATACATGATGGGATGTAGAGTATTTCTGATATTTGCTGATATGTATGACATACATGATGGGATGTAGAGTATTACTGATATGTATGACATACATGATGGGATGTAGAATATTGCTGATATATATGACATACATGATGGGATGTAGAGTATTGCTGATATATATGACACACATGATGGGATGTAGAGTATTACTGATATGTATGACATACATGATGGGATGTAGAGTATTACTGATATATATGACATACATGATGGGATATAGAGTATTACTGATATATATGACATACATGATGGGATGTAGAGTTGCTGATATATATGACATACATGATGGGATACAGAATATTGCTGATATATATGACATACATGATGGGATATAGAATATTGCTGATATGTATGACATACATGATGGGATATAGAGTATTACTGATATATATGACATACATGATGGGATGTAGAGTATTGCTGATATATATGACATACATGATGGGATGTAGAGTATTGCTGATATATATGACATACATGGTGGGATGTAGAGTATTGCTGATATATATGACATACATGATGGGATGTAGAGTGTTACTGATATATATGACATACATGATGGGATGTAGAGTGTTGCTGATATATATGACATACATGATGGGATACAGAGTATTGCTGATATATATGACATACATGATGGGATATAGAATATTGCTGATATATATGACATACATGATGGGATATAGAGTATTGCTGATATGTATGACATACATGATGGGATGTAGAGTATTGCTGATATATATGACATACATGATGGGATGTAGAGTATTACTGATATATATGACATACATGATGGGATATAGAGTATTACTGATATATATGACATACATGATGGGATGTAGAGTATTACTGATATGTATGACATACATGATGGGATGTAGAGTATTACTGATATATATGACATACATGATGGGATGTAGAGTATTGCTGATATGTATGACATACATGATGGGATGTAGAGTATTACTGATATATATGACATACATGATGGGATGTAGAGTATTGCTGATATGTATGACATACATGATGGGATGTAGAGTATTACTGATATGTATGACATACATGATGGGATGTAGAGTATTACTGATATATATGACATACATGATGGGATGTAGAGTATTGCTGATATATATGACATACATGATGGGATGTAGAGTATTGCTGATATATATGACATACATGATGGGATGTAGAGTATTACTGATATATATGACATACATGATGGGATGTAGAGTGTTGCTGATATATATGACATACATGATGGGATGTAGAGTGTTGCTGATATATATGACATACATGATGGGATGTAGAGTATTGCTGATATATATGACATACACATGATGGGATGTAGAGTATTACTGATATATATGACATACATGATGGGATGTAGAGTGTTGCTGATATATATGACATACATGATGGGATGTAGAGTATTGCTGATATGTATGACATACATGATGGGATGTAGAGAATTGCTGATATATATGACATACATGATGGGATGTAGACATACATGATGGGATGTAGAGTGTTGCTGATATATATGACATACATGATGGGATATAGAGTGTTGCTGATATATATGACATACATGATGGGATGTAGAGTATTGCTGATATATATGACATACATGATGGGATATAGAGTATTGCTGATATATATGACATACATGATGGGATGTAGAGTATATATATGACATACATGATGGGATGATATATATGACATACATGATATTATGACATACATGATGGGATATAGAGTATTGCTGATATGTATGACATACATGATGGGATGTAGAGTATTACTGATATGTATGACATACATGATGGGATGTAGAATATTGCTGATATATATGACATACATGATGGGATGTAGAGTATTACTGATATGTATGACATACATGATGGGATGTAGAGTATTACTGATATGTATGACATACATGATGGGATGTAGAGTATTGCTGATATGTATGACATACATGATGGGATATAGAGTATTGCTGATATGTATGACATACATGATGGGATATAGAGTATTACTGATATATATGACATACATGATGGGATGTAGAGTATTGCTGATATGTATGACATACATGATGGGATATAGAGTATTACTGATGTAGAGTATGTTACTGATATATATGACATACATGATGGGATGTAGAGTGTTGCTGATATATATGACATACATGATGGGATGTAGAGTATTACTGATATATATGACATACATGATGGGATATAGAGTATTACTGATATATATGACATACATGATGGGATATAGAGTATTGCTGATATGTATGACATACATGATGGGATGTAGAGTGTTGCTGATATATATGACATACATGATGGGATGTAGAGTGTATATATGACTGATATATATGATACATGATGGGATATAGATGATGGGATATATATGACATACATGATGGGATATAGAGTATTGCCGATATATATGACATACATGATGGGATGTAGAGTGTTGCTGATATATATGACATACATGATGGGATGTAGAGTGTTGCTGATATATATGACATACATGATGGGATGTAGAGTGTTGCTGATATATATGACATACATGATGGGATATAGAGTATTGCTGATATATATGACATACATGATGGGATATAGAGTGTTGCTGATATATATGACATACATGATGGGATATATATATGACATTGATGATATATATGATATATATGACATACATGATGGGATATATATGACATACATGATGGGATGTAGAGTGTTGCTGATATATATGACATACATGATGGGATATAGAGTGTTGCATACATGATGGGATATAGAGTGTTGCTGATATATATGACATACATGATGGGATGTAGAGTGTTGCTGATATATATGACATACATGATGGGATATAGAGTGTTGCTGATATATATGACATACATGATGGGATATAGAGTGTTGCTGATATGACTACAGTAAATAAAAGCAAAATACTCTTTTTTTTCTCTTCTTGTAAATTGTAAAGACACAAAAGATGTCTTATCAAATTGTGATGTCACAGAAGTAATGCAGCTGACCTGTGAATTAGGTAGATTTTTTTTTATGTATTAGCGGACATCAGGATATCCCTATCATATGTGGTAACATTTATGCGCTGCTTTTGTTCAATTTGATTATGGTTAACTGTTTTACAGAGTTAGTGACATGCCGGCTGAATCTTGGTCTATGCTGAGGAAACAGCTGAGGGAGTACACACTGAACACTCAACAACAGTTGGAAGAGGAGAGAGCACGACTTATAAGTGAAAACACTTCCCTAAAGGAACAGTTACGAGAAAGTCAAGATTACATCGAACAACATCTGGTCAGGTGAGCCACATCTTTTTTGCCTCACTTGTATACGTATGTATACTTTAGGAGAAGATCAGCTTCAAAATAAATGGCAAAAAAAACCAAAAAAACAAAAAAAATAAATGTATTGCTTCGTGGTAGTTTTTTCTCAAAGAAGGTTTTACATAGAAAACAGTGGAGTATACTATTGCTTCAGTAAAGTTTTCCAAGAAAGGCAATAAAACCTAGTGATCAGTTCTTGGAGTGACCTTCTTATTCAGCAACAAGCCCATGTATAGTAATAAGCCTACCCATATCTACTACAGTTCTGTGATAAATTTTGTGGTAACCCACTCACATATATTGAAGTCTCACGAGGAACGCCTACAAATCCTCTATCATTGTTCTGTTATTATCCTGAGTCAGATGTTATTGATGCCCTTCTTAGGACAAGTACAATATCAATATGGAGTTTTAGTCCATATATGATAAAACAACTCTGAGCTCCTCTTATTGAACAGCTGGCAGACATGCCATTCTCTTTCTTTCATTCTCATGTACTTCCTTTAGAAATGCTATTTGCTTTTCTTTTTATTTTCATCCTTCAGGTACAAACAAGAGATTGTTAAATTACGTAGAAAGCTTGGTTATGACGAGGATGGGGGAGTTATTCCAGGAGTCCCAGGAGGTTACAGTGACAGGGGACCACGGCGCCCAAGGCGCAAGTAGAAATAATAATAATGTCCCCATACAGTTACAGGGCAGTAGACTCCATAATGCAGAATGTGGAGTCTGCAGTCATTGAATAACTTCCCCAATGACAGTTGCCCTTGACAATCAGGGGAACATTTATGGTGCAGCTTAGCGATGGGCTCCTAACAACCAAATCACAAATTGAATATGATCATCAATCTCTAGTAGTCCTGCGAGGTTACTAATGGACTTGATGTCATGGGTAGACATGCGATAAACGTGACTCCTATTGTCAATGTAATGCTACCATTTGTCAGTGATAAACAACAGATTGTAGATCCTGTGGTTACAGACAACTATAATTACAATAGGAATGAAATGATATAAGATAAATAAATAAGCATGCACAGTTTAGCTGCCACTATTTCAAGATATCAGTAGCAAGGAACAAGTGAATTCTTAGTCAGTTAACCCAGACTGTGATACGTATAACCATTCAAGTGTGATGTTAGTGAGGATTTTAGTCCAGGATGTAACAATGTATATATATATTTGTAGGTGCTCAATATCCAAGCTAATATAAAAAGCTCCAGTTTCATAATATAACAAATACACCGAAAATATCACTAGTTGTTTTATTGCCATAGATCAGGATAGCTGTATATATGTTCCTGTTGAACACTCTAGAAAATTTATAATCGGCATTATTATCTCCCTTTGATGGCAAATGTTTTACTCGCTGTGTTAAATTTTCACAATTCTTTTCATGGGATATGATAAATTGGAAAAGTGCTGTTAATATGGAAGATAAAAACCACTGATTTTGTATTAAATTTGAAATTTCATGAAACGGATGTCATAATTCATTTGAATATCCCTGCTACAATTGAACCCAGCACCTCTGGTTTACTAGTTCTATGCGCATCCATTTGAATTAAAGAGAACATCTCTTTAGCCCAGTGATTTATATTGTGGTTATTTTACAAGGGTGACAATGATGTCATTACTGTTGATGGTATATGTTTTGCACTTGCATTTTCTTGGCTTTCTGTTCTTCATTGTTTCTGTTGGTTTTTCATTCTGTGTTAAGTCAGAAAGAAAATTTAGATGCTTTTTGTTTAGTCAAGGAAAAAATAGAATGTCGCTATCTATTTTCTTTTCATATATTAATCAAGGGAAAAAAATCCAGAGTTTTCATCACATTATCATCTTGTGTGTATATTTTTTAAGAGTAGATAAATAAGGGTATACAATGGGTAATAGCTTATCATCAGCATTTGTACCTCAATCTCTTGGTACTGAATTTATTGACAGTGTACAATAAATGTATGAAAAATTATCATAGCCAAAATGTATGATGATAAAATCATATTAACCTAGAATTTTCACATACACCTGCCCATGAATAGTAAGTATGTTTATTTTGTGGTATCTATATTATGTATATATATGTGTATGTATATGTGAGATATTTTATGAAGATATTTATTTAAATTTGTGAATTGATCATGTCATTACCATATATGAAACATCATTAATTTCCAAAAAGGGTAATGCTTTTATGGTACAAAATGGTTAATTAATCCGTGTGATGCTTTTCTTATTCAGTTTGTTTACAATTTTTTAAGATCCATGAAAATTTGAAGATATGAAAGACACTTATTTTACATTTTTTAAAGTAATTGACCAACCAATGTATGTATTGATATTTCAGTAACTTTACTAAACTGTAGTATGAAAAACTATGTATTCAGCTTTTTTAAAAAATTTTTGACAAAGTTGCAATTAGAAAAGATTATGTTAACAAGGCAAAAATAACAGGGATGATTTACCTCCCTTTATCCTGTATGAATATCAATAATCAGAAAATGGGATAGTCCTTTTTAAAGATGACATTTCTACAGAGTATAAGTACTTGTACATAATGTATATATATATACTACACACAGTTTTATATACAAATTACATACATTGTTTATTTGATATTTTAGTAATTAATGTCCATTTTGTGTTTTGTATTTGAATTATTTTTTTAACCATTTCCTTCTTGCCAATCTTTTGATGTTTCATATAGCATTTGTCACAATTTAGTGTTTTTAACATAAGTCTTTAACACTGTGCCTTATCTGTTCTACATCTATAATGCAGATACATGATAATGATACGTCTCTGGTCCGTTATATGCACCAAGTACGCCACCCCCATGTTATATGTTGTCCACAAATCCTGTAATCTGGATTATAAACAACACTGATGAAGTGTTAGCCTTTCCCACATTTCCAGCTTATGTTATGTATATTTAATACAATGTTCAGTATATTTTGTGCACATGTAAGTCTTCCGCAACCACTTCCGGTTCTATATCATACAGGTTCTGACATCACCCTCATTGTTTTCATAAAAAAAAATTCTGATCATCTGATTTTATGATCACCAAAGAACAATTACTTTGTCATTGTACTAGCTGCAGACTGACTGTATATTTCCTTGTTCTTATAATCTTTGTGCAATTAAATTCTGAACATACTACTACAGTATATTCATCGTTCACAAGTTCCTGACTTATCACTATGTCCTTACCTTGCAGTCAATATCTGGATCCATGTATTTTTCCATAAATTCACAGGATTCTGACCTTGTTACTGTTTTCTTATAATATCACAGGATCCTGATTCCCTCAGATGTCACATATTTGTAAAATATATTTTTCTAATTCCCCAATCCCCACAGATCTAGCTACTGTTTAATGTTACGATGTATATATCATTTTTCACAATGTAATTTTATATTTGATGTTTATACATACATGTCAGAATCTATCTTTTTGATACATGACTTATGCAGCCAATAAACTCACATACAAACAGACTTAAAGCCTCTCTGTACCATATCCTAACACTATCAACAAAAATATGTAAATGATCTTGGTATGATCTAGAAGTTCCATCATCATAAAAAGAGGATTATGAAGTACATATGTATAAGCTGTAAAATATCTACCATATTTTCTTAATTTAATTCTCTGGTTTTTGCGGAAAGTTTAGTTTTGAACAATGTTACATAAAGCTGACCAGGATAAACAATTAGAAAATAAGGATTGTCTTTAATTAAAAAATATCATTTATGTTCAGCTGCTTGTTTCTGCCTTATCAGTCAAATTGCAAGCTTGTCCAGAAGTCAGTAAATAAACCAACACATAGATCTATTGAAATGGTCATTTATCAAAATGCCATTATATTATCAAATCTTAATAAAGACATTAGTAGAAAATATCCTTAAATATCAGTTATGAAATATTATGTGTGATTACTGTCGGAAGCTTTGACTGTTGTAGGTGAGAGTAAAAACAAGACCACCATGCAAAATTGGGGCATACAAGCGCCCACAGTTAACTGGGGTTACAGATTGTCACATAATGCCTCTCCCACCTGTAGTACATTTTGTTGCATCTACATATACTTATATGTTAACTTAGGAGAAAATACAGGTAAATATCAAAAAGTCGGTTGATTTTTCTTGAAGCTCAAATATTACCAGTACATAGGAACAAAACTACATTCTCATGTTGATATCAACCATCTGTATAAATATATTTGAAGATAACTTGTGATTAAAACAAAAAAGTTATTCAGTGCTGCAATACTTTCAGCATGATTAAATGCTAAAATAAGATTATCACCAAAATATGTAATTTAATGTTAATGGTGCTTGTCTATATGTCTACATGTATATCTCACAAAGTAATATTTATTGAACTGACAAATTAAAATATCTCTCCACAAATATAATTGTACAACAGGACAGGTCAATGTATAACTTCTGTAAGAGACCTTCATGTCCTTGCATCTTCCAACATTATCTTGGCTTAGGGAGAACTATGTCAGCTGTATGATATACACCAAATTAATGTGATGAATTCTTTGTGTAATTTTTGTTAGAAACAACAATAATAGTAATTTATTCTTAATTGTGATTTAAAATCATATTGTGTTGAAAAGAATACACATTTGAAAGAGGAAACATTGTTGATTTTTTATTCAAACATTTATAATTCAGATTTAGTACTGTATAACCTGTACTATAAACAGGAATCTGTCTACTGTATAACCTGTACTATAAACAGGAATCTGTCTACTGTATAACCTGTACTATAAACAGGAACCTGTCTACTGTATAACCTGTACTATAAACAGGAACCTGTCTACTGTATAACCTGTACTATAAACAGGTACCTGTCTACTGTATAACCTGTACTATAAACAGGAATCTGTCTACTGTATAACCTGTACTATAAACAGGAACCTGTCTACTGTATAACCTGTACTATAAACAGGAACCTGTCTACAGTATAACCTGTACTATAAACAGGAACCTGTCTACTGTATGACCTGTACTATAAACAGGTACCTGTCTACAGTATATCCTGTACTATAAACCGGACCCTGTCTACTGTATAACCTGTACTATATACAGGAACCTGTCTACTGTATAACCTGTACTATAAACAGGACCTCTGTATAACCTGTGCTATAAACAGGAACCTGTCTACTGTATAACCTGTACTATAAACAGGAATCTGTCTACTGTATAACCTGTACTATAAACAGGAACCTGTCTACTGTATAACCTGTACTATAAACAGGAACCTGTCTACAGTATAACCTGTACTATAAACAGGAACCTGTCTACTGTATAACCTGTACTATAAACAGGTACCTGTCTACTGTATAACATGTACTATAAACAGGTGCCTGTCTACTGTATGACCTGTACTATAAACAGGAACCTGTCTACTGTAAGACGTGTAGGCCTACTATAAACAGGAACCTGTCTACTGTATGACCTGTAATATAAACAGGAATCTGTCTACAGTATAACCTGTACTATAAACAGGAACATGTCTACAGTATAACCTGTACTATAAACAGGAACCTGTACTATAAACAGGAACCCCTGTCTACAGGAACCTGTATAACCTGTACTATATACAGGAACCTGTCTACTGTATAACCTGTACTATAAACAGGACCCTGTCTACTGTATGACCTGTACTATAAACAGGTACCTGTCTACAGTATAACCTGTACTATAAACAGGACCCTGTCTACTGTATAACCTGTACTATAAACAGGAATCTGTCTACTGTATAACCTGTACTATAAACAGGAACCTGTCTACTGTATAACCTGTACTATAAACAGGACCCTGTCTACTGTATAACCTGTACTATAAACAGGAACCTGTCTACAGTATAACCTGTACTATAAACAGGACCCTGTCTACTGTATGACCTGTACTATAAACAGGTACCTGTCTACAGTATAACCTGTACTATAAACAGGAACCTGTCTACAGTATAACCTGTACTATAAACAGGAATCTGTCTACTGTATAACCTGTACTATAAACAGGAACATACCCTGTACTATAAACAGGAATCTGTCTACTGTATAACCTGTACTATAAACAGGAATCTGTCTACAGTATAACCTGTACTATAAACAGGAACCTGTCTACTGTATAACCTGTACTATAAACAGGAACCTGTCTACTGTATAACCTGTACTATAAACAGGAACCTGTCTACTGTATAACCTGTACTATAAACAGGAACCTGTCTACAGTATAACCTGTACTATAAACAGGAACATGTCTACAGTATAACCTGTACTATAAACAGGAACCTGTCTACTGTATAACCTGTACTATAAACAGGAACCTGTCTACTGTATAACCTGTACTATAAACAGGAACCTGTCTACAGTATAACCTGTACTATAAACAGGAATCTGTCTACAGTATAACCTGTACTATAAACAGGAATCTGTCTACAGTATAACCTGTACTATAAACAGGAACCTGTCTACTGTATAACCTGTACTATAAACAGGAATCTGTCAACTGTATAACCTGTACTATAAACAGGAATCAGTATCCTGTCTACTGTATAACCTGTACTACTGTCTATAAACCTGTACTATAAACAGGATCCTGCCTACTTTATAACCTGTACTATAAACAGGAACCTGTCTACTGTATGACCTGTAATATAAACAGGATCCTGTCTACTATATGACCTGTACTATAAACAGGTACCTGTCTACAGTATAACCTGTACTATAAACAGGAATCTGTCTACAGTATAACCTGTACTATAAACAGGAACCTGTCTACTGTATAACCTGTACTATAAACAGGAACCTGTCTACTGTATAACCTGTACTATAAACAGGACCCTGTCTACTGTATAACCTGTACTATAAACAGGAACCTGTCTACAGTATAACCTGTACTATAAACAGGACCCTGTCTACTGTATAACCTGTACTATAAACAGGACCCTGCCTACTGTATAACCTGTACTATAAACAGGAGCCTGCCTACCGTATAACCTGTACTATAAACAGGAGCCTGCCTACTGTATAACCTGTACTATAAACAGGAACATGTCTACTTTATAACCTGTACTATATACAGGAACCTGTCTACTGTATGACCTGTACTATAAACAGGACCCTGTCTACAGTATAACCTGTAGTATAAACAGGAACCTGTCTACATTATAACCTGTACAATAAACAGGTACCTGTCTACTTTATAACATGTACTATAAACAGGAGCCTGTCTACATTATAACCTGTACTATAAACAGGACCCTGCCTACTTTATAACCTGTACTATAAACAGGAGCCTGCCTACCGTATAACCTGTACTATAAACAGGAGCCTGCCTACTGTATAACCTGTACTATAAACAGGACCCTGTCTACTGTATAACCTGTACTATAAACAGGAACCTGTCTACTGTATAACCTGTACTATAAACAGGACCCTGTCTACAGTATAACCTGTACTATAAACAGGAACCTGTCTACATTATAACCTGTACTATAAACAGTATCCTGCCTACTTTATAACCTGTACTATAAACAGGATCCTGCCTACTTTATAACCTGTACTATAAACAGGACCCTGTCTACAGTATAACCTGTACTATAAACAGGTGTCTACCTGTACTATAAACAGGTACCTGTCTACAGTATAACCTGTACTATAAACAGGTACCTGTCTACTGTATAACCTGTACTATAAACAGGTACCTGTCTACAGTATAACCTGTACTATAAACAGGAATCTGTCTACAGTATAACCTGTACTATAAACAGTATCCTGCCTACTGTATAACCTGTACTATAAACAGGAACCTGTCTACATTATAACCTGTACTATAAACAGTATCCTGCCTACTTTATAACCTGTACTATAAACAGGATCCTGCCTACTTTATAACCTGTACTATAAACAGGAACCTGTCTACATTATAACCTGTACTATAAACAGTATCCTGCCTACTTTATAACCTGTACTATAAACAGGAACCTGTTTACTGTATAACCTGTACTATAAACAGGACCCTGTCTACTGTATAACCTGTACTATAAACAGGAACCTGTCTACATTATAACCTGTACTATAAACAGGACCCTGTCTACATTATAACCTGTACTATAAACAGGATCCTGCCTACTTTATAACCTGTACTATAAACAGGATCCTGCCTCATCAAGATTATTTATAAATAAAAATATTTGTATCCAGTTACAGATTAGTTAACTTTGATGCAGTGCAACAGAAAGTTTTCATGAGATTTAAGTTTTTACTGTACTTGATCTATAGGATTAATGTAAACAATGTCATTTTTGAGAATTTTTATCTTTTGCTACTAAAATAATTTTAGGATGGAATTAAAAAAGGAAATGGACAAAATTGCTGAAAGAGCAGTGATTCAATATGACAAAAAAGGCCTAGCAACTATGGATAGCCAAACTAATATGGTAGGAACACTAGAGAATGATGCGCCTTCGTATACTAATGTGGCAAGTAGGGTGGAAAATTTAAGCGATGCAGGCAGTGTTGGGGATGGCACCTGTCTAGGAAGGCCTGTCACTGTTGCGATACCAGAAATGGTCATTAAAGTCCACAAAAAACTCAGTAAAGGTGTGTTGTTCCGCCAGGACAATGGCCCTGTTCGAAATTCTGTCATTGCCATGGCAGCCATTAACGATTGTGGTTTTGAATTGATTGAGCATCTGTGTTATTCACCTGATCTCGCTTCATCAGACTATCAAACATTTCCAAAATTGAAGAAGGCCATTTCCGGTACCCACTTTCGGTCAAATGATAATGTCATTCATGCAGTGAAGGACTTTCTTAACGGTCAATAAAAGGACTTCTTTAATAAACGTGGATTGAGGCCCTTAAACATCGCTGGCTAAAGTGTATATATACTGACAGGAATTATGATGAAAAATAATGCTATTTGTCCGCAAAATGTCAAACTCTTAAATATGAGGCTCACAACTTATCAATCAGCTCATGTATAAAAATAGTAAAGGAAACTTGAGGTTTTTTCATGACTTCTTGCAGAAACTTTGTCCTTTTCTGTATCAAAACTTGAAAAGCACTGCAAAAATTTATACCATTGGAGAAAAAAAATTAGATTTTTGAAAAAAAAATTTACAGATGAAAATCTGTCTTACATAATGTTTATCATGAGCTGAGAACTACAGAAAAAAGCATCAAAATCCAGGATACTGTAAACCTATTATTTTTTACGATATTACTCTCCTAGACAATATTATTGCAGTGACATAGCCTTGGATTATTGTGTTGTTAAGTTTAAATATGTTCTTGACAATAAAGTTTTGTGACTATTTTGATATGCAAACATTATGAAAATAAAATGGAACAGAAGTTGGTCTACAATAACAAATATGTTGATATCCATCGAGGCAATGACTTAACACTACTGACTATGATTGGGTGTATCGAAACATTTAAACAGTTTCTTCTGTACGTGATCTAGAGTCACAATAGAAGGCTATGATTACCAATTTTGTAGCCCATCTGGTCCAAAGAACTGCATGGTGCTGTTGTGTAGTGTATGCCATCGGTTGATTTATATGAAAATTACCAAATTTATTGAATTTTGAGGCTTCATATATATTGAACTTCCCCATTTAGATTTTGTCTATTCTTTCAGTCACTTTGGATTTCCCTCAGTCGCCTCCATGGCTTCAAACTTTAGGCCCTTAGCATCACTGACAAGTCTTAGAAGAATGAATCAGCTGTATGTATGATTCAGATTAATTTATTGTTTGGTTCTACTATATCTAACTCTGTATTTGTATCAAAAGGTGATATTCACTTGTGTGTCTTTTGTACGCAATCTTCTCTTGACCATATTTGGTCTTCACCACTTAAAGTGAAGAAGATTCAATCTCTTGCATACATAGACTAATTCTTTTTATTTTTATTCCCCTGTCTTAAAAAAAGGGGGGGGGAGGGGGGTTGGGGCGGGGGGATTGTCAGCATATAGCATAGTTCACATCTGTCCCATCCCATGGCATCACCACCCGAGTAAATAGGACATCTGCTTCCTTTCCTTCCACCTCCTATTACAGAGGGGTGAGGCTCCACATGCCATCATCAGTAGTAGAGATAAATTTTCCATAATCCAAAACTCCATTCAGCGCATTGGAACTTCAGGTAAATCTTTAAAATCACCCTCCTTCCTAAAAGAGGATTTCAACTAAACTGGATGTGAAGTGAATCACTAATTCAGTGAAGAGAAAAAAAAATCAAAACCAAAACAAAAAAAACAAGAAAATAATGATAACACATTTGCAATCCAAAACTCAAAATTGTTGAACTGAGGGCAAAATATGAACAAAGGCAATGTTTAAAAAGCTATTCCCTAAAAGTATAGAGAAGAATTAGACCAGGTGTTCTGGAAGGGTAAACATCTTCTTCTTCATTGACAATACCCATCATGTAAGTGTAGATAAATCCAAGTACGTTTTCTTAAATGACGTCATATCATGAGAACAAAGTTAACATAAGAAAGGTTATCACGCATCGAAATAATGTCACTTTACATCGTCAAAGGAAATGGAATAGTTTCTGAGGGTATAATGATGGTGACGACCATAAGGCTATTTCTATATATTTCATCAACCTGAATCTCTTGAACCCCTGTGTGTTAAGAAGTTTTATGATGAAAATATTCAGCTGTTTTACATGTAACTCATACTCTTCATATATTAGTGGTTTCAGTGAAGAGTTTTGAGAAGGAAATTGACATAAAAAGTTTTATGTTGGTAATTTGAAAGAGTATATATAATATAAATACAATGTTTATGATGGATGACAGATGACAGATTCAGCTTGTAAAATGTCACGTGCACGCATCCAGATAGAAAAAAAAATGTTATTTAAACCATTTACCATGAACTCTCATGGGTATATATTTCATCGGCAAATTTGTGTATTTTTTCCTATTTTTCCTGTCAAACATCCTCCTTGATATGATGAAATAGCATACCAATTCATCCTCAGACGCCAATGTAGCGTGGTCATCTGTCATGTGAATAAAAATCGACCATGATTAATAGTGCCACGCCTTCTCTCGCTATTTTTTGGCTACGGAAGTGTCAACATGTTATATTGAAAAAAAATATTGATTTTAAATTATCACTTTTGAAGACTGATTTTTAATTTTATTTAAATATCAACTTTATTCAAATAGTTTGTATTATAAAAAAGAAGTTTTCCAAGAAAATGGCTTATTTGAGAAAAAAATTACTAAAGAATAAAAAAGTCTTTAAAATTTTGAAAGGAATTTATGATCAGAAAGTTACTTCTGATTTGTTGAAATTAAACATGTCCAGCAGCACAAGAGGGAACTCGTTAAAATTAGTGAAACAACATTGCACCAGAGACATTAGGAAATACAACTTTGTACACAGAATAGTAGATACATGGAACAGTCTTCTGGAACAAGTAGTCTCAGCCAGGACAACAAACCTTTCAAGAACAGAATTGACAAGCTGTGGGAAAATCACCCTCTACGGACTGACTTCACAGCAAGCTATGGACCAGATACCGGAAGGACGGCAGTTAATTACGTGGCGTTTTCGAACAATTCTAAGCTGCCTATAGAGGACCAGTAGGTCCTGCAGGCGGAAACAACATAAGGTAAATAATCTAACCGTTTAGAAAAGGTGCACGCATAAACACAGATATCCACCACTTTCGCACCATAAATGTGTTTTGATTTTCTTCAAAATGCCATTCCCGTTCAAATGATGATTTAATCCAATTTATCTGTACCTCTGGGTCACTCGAAGCTAATTGAAACCTCTCTATGATTTAGTGGTGTCATCAGACACGGAAGTGCAATCACATGTCCGATACACATGCAGATCATGTCAGGTGAGCGAATTTGTGTTTTTGGTGGCAGTTCATCAACAAAGCGTAGCTAGCGAAAACTGATTCTTATGGGTCCGAAACTAATTCGCCAAGGATACACTTTGTAAAGTAAATTAAACCGAAAGTACAAACAAGTCAGATGAACGCTTATTGTAAAGTAAAGATCTCGCAATTCAAACACAAAAACGACACTGATCAAATTGGAAATACCACGTTAGTACAGAACGGAAGGTTGGTGCTTAGTGTATATATTCACAAGAATCTGACTTTCTTGATGTGAAATATAGCTATTACACTTCAACAAGAGCGCCCAATTCTTGTGATACATTCAATAGTCATTCCTGATTTCCACTAAAAATCGCGGTGCTCTTCATCTTTATGTTATGTGTCGAAAGTCTACAGCAAAGGCAAAATGATATGAAAATGCAACAGAAAAGCTCGGGTATACCCTATCTTGGACATTGATGGTACAGTAATAACGCGGCAAGTACATCGTATGTACATGTAAGGCTATCAATCACTTGACAATGTTTCTGTGGAGAGGCCTTCTGTAGTTTATGTTTACGACATTGAATGTTATTGGGGGGGGGGGGGGGGTACTTGTGTAATATGTAGACATATATGCATTGCAACAGTAAATGTTTTAGGGGCGGGGTTAGTGAGCGGGCTTGTGTACTATAGACATATATCATATATACATATGTATATGAAACAGCGAATGTTGTTGCTAAGGGAGATACCTTGTGTAATGGAAATATGTAACATCGCATGTTCCTTCTGGAGGTGAAGGGAAGGGGAGGAGAGGGGACTAGTACAATGTATATATGTGACAGAGAATGTTGTTGTGGAGGGGGGGCATAATATATACATTTATGTAACAGTAAATGCTTCATTGGATGGAGATTTGTAGTTATCATATATATAAATATGTGTGTGTAGAAATTGAAATACAGGTTGCCTTACAATAACTAGTCTTAACTTACAGGAATTTCCCTTTAGCGTTAGAGTGTCCAGACCAAATGGTTGCTAATTTGAACCCCAGTTATGGCAAGGCGTTTTTCATCACTCCTTCCTATTACACTTGTATGTAACAGTGACTGTATCTGGGTGAGGGGGCTTTTGAAGTTTATATATATGTAATAGTGAATATTTCTGAAGGAGTTAGCTTGTTTAGGTATATATCAATATATGTAACAGTGAATGTTCCAATGTGATAGGGTGAGGTGTTTGTGTAGTACAATATATATGAGATAGTGAATGTTTCTGGGGAAGGGGCTTTTATAGTATATGTATAAGCAAATGTATGTAACGGTGAATGTTTCTGAGGGAGGGAGCTTGTGCAGTATACAATGTATGTAACAGTGAATGTTTCTGGGGGGGGGGGAGGGGGTGGGGAGAGAGAGAGAGCTTGTGCAGTATACAATGTATGTAATGGTGAATGTTTCTGGGGGAGGGGGATTGTGCAGTATACAATGTATGTAACATTGAATGTTTCTGGGAGAGGGGGCTTGTGTAGTATATAATGTATGTAACGGTGAATGTTTCTGGGGGGGGGGGGGGGCTTGGGCAGTATACAATGTATGTAACATTGAATGTTTCTGGGGGAGACAGCTTGTGTAGTATATAATGTATGTAACAGTGAATGTTTCTGGGGGAGGGAGCTTGTGCAGTATACAATGTATGTAACGGTGAATGTTTCTGGGGGAGGGAGCTTATGTAGTATATAATGTATGTAACGGTGAATGTTTCTGGGGGAGGGGGCTTGTGCAGTATACAATGTATGTAACGGTGAATGTTTCTGGGGGAGGGAGCTTGTGTAGTATATAATGTATGTAACGGTGAATGTTTCTGGGGGAGGGAGCTTGTGTAGTATATAATTTAGTAAGAGTGAATGTTTCTGGGGGAGACGGCTTGGGCAGTATACAATGTATGTAACAGTGAATGTTTCTGGGGGAGGGGGCTTGTGCAGTATACAATGTATGTAACGGTGAATGTTTTCTGGGGGAGGGAGCTTGTGCAGTATACAATGTATGTAACGGTGAATGTTTCTGGGGGAGGGGGCTTGTGCAGTATACAATGTATGTAACATTGAATGTTTCTGGGAGAGGGGGCTTGTGTAGTATATAATGTATGTAACGGTGAATGTTTCTGGGGGGGGGGTGGCTTGGGCAGTATACAATGTATGTAACATTGAATGTTTCTGGGGGAGACGGCTTGTGTAGTATATAATGTATGTAACAGTGAATGTTTCTGGGGGAGGGAGCTTGTGCAGTATACAATGTATGTAACGGTGAATGTTTCTGGGGGAGGGAGCTTATGTAGTATATAATGTATGTAACGGTGAATGTTTCTGGGGGAGGGGGCTTGTGCAGTATACAATGTATGTAACGGTGAATGTTTCTGGGGGAGGGAGCTTGTGTAGTATATAATTTAGTAAGAGTGAATGTTTCTGGGGGAGACGGCTTGGGCAGTATACAATGTATGTAACAGTGAATGTTTCTGGGGGAGGAGGCTTGTGCATTATACAATGTATGTAACGGTGAATGTTTCTGGGGGAGGGAGCTTGTGTAGTATATAATGTATGTAACGGTGAATGTTTCTGGGGGAGGGAGCTTGTGTAGTATATAATGTGTGTAACGGTGAATGTTTCTGGGGGAGGGAGCTTGTGCAGTATACAATGTATGTAACAGTGAATGTTTCTGGGGGGGGGAAAGGAGCTTGTGCAGTATACAATGTATTTAACAGTGAATGTTTCTGGCGGGGGGGGGGAGGGGGCTTGTGCAGTATACAAAGTATGTAACAGTGAATGTTTCTGGGGGAGGGAGCTTGTGCAGTATACAATGTATGTAACAGTGAATGTTTCTGGGGGGAGGGGACTTATGTAGTATATAAATATGTAACAGTGAATATTAACAATACCTTTATAGGGGTGAATTTATGAGACCACATTCTTCAGTGTATATATCCAAGTCTGTGATTGAACAATTTTCTAGATAAGCAATGATATGAAATAGCAATGGTGTATGATTTTCATTGAAGAGCAATTTTTAAGTGGTTGCTTATTACCATACATATTGGATTATTGTCAGATAAATACAAAGATGATAATTATTATTGCAAGGCCACTTTTTAATGTAAAGTTTTTCTTGCATTGATTACAGGTGAAATTCTACATTACTGAAAGGGAGTTAACTGATTGAAAAAACTATATAAAGGGAGGTGACCAGGTGACCTGACTATTTCAACAGAAAATACATGAGTAACTAAATATGTCAAAGGAAATAGGTACAGCTGTTGGTATTGGAGTTCTGGGACTTGGTCTGGGATATATTAGCTATAGATTATTGACCAATGGTGTATCTATTACAAAAGAAAATTTTTTTGATCGAAAACAGAAAATAAAACCTACTGTCTTACCAAGGAAAGACAGACGTGTTGACAAGGTTTGTAAAACCACATATGAAAAAATTACACAAGTTGAAACTCAGTGTTTCAAAGGAATAAACACTGCCTTACGTCTGGGTGGTAGAGATGTAAAGAAACTTACAGCTTCACTTGTAGCTAAATGGATGATCAGCGAAGAAGAGATGACGGACCTCGTAACGTTGTCTGATGTTCTGTTGAAGATGAGGTCCCATGGTATTTTGGGTCCAGTGAACTACCAAGAAGTGGTGACGTCTATACTTCAGGATGCAGATTTAGAACTTAATAAAAAGGCAGAAGAACTGCTTATCCTTCTCAAGGATACTGTGATGGACCACATTGAGGAAGATATCCGACAACAACGCACAGTTGCACAGAATTCAGAAAGCCGAAAGATAGATATATATGTTTTATACTCTGAGAGTGATTTTGAAAAGGCTAAATTATGTCAAGAAAATATTTGCAGATATGCGAGTACCAGTGATATAAAAGTTGTCTTGATGGATGATATGGGACATGGGCAGACAATCTTCGAAGCATTTGAGCAGGGAATGGAGTCCTCAATATACGTATTTGTTTTAGTAACAGAATCCTTTGCAGCAGATGGACTGAAGAGGTTTCTGGCAGGAATTGGTTTGTCTGCCAATCTGCAAAGATCAAATAAACTTTGGAGACTTGTACCAGTGTGGGTGGATCCTGGCATAAATGAGCGTGGGAAATGTCCATTAGAGTTTAGTGTGCTTCAAGGTTTGCACTATAATAGGTTTTTAGAGGATGAATTAGACACAAACTGTTTCAAAAACATTGACAGATTAATTAAAAAGGGTCGGAAAAAAATAATGGAGGAGAGCCTTGCCAGAGCCACAAAGGAGCATGAATGAGATCTCCTTTTCTTAATAGATTGCATTGCAATGATGTACATGTACTGTATTCAGAGTTATATATACTGTATACAGGGTTATATATACTGTATACAGGGTTATATATACTGTATACAGAGTTATATATACTGTATACAGAGTTATATATACTGTTTACAGGGTTATATATACTGTATACAGGGTTAAATATACTGTATACAGAGTTATATATACTGTGTACAGGGTTATATGTACTTTATACAGAGTTATATATTCTGTATACAGATATATATACTGTATACAGATTTATATATACTGTATACCGGGTTATATATACTGTGTACAGGGTTATATATACTGTATACAGGGTTATATATACTGTATACAGACTATATATACTGTATACAGAGTTATATATACTGTATACAGGGTTATATATACTGTATACAGAGTTATATATACTGTGTACAGGGTTATATATACTGTGTACAGGGTTATATATACTGTATACAGGGTTATATATACTGTATACAGGGTTATATATACTGAGATATATATACTGTATACAGGATTATATATTCTGTATACAGACTATATATACTGTATACAGGGTTATATATACTGTAAACAGATTTATATATACTGTGTACACAGTTATATATACTGTATACAGATTTGTATATATTCTATACAGGGTTATATATACTGTATACAGAGTTATATATACTGTGTACAGGGTTATAAATACTGTATACAGGGTTATATATACTGTATACAGAGTTATATATACTGTGTACAGGGTATATACTGTATACAGGGTTATATATAATGTTGGATAATTACAAAGTATGTAAGGTCACGATATTCACTCTATACAGGGTTATATATACTGTATACAGAGTTATATATACTGTTTACAGGGTTATATATACTGTATACAGGGTTAAATATACTGTATACAGAGTTATATATACTGTGTACAGGGTTATCTATACTGTATACAGAGTTATATGTACTGTATACAGAGTTATATATACTCTATACAGGGTTATATATACTGTATACAGGGTTATATATACTGTATACAGGGTTATATATACTGTATACATAGTTATATATAATGTATACAGGGTTATATATACAGGGATATATACTGTATACAGAGTTATATATACTGTATACAGGGTTATATATACTGTATACAGGGTTGTATATACTGTATACAGAGTTATATATACAGGGTTATATATACTGTATACAGGGTTATATATACAGGGATATATACTGTATACTGAGTTATATATACTGTATACAGAGTTATATATACTGTATACAGGGTTATATATACTGTATACAGGGTTATATATACAGGGATATATACTGTATACTGAGTTATATATACTGTATACAGAGTTATATATACTGTACAGAGTTATATATACTGTATACAGAGTTATATATACTGTATACAGGGTTATATATACTGTATACAGAGTTATATATACTGTATACAGGGTTATATATACTGTATACAGGGTTATATATACTGTATACAGAGTTATATATACTGTATACAGTATATATACTGTTATATATATATATACTGTATACTGAGTTATATATACTGTATACAGAGTTATATATACTGTATACAGGGTTATATATACTGTATACAGAGTTATATATACTGTATAGAGTTATATATACTGTATACAGGGTTATATATACTGTATACAGAGTTATATGTACTGTATACTGAGTTATATATACTGTTATATATATACTGTATACAGGGTTATATATACTGTATACAGAGTTATATATACTGTATACAGAGTTATATATACTGTATAGAGTTATATATACTTATATATATATACTGTATACAGGGTTATATATACTGTTATATATATATACTGTATACAGAGTTATATATACTGTATAGAGTTATATATACAGGGTTATATATACTGTATAGAGTTATATATACTGTATACAGTTATATATACTGTATATATATATACTGTATACAGGGTTATATATACTGTATACAGGGTTATATATACTGTATACAGGGTTATATATACTGTATACAGAGTTATATATACAGAGTTATATATACTGTATAGAGTTATATATACTGTATACAGGGTTATATATACTGTATACAGGGTTATATATACTGTATAGAGTTATATATACTGTATACTGAGTTATATATACTGTATACAGGGTTATATATACTGTATAGAGTTATATATACTGTATAGAGTTATATATACAGGGTTATATATACTGTATACAGAGTTATATATACTGTATATTATATATATACTGTATACAGAGTTATATATACTGTATACTGAGTTATATATACTGTATACAGAGTTATATATACTGTATACAGGGTTATATATACTGTATACAGAGTTATATGTACTGTATACTGAGTTATATATACTGTGTACAGGGTTATATATACTGTATACAGGGTTATATATACTGTGTAGAGTTATATATACTGTATACAGGGTTATATATACTGTATACTGAGTTATATATACTGTGTACAGGGTTATATATACTGTATACAGGGTTATATATACTGTATAGAGTTATATATACTGTATACTGAGTTATATATACTGTGTACAGGGTTATATATACTGTATACAGAGTTATATATACTGTATAGAGTTATATATACTGTATAGAGTTATATATACTGTATACTGAGTTATATATACTGTGTACAGAGTTATATATACTGTATACAGAGTTATATATACTGTATAGAGTTATATATACTGTATACAGAGTTATATATACTGTATAGAGTTATATATACTGTATAGAGTTATATATACTGTATACAGAGTTATATATACTGTGTACAGAGTTATATATACTGTATAGAGTTATATATACTGTATAGAGTTATATATACTGTATACTGAGTTATATATACTGTATACTGAGTTATATATACTGTATACAGAGTTATATATACTGTATAGAGTTATATATACTGTATAGAGTTATATATACTGTATAGAGTTATATATACTGTATACTGAGTTATATATACTGTATACTGAGTTATATATACTGTATACAGAGTTATATATACTGTATAGAGTTATATATACTGTATAGAGTTATATATACTGTATACTGAGTTATATATACTGTGTACAGAGTTATATATACTGTATACAGAGTTATATATACTGTATATATACTGTATAGAGTTATATATACTGTATACAGAGTTATATATACTGTATAGAGTTATATATACTGTATACTGAGTTATATATACTGTGTACAGAGTTATATATACTGTATACAGAGTTATATATACTGTATAGAGTTATATATACTGTGTACAGAGTTATATATACTGTATACAGGGTTATATATACTGTATACAGGGTTATATATACTGTATATAGAGTTATATATACTGTGTACAGGGTTATATATACTGTGTACAGGGTTATATATACTGTATACTGAGTTATATATACTGTATACAGGGTTATATATACTGTGTACAGGGTTATATATACTGTATACAGAGTTATATATACTGTATACAGAGTTATATATACTGTATAGAGTTATATATACTGTCTACAGGGTTATATATACTGTATACAGGGTTGTATATACTGTATACAGAGTTATATATACTGTATAGAGTTATATATACTGTCTACAGGGTTATATATATACTGTATACAGAGTTATATATACTGTATACAGAGTTATATATACTGTATAGAGTTATATATACTGTATACAGAGTTATATATACTGTATACAGAGTTATATATACTGTATAGAGTTATATATACTGTATACAGAGTTATATATACTGTATACAGAGTTATATATACTGTGTACAGAGTTATATATACTGTATACAGAGTTATATATACTGTGTACAGAGTTATATATACTGTATACAGAGTTATATATACTGTATACAGAGTTATATATACTGTATAGAGTTATATATACTGTGTACAGAGTTATATATACTGTATACAGAGTTATATATACTGTATAGAGTTATATATACTGTATACAGAGTTATATATACTGTGTACAGGGTTATATGTTCAGTATACAGTTATATATAAAGAGTCATATATACTGTTTACAGATATATGTATACTGTATACAGAGTTATACATACAATGTATTCAGAGTTGATGTTAATTGTATATAGGGTTGTATATGTACTAGTGTACATTTCATACCTTAAGAACTACTGATGCTGTTAAAGATGGACTACTTTAGTGGAAAATTAGTATAATTGTTTTTAGTTCACCTTCCTGAAGGCAAGTGAGCTGAGGTCCTATGTATCCATCCATTGTCCAGCCTCAGCTTTTCCTTTTAAACAACTTCTCATAAATTTGTTGGTCCCAGGCACTGATATTGGATCTGTAGCATGCTGGGATACTTAATATGTTTAAACGAATTATCTTGATCATTTGACCTACTTTTAAACTTAAAGACTTCTCAACTTCTTGATGAATCTTAAGGTCATAATATTAGTCCAGTATCATACTGGGATGAAGAGCTACCAAGTTTACCAAGTATATATGGGTGACATTTACCTGCTTTTGAGATCACAGTGGTCAAATGTGTTAGATTTTTTTTAACAGGTTTTTCTCATGGTCTAGAGGCCCATGGTCATTATATTAGGCCAATTTGAGGCTCTGATGAAGATTTACCGTCTTTAGAATTACCTGGACCCATTTTCATGGTGGGCCAACAGGGGCTTTAGAGTTGAGGCCCCCATAAGGGAAATAGAACAAGTTCTCTAAAATCCTTCTCCGCCCTTCGAAATGATTAGATTTTGCCCCAATATTGCCAGAAGCAATCCTGGGTGCATCCTTGATACTCTAGGGTCTGTGCTCACTATTGCTCTCTGCACTCTTGGAACCTTGGCAAAATTGAAGATTCTATGTTGGACACCTTGTGGATAAGACAAAAAGAGAAGTTTGATCCTTTGATGTACATTAAGCAAATCTCAAGATCGCAAAACAATATGTTGTAATGTGGTTGAAGTTGGATGTTGCTGGTTTGTAATCTGCAAAGTGGTGTATCAGCCTGTGATTGGCCAGTATTTTTCGCATTGAATCAACTTCAGACTGATCAAATTACTTTGCTTGTACCTTCAATTTTGCCATTACATGTTCAAGGGGTGCAGAGAGTGATAATGAGCATAACCCCTGGAGTATCGAGGATGTCTTGGGTGAAGGGGAATGAATTTGGTTAAACATGGTTTGGGTCCCCAAGGATGGGAGGAGCAGGGCCCAAAAAGGGAAATAGAGTAAATTCTTAAAAATTCTACTCCTTGTAGGTGTGACTAGATTTTGCACAAATTTGGTTAGGAGCATTATTAAGTGGAGTCATTTTTGCTTAAATGGTGGTTTTTGATCCCTTGGTGTAGGAGGGGCAGGATCCATGAGAGGGGAAATAAAACAAATTCTGTATAATCCTTTTTCTGTAGGAGTGACAGGTTTCTTTTGCAATTTGGTCTGAAGCATGAATGGTTTGGCTGACCCCTCTTGGTACAGAGGGTTGGGGCACAACAGGAAAATAGATATGTTGTGTGCTAGGGTATCAAGACATCATTTTCCTGCAGTTGTAATGAAGTTATTTCAGCCAAACAAAGCCAATGTGCTTCTTGTTTGATTACCTAAGGCAGAGACTGTATAGACCTATATTGTAGTTGGTTTCATTTATTTTGACTTGTTGATGTTTTACTTATATTGAACTTTTTTATGCAAGTACAACTGAAAATGATTTATTGAAATGTCATGGTAATGTTTATTTTTCATGTTAAAGGAATTTTCAAATCAGCAGCAGCCAGGAAGTTTTCAAAATTTGTCAAATTCTGCTAAAGGAATTTCAAGAAATTTGTTTTAAGAAATGTATCCATGACTGCCAAAATGGCCATCTTAAAAAAAACGTTTTTTGAGCTTGTCATTAAAAGTATTATCAGCTTGCTCTGCAGTAACTTTTTTTTAGCATTGAAGACTGCAATTTCTAAATGTCTCTAGTTGTAATATAAAATTCAACTTCATTGATTTAAAATAAAGAAAAATTGAATACCCTACTGAAAGTACTTTGTCTCAAGAAAATTTTCTCTTTATTTTAGTAATAAAGGTAATAAGCCAGCATCAGGTGAATGAATAAGACACTAAAGTCTATTTCAGTTTCAATAGAAAAGCTACCATTTCTCCCTCTCTATGATAAGCCCTTTTACCTCTGCACTTTGCTTAAGAGGTTATGTATTGACCTCCGAACTAAGTTTAGAGTGAACAGGTACCCAACAATTTCAACTCTTACAAATGTAGGCCAGGATAGGTGACATTCGGTACTTTGAGCATTGGCTTACATAACTTCAGGTGCATAGTTCAACACTCTGCTGGCTTAGGTAACTTCAGGTGCAAAGTATGACACTCTGGTGACTTACATAACTTCAAGGGCATAGTTCAACACTCTGCTAGCTTACGTAACTTGTATAAGGTGTATTCTTCATTGAGATTGCCACCAGCAACTGCAGTACCAGGACTTGCTGATAAACCCAGCAAAAAATCTCAGAAATTAATTCAAATAATACTTTTGTGTATACATTTTAAATTTTGTTTTTAGTTCATCTGACCTGAGGGGCCAGGATGATCTAAAACCATCATGCTTCACCTGTCGTCGTGTACTGTGCAGAAACTTTCCATTCAAATGACTTGATGGGATGAGTGCAACCAAGTTTGGTTATATGAATGACCTTGGCCTGCTTTCAAGGTCAGATATTTTGAAATCATTAAATAACTTCCTCTCAATAACTAAAGAGGCCCAGTGTGCTAATATTAGGCCTGTAGCAGTATAGGATGTATGACCTTGACATGCTTTCAAGATCAGATCACAGGATCAAAATCTTTTAAATGATTTCCTCTTAATAACTAAAAGGTCTATGATGCTGAAATTTGGCTTGTATCATTCTATGATGCAGGGCTACCAAGTTAGTTAAAATTAATTGACCTTGACTTATTTTCAAGGTCACAGGGGTCAAACATGTCGAATACTTCTAAAAAGTTATGCTCAATAATCAAATGGCCCAGGTGCTGATATTGGACCTGTAGCATAATGGGATAAAGGTTTACCAATTTTGTTAAAATGAAGACCTTGGCCCACTTTAAAGGTCAGGTCTCAAATGTGTTAAAATGTTATTCATATTATTGACCTTGACCACTTTTCAAGTTCACGTGTGTCAAATATTTAAACAATTTCTTCTCAATAACCAAAAGGCACAGAGTGTTGATACGGAGTCTGTAGCATGCTGGGTTGAAATCGTACCAAGATTGTTCATATTACAGACCTTGGCCATTTTTCAAGGTCAAAAGTTTCAAATTCGTCAAAGTCTTTGAACGACTTCTCAATAATCTCTATAACCAAAATGCTAAGGGTGTTCATATTGGCCCTGTAGTATCCTTTGATGGGGCTACAAAGTTTCTTGATATGAATGATTTTGATATACATTTTAAATGTCACGGGGATAAATGTGTAAAAATATTTAAAAGACTTCTCAATAACCAAAACGCCAACAGTGCTAATATTTGGCCTGTGGCATGCTGTCATGAAGGGCTGGCAAGTTTGTTTATCTTATTGACCTTGACCATTTTTCTTTTTTTAAGGTCACAGGGGTAAGATTTATTACAATTTTCAAACGACTTCTCTATAATAAAATGGTCCAGACTATTGATATTGATTATCGGTTAACATACGTGGATGAAGGACTGCCAGATTTATTCAAACCTATATTCAAGGTCTCTTGGGTAAATTGTGTTGAGATCTTTTTCAACAAGCATTAGGTTCGGAGTAACATTTGTGTATATCAAGAATGTGATTTCAATTTTTCAGAAAATGATATCATGCTAATAGGAATGCCACAAGAGGAGGCGGTTTTGATGAGGGAAGAACATTTTTTTCTTACATGTATGGGATGACCAAATTTGTCATTAAATTGATTATGTAAGTTTATGGATAGTTATGGAAACCCCAGGTGAATGTTATTTTATGTCGTTTAAGTATATCATGTAAAGTCTTCCGAAAATAAAGAAAGAAAGAAAAGATAAAATAAATGTTTTTTTTTTCTGGAAAATAATACGTAGTTTTGTGTCCACACGTATATCTACTAAACAAAGGAGATAATCAAACTGAAAAAAAAATTGGAAATTTCATCTATTAACTGAAAGTTTGTGCAACACATTTGTTGTAAATATACGCACCCATATCACTTAAATAATCAAATGTAATATTTACTACTGGTGGATATTTACTTTTTTATTGTCAGCAGTAAGTAAAGTTTACTCTCCTACGCAGGAAATGATTTTGGAAATGCTTGACGAAGACTTTATGTTACAAAGTCAGCACTCCTGTTACCTATCCCTGCCTTTCTAAATTGGCAACATGTACAGGTGTTCATACAACCATGCTGCCGAAAGGGATATCAAACCATTATAACTAGTACCCAGTGGCTTTATAATTTGTCATATCATATATAGATTTGTATTTACAGTTTTAGAAGATCATACGTGTAGGTGTATAAATGGACAGGAAAATATTTGTCAAATAGTTGTATGGACAAATTTATAAAGGTGTTGTGATCTGTCTTTTTTATTTGATTACCTGACAATTCAGCATTAGATAACGAAAGCGTATATGCTAAACACCGAATTATGTTTGGTTTTTGTTCGTTTGTATGTGGTTTTTTTTGTTTGTTTGTGTTTATTTTTTCCAAAAACCAAATGACCCGAATCATATGATATGCGTTCTTATTTTATTGGCATATGATGACGAAGGGATGAGTCAGGAAGTTTTGCCAACTTTAAAATGACTTATCCCAAAATAATACAACACAAATTTATGTAACAATGATCACATGATGACATTGAGAAAATAAAAAGTTAGACACTGTACACATTGCTTCATATAAAAATGATATAGATTTTAACGAGAAAGGTGAGGGGCGGGGGGTGGTTTAGGGGGGCTTCCTATTTAATTGCAGCAAATGTGTTTATATGTCGTCAGATATCGAAAAAAACGCCTACCTGAGTCTTATTGGCGTTCCCCTCCGTCACAGATTGCACATATTAAAACTGACTACTACACTAAACGTTCATTCATTGCAAAAAGTCAGCACATCCTATGCCATAGGTAAGCTTTCTCCAAGTTTAATCTATTCCTTCTGAATATATCGTTATATATGTACCGTATGCATCGACAAGGACCAGAATATCGACCATGAACATTCAAAATACATTCAATTGACATATAACCGAAATATGAATTAATATTACACCAATGGAGCTAAAACAAGATTTCTAAGAAGCCGTTAAGAGAGATAGGAGTAGGAAAGTAGAAAGAGTGAGGGGAAGGGGCATCATGAGAATGAACGAAATCTACTCAATGTTTCAATGAAAATCTATGCAACAATTTTGATATTCTCGTTGCACGATTTATTTGCATCACCTTTACAAAGAATATCAACATTACTGTCGCTTTCGTACCATGACAGTTGTATGAGTTGCTCGTAGATTAGCCTATAACGGACAAGAAATAAAGCCAATCTTCACAGAGATACCTACATTGACACTCGGCAGAATCGGTGAGATTTTCTCTAAATAGGTCATAATTAAGAGAACTAGAGCGGTGTTTTAGACGACCGTTTATGATATTTTAGTCTTCTAGGTCCAAAGGAGGCAAATTCATAGTTCAAGTTGTTGTTTACTTCCATAGTTTCTTTTTAGATTAACTTTGTAATTTTTATATAGAGAATTTCTAATACCGTTGTCCAAATCATTCCAAATTTTTTTAGTAGAAGAAAAGTCAAGAGTTTTGCGATGATTGAAGACGAAAATATCGTTCTCTTAAAAGGTGGGGATTTCTTAAGTTGTTTGGTACTACTAGTAAATTACCGATATCATCAAGTAATAAGCTTATAGAATATAGAATAGAACAAAGAAAGTCTTTTAGAGAGTGGTGAACATGGACCTGTGACTATCCTTGCGATTTCTAGCTGAATTTTTTCAGGTATTGAAGAATTAGTTGCCCCACATATGTCCCATACTGTGAATGCATATTCTAATGTAAGTAAGATACAATTTGCCAGAGTGCTCCCTTTTAAGATAAGTTTTCGAAGGGTTGCTATATATTTGGTTACTTTGTTTACACCATATTCAATATAAGCATTCCACTTGAGAAAGAATAACACCTAAGTGTTTATGATGGTAAGTATTTTAGGTTATTAGGATTAATAACATCATCCAGTCTTCCGACCAAGCATCAAGTTTCCTTAAGTCGGAATTAGCTTCATTTTCGATCATGTTTAAGTCATAAGCTGCGTAAGAGAGGAAAGTAACATCAGCAAAGAGTCTAGATAGTGAAGCGAGATTACAGGGAATATCAATTATATATACTCCAGGGATAAAGAAACGCAGGATAAAAGGTGAAGATGATGGTAGGCAAGACGTCGAGTATGATATTCGAAATGGACTGATTGTGGGAGTCAATACCAGGTATGTTCCCCATTCGCTCTCTCTACAGCCCTGATTCTCCTAGCCTTATTGAGCGAGTTTATCCTCCTCACTGAGATGTTGGTCCATTCTTCCAAGAAGCTGCTCTCAGTTGAGCTAGAGTAACAGGGGGAGGTTGGCGTCGTCGAACCTGTCTATCCAGCTGGTCCAAAAAGTGCTCAATGTGGGATAGGTCGGGGCTGTCTGGCGGCCAGTCCAGTGGGTGGATATTGTTTTTGAAAGTCGCGACAGATCCGCGCTACATGGGGCCGAACATTATCCTGCTGGAATGTGAGGTTGTTTTGCTGCAATTATGGAACAACATGGGGTCGGAGGATCTCATCTCTACACCTAGCGACAGTTAAATTACCTGTTACAACAACCAGTGATGAATTAACCCCATGTGAGATTCCTCCCCACACCATAGCGGATCCACCCCAACGCAGCAGTCGGCAAAACGTTCTCCACGACGTCGGTATACACGATGTCGAACGTCTGCTCGAAACAAGGTGAACCGTGACTAATCAGTATACAAAACGCGACTCCACTGCATCATCGGGAATATTCTTGGGGCATGTGCTGCCACCCAAGCCATACAACGCTGGCGACGAGCAGCGGTAAGGAGCAGAGTACCTATGGTATAAATTGCAGATTCAGTGGCAGTAAAGTGCAGATTGCGCAAATGCGCGAGACGAATAAACCTGTTATGACTTTGTGACGTCACTCGCGAACGCCCAGACCTCGGTCTGTCAGCAACCCGCTCAGTTTCACCTAGACGTCTAACAAGACGTTCTTTACTGCAAATATGGACGCCGCAATGTCTGGCAACTTGTATTTGCCTTTGATCTTACAAAATCATCGCAATGGCCTGATCCATGTGAACTTCCTTAAGCCGTGCCATTGTTCAGTTCTATCAGAAATTAATCAAAATATCGGAAAACGATGTGTCGCTATAAGGACTACCTGGTATGACGAGCAGTGTAACTCAATGTCACAACACTGCTGTACACGATATTTTCCGTTTCGTGCTTTCCCCAGAAGACATCGTCACGCAATACAATAATGCAACATTTCATACAGGACCACGTGCACTGTAACCTAGACCGATTTTCATTGTGTTTGAATGACGCGTTCGCAGGATATTGCAAATAATGTCACCCTGCGTTTTTTTATCCCTTGAGTATATATGAGGAAGAAATAAGGCCCAACGACAGAACCTTGTGGAGCATCTGCATTTATAGTTTTAAAAGAAGATACTGAATCCTTAACCAAAACTGCTTGCTTTCTGGTAGACAAATAATCACCTTTTCACCGGAGAAGCGGTCCTGATATACTATACTTATTCAGCTTATGGATAAGGTCTTTGTGCCATACTCGGTCAAATGCCTAAGAGAAGTCACGAAATATAACAATAAGCTGATGGGTAGTAGAGTGTCCAGTTAGCAATCCTGACCGGTATTTGTAAATTAGGTAATTTTTCAATTAAGATATTGTATATATACTCGTAGACCACATGCTCAAATAATTTACCTAAATAGTTAAGAAGTCATATTAGTCTATAACTAGAGGTAGCTTTAAAAATTCCCATAACATTAGCAAGTTCAAAGAATCAGAATATACACCTGATGACAAAGACTAATTAAATATAAAAGATAAAGACACAAAAACTTCATTAGATACCAGTCCAAGCATTTTGAGAATAATGCCGTCAGTGTCTGACGCCGATTTTTTAACGTTTAATTCAATTATTACATCTGCAACTTAATTAGGAACAATAGTAATTTCAGATGGAACAAAATCAGGGCGACTGTCAAAAAAAGGCAAATCTTTATCCAAATCATTTTCCGGTAAAGTACAAAAAGAACTGAAGTGTTTAGAAGTTCCTAGTTTTTATCATTGTCATATATAATTTCATTAGTTATACAATCTAACAGAGGAGAACATTTCTGTATTTGTTCTACCTTTAAGAATGCTACGCAGGAATTTCCAATAAAAACCTTGAGATTATCATTGCTTTGATCAATTACTGTGTCTTAAGATATTTCTTTAAAATATCTATTTAAAATCATGACTTAATTAGCATGTATCTAGGACAAGCAGTCTAAAATATTTATTCTTTTCGTCATATAATTTACTTTATTGCTCATATGCTTATAGGTATTCATATTGCGTTTAGTGTTATGATTAAACATGATCTTTTTCTCATATTCCGTTCGAGCATTACATTATCCAAGGTTTGTCAGTATCTTAAATCAATATTTCTAATGTTTATAATGGTAAATGCAGGTTCATGGTCGGTAACATTTCGTTAAATTTGAACATCAAAAAATATATGCATCAAATTACAGTATCACTTTCAATAATATGATCTAAAAGTGCAGAGGAATTAACATTTTGTCTAGTTTGTTCAGTGATTACATTTACTATATTATAATGAGACATTTTAATCTCCTGTGATAATACCGTATGAAGTGCAACATTAACCCCAGTGCCTCATATGTTGTAATTTGCTGGTACAATTATACGAGAGAAGCGGGGGTCTGTATAAATGTGACCATATCATTTCAACATGCCCAAATTCCAGATCAGTTCTCCGCTTTGTAACAACAGGATTCAGAAATATACATAGCAACACCACCACCAAACATATTTCTGTCTTTGCGAAAAGGTTCAGAGAAGCCATCAGTCATAATGTCGACAACAACAATCGTCAAGATGAGTTTCAGTAATGCATAAAATATCAACATCGCCTGTTAGGGAGTTCAGGTAGCTGATTTTGATTTGTAAAAAGCGAATTTTCAAATTAAGTATACTTTAGTCACTAGTGGGTGAACTACTATCAGGATAAGGACCAGAGTTTGGATGGATATAGCCAGCTATCAACAAAATAATTATAGTCGTACTGAACAGATTTAGAATGTAATGGTACAACTACAGCAGCAAAAATATATCAGATGGAGACAGTTTCAAAAATACCGTGTTTAAAAACAAAGGTTACTGGTGAACATGATAATTTACAATGATGGTAGCTTTCCATACACATACGTCGCTACCTGTCATGGTGGATGGAAAATTAAAAAAAAATACTTGGTGTGAATAGGTCTGCAAACGGTATATGTAACAAGGGATTCAATTGTATGGATTGAGCTTGATTTGCTGGATTTCACTTTTTTTCATTCACTTTTTCACCTCCATGTAGAGGTAAGGGGCGACAACTTTGCAATATTTTGTCCTTGTCTCATCGTTTCATGATATAGTTGTTTTATTTTAGAAAGATTCTTCAGTGATTAATAGATGAAATATTTGGATATCCAGAGGGGAAGTCGAAGGCCGAAAAGATGGAAAACCATTACAGATAACCATTGGGGAGACCTACTCTGGAAGATATATTACAAAATAAAAACTTTACTAAAACATTACTAAAAAATGAACGCTCTTGTTATCACTTGTGAGTCTGATGATATCTGTCTCCATTAGATGTTAAAACATGTTTCTATTTCTATATAATGGACGAGGTTATTGAAATTAACAAATATGTTCAGAGGAAACGAAACGAGCATTTTCTGAAAGTGTCTTCTCCAAAAAATGGATTGTCACATTTTGCACACGGGGAATAAATCACAAAAATAAGAATTTTCATATGAACCATTCGTCATATATACAGAATTTTTATCACAAATTTTGCACATATTCATCTCCAAGTAGATTAGAAAAAAAGTCCCGAGTAATAGCATTTGTGCATATTATGAATATGATTTTAAGTTGTCAGAAAATGTCTATATGGACCAACAACGTCTCCTTTTAAGCTGTAGCGTGGTTGAGCAATTTTTCAGGCCTATGTGGCCTCTTTCATATAAAGGTCTTTATAGTCAGATGACCGTTAAGGCTAGTGGGTCTCTTGTCTTTCAAGGTCACACAATGGACTTTTATCAAATTTGAATGTTTGATATCAGCTGGTCATTTAGGGACTGATATATTCATTAAATGAAATGTTTTTCATGTGCACGTGTACGTATCAATTCAGTTTCAAGAAATATATCATATTTTCTTTGCATTTTATGACTTGACATTTCTTATAGAACATTTTACTTTTTGTTTTTTTTTTGTTTTTTTGTTTTTTGTTTTTTTGTTTTTTGTTTTTTTGTTTTTTTGTTTTTTGTTTTTTTTTCAACCTTAATGTAAACAGCATTTTAATTGCAATCTACATTTCCCAAAAGTTGTAATAGACTAAAAACTGATAGCACTATCAAAATATTTCCAACAGGAAAGTTGACAAGTGTTGCCTCATTTTTGATACAGGGTGAAGGAGTAACCTTTGAATTACTAAATATCCTTATATAAACCATGCAGGACTCTAAATGTATAAACCATGTAAAAAACAAAAAAAAAAACGAAGATAATTCCCAACCCTTCAATGATATTTTGCTAATAAGAATGCCACAAGTGGAGACACAAGTTATTTTATTTTGTTTAAGTGTATCACGTGAAGTTTTTATAAAATAAATAAATGAATAAAGAAAAGTTAAGATAAATGCTTTTCTGGAAAATAATACAGAATAAGTAGTTTTGTGTCTACACGTATATCTACTAAATAAAAGAGATTTCATCTATTAAATAAAAGTTTGTGCAATAGATTTGTTGTAAATATACGTAAACATATCACTTAAATAATCAAATGTAATATTTACTACTTGTGGATATTTACTTTTTTATTGTCAGCCGTAAGTAAAGTTAACTCTTCGTCGCTAGAGGTACTAGCCTGTCTATCAATACACTTATATACTAAATATACGAATGCAAACTGACTATTAATGTGAGTCATCAGTGTCGCCAACATCTAACCGTCTGGTATCTGAAATTTTAATAAATATAGTGAAGGGTACATCAGCAACGTCGACGAAAAAAGACTTAATAACCAATTACCACTCATGTATGTATAGATAATGATTCATGTATAATATACGTCCCTGATTAGATCCTAGAATATAATTTAGATACAGGTCATGATGAATATGAGGTTAACCTGGAAAGAAATATAAATCCGGAGACCTACTCTGGAAGATATAATACAAAATAAAAACTAAAACATTACTTAAAAATGAACTCTCTTGTTATCACCTGTGTTTCTGATGATATCTGTCTGTATTAGATATTAAAACATGTTTCTATTTCTATCTTATGCACGAGGTCATTGGAATTAGCAAAAGTATCAGCAACTTCTCCAAATAATAGCAAATATGATTCGTTGATGTCACAATTTTACACGGTAAATAAAAACAAAAAATAACAAGTTTGGTATCAACCCTTTCTTATATATTCAGAATTTGTGATGAATTTGTATCACTATATTAGTAGAATGTGCTCATGTAATTGGTGAGGGAGACAAAACACGACAACAATGAATTAAAACTGTAGGAATGAACTAAGTAATTTACAATTAATTTATATTTCGTTCCTATAAACATTGTCATTGTGTTTATAATGAATGATCTAACGGCTAATGCTATATTGCATGCTAGCATAGATTAGAACTTAGTTCTGATTGGACAGTAGCCCGTGTTGGCCTTTCTAACATATAAACGTGACACGCCTATTTACACAGGGCTCCTCATAGGTTTGATAAATGACGAAGATCGTTTACCAATGCACTACCCTAATATTACTGTATGGTTGGTTGGTTGACAGGTTTTCCGTCACCGTGACTCCTCCCGTGACCGGGTATCATCTCACCAACTAACGTCAATATTCTGGCTTTATGGATCATCGGTATGTATATATACACCTCGCCACTCCAAAGGTAAGGCATTGAAATATTTTCTTTCTCTTTTCTTTTTCTTAATCACGTAGTTTGTAAAATGAGCTGCTTTGTCTTTCTTTAAACGAAAGACGGATATATTATTTCCCAATTAATATTTAAATACTGACTTTGTGGTGCTAATAATATCCACATTCAGGAAGTGGTTGTATTCGTTATACCTTTGTATGTAACTTTATACTACAGATAAAGATCAGATTATATTTCCCATATAACCATCCTCGACACTCCAGAGGTTACAATCACTATTCACTCTCTGCACCCCAGAAACATGGTATGCTGTACTGGCTTTGAAGTTGGGTGTCGCTCCTTTGTGATCTTCAAAAGAGCGTTTTATCCTGTGCTTGGTGTTTCCCTGAAACCCGTTATAGACCAATCAAATTACTTCGTTTGTGTCTTCGATTTTGGCAAGACATGTTCCAGGGGGGCAGAGAGCGAAAGTGATCGTAACCCCTAGAGTATCAAGGACATGTTCCAGGGGGGCAGAGAGCGAAAGTGATCGTAACCCCTAGAGCATCGAGGACATGTTCAAGGGGGGCAGAGAGCGAAAGTGATCGTAACCCCTAGAGTATCGAGGACATGTTCCAGGGGGGCACAGAGCGAAAGTGATCGTAACCCCTAGAGTATCGAGGACATGTTCCAGGGGGGCAGAGAGCGAAAGTGATCGTAACCCCTAAAGTATCAAGGATGTTAAATAATGTATTCAAAAGGTTGCCCCACCCAGCCATAAAGCATTTACTATTGGTTACACAAACACATATTTACAGTTTATGGTAATTCCATTCTATAGATAAACCGCGAGCAGGGTATTATAAGTTCCAAAATCTACATCAAGTTACTATGGAGACAGCGAAGGTCAAAATGGCTTTTCCACTTGGTATACACATATAGTAATGAAATAATAAATACATAATAATGAAGGACTCGAAACATTTTGAAACCACCTGGTACTTCGGTTGCCATAATGATACCTTTCATCAACATTTTGTACTGTCATAGTGCGACACTGACTGAATGGTTCATGGATATTAAAGTAATGGACAACCGCAGAGTCTTACAAATAACACAATAGTTCACATTCTAGCCCTGATTATATTGTTAACAGGTTGGTTCTTAACTCTAAGCATTGGTTTACAATCATTTATCTCATAACCTGTTGTTGGTATTGTTTTTAGGGAACATGGCGACCAGATTACTGCTATTATGTTGTATTGGCTTCATCTTCATCGCCTGTGTTGATGGGCAACCGCCATTGGGTTCACAGTCACAGTATGCAGGTAAACTAAACATGTAGATAATACAAGAGAAATCCTACGTTATCTGCTTGTTATCATTTAAAAGAAACTCGTATAATATATGCTATGTGACATACCATGAAACCTCAGTATTAAGACAACCTTGGGAACTTAACAAACGTGGTCTTATTGGGAACTGTGAATAGGGAGTATGACAAAGTAAACAGACGCCCCTTGTTATGACCAAGTTTGTCCATATTTTAACAGCCATTGAGCCAATATATTTTGTAACATGAAACACACTATGAGTTATTTATTTCTGACTAGCCAGTTTGACACCAATATAGAGATAACTGCTCTGACATCTGGTAGTTGTACTTAGTGGAATGCACACCAGGTAACTTGGTGTTCTCTGTGGGAAAGTGTCAATTTGCGTTGTTTGGTTGGCGTTAATTGTGTTCTCATTTGAAAAAGTGTCATTGCTTCCTTGAAGAGACCAAGGTTTACATGTCATCGATAAAACAGAAGACTTTTAACCATTCGGAACACCTGGTTTTCAAGGATCTCTATGTAAATCATTTGAGTTCGAATTACGATTTTGCTTATCGCAATTTTCTTGCTGTACGTAACCATCGGCTGCATGCACTTTGTATCCATATGTCAATGATACATAAGTGTAATGTATGTTTCTATATAACATATGATAGGTATGTGTTTTATGCATATTAGAATCCAGTATATACTTTTACTGCTACACAAAAGTAAAAAATAGTAATGAATTAATATTTTTTTATATAAATTATTGCTGAAAGTCTAAACTCTTTAAAAAAAAGAATCAAATTCTGTTTGAAAAACAACAACCACGCTACTAACTTGTTAGCAGAATCTTAATTCAAACTTCAATTCGATGAAACTAGGGCAAAAACAAAAGTAAAAATTACACGTAGCTTCAGAAAAAATACAAGGAAAACAAGAACAGGTGTTCCGCACGGATAAGCGTCTTCTCTGCCTCGCCGACGACACCCATCATGTAAAAATCTTGGTCAATCGGAACAAATGAAGAAGGTAAAGTACTTAATTAAGCCTTTATACGTCTTCCTGATACAACCCTTTTCTCATTCTCAGTAAATGTTTGTAACCTATTTACTTCAGTCCTGAGAACATATGCAGTTGACTTAGTATCGCCTCTGGCGGCCGCGACTGGGGCACTGTTTGCACAACATCAAATTGAAACCGACGATAAGACATTCAAACCTGGTAAATATTCCATATATATGTACTATTGTTTTTGTGGTGCATGATCGATTATATTGTTTTTGAAGTATAGAATAGTCATAACACATAATAACATTTAATCTCCTCTTCCTCCTCGTCCTCCTTATTGTGAAGTCTCCTAATCTTCCTCCACCATGTCGTACTGGTACAGAATACCCTTGCCCTTTTCTACCTCTTCATAGTCGTTGACTTCCCCCTCCCCGTTTCCGTTCTCGACCACCTCGATTAACATCGTCTTCGTTCTTGTCTTTCTTGCGTTTTGATCCCGATTCTGTTATATAGTGTATGTTATATCATTTCATCTATCTATAGAAACGGTACCGACCTCTACGCTGCCAAATGGAGAGAACGGTTGTCCAACCGGCTGGCACTTGTACAATGGGTTTTGTTACGTGGTAACATCAAATCAAAGAAATTGGTTGAGGACAAGGGTATGATGATCTTTAACATAAATATGGAAAAATATCTTCTGTTATACATGTATTTTGAGAAGGATGTTGTGTCAATACGAGATAAATGTTTCTTTTAGGCTCTTGTAAATATACGAAGATCATTCAATAAATAATGTCATTGGTATCTTAACTCAAAAGTATGCCTTGATGGTAGAGACATTTTTTGCATTTATACTATCCATGGCGTTAATGCTGCGCGGTAGTCTCCTTTTGGTATGATAGGGAGAGATTGGAATATCGCTGTACCTTATGCACTTCTGGACGCATACTTTCCAGAAACCTTTTGTACGCACCGAAGAAAAAAGAAAGAAAAAACCAAACAAACAAAAAATAGGTTGTGTTGTCAATCTGTACTACTTTTTCTTGTTTTAAAAATGCTTATACGTAAGTACTTTGTTGGGTTGTTAAGCACCTTTTTGTAAATTTCCGCATTAATAATTGTCCTTTCCTTGCGTGGTATCCAAAATAATAGTCGGTTGAAAGATGTGTATGTTGCGTCCCATTTTGATTAGTGTCTATAATAAGAAACAATATCTTTACATCACTCAGGAGAATTGTATGAATATGGGAGGATACTTAGCCGACTTCGTTGACCAAGCCGAATTCAACAATATAAGGGACAACGTATTACAACCTTTCCGTAAGTTTAACATTCGTTTCATTTCACATATACAACAAAGGGTTCGGATATTATATTCTTTATGCATTTTCTTTATCGTTCGACACTGACTTAATGAATAAAACAAATTATGTTTATTTCGGGGAAAATCCCTCATCATGTGTTGTGATATGAAAAATATGATATTTAACATTTTTGGATGTATTTGCAGTTCATGACAAATTGAACATTTGGACAAGAACTTTATATTGAACAATATGAATCACTTATAAAAAAAAGTTATTAACATTTACTTTTAGGTGGAGCTTAATGATATAAATATATATGATGATAATGACAAATTTTGTTACATAGCCTTCAAGTTACCACTATACATTTGCCCACCACCCATTACATCAACATTAACTGTCATAGATTTTTTTAGAATTTAATTGCAACTGTTCAGCTATTCCAATGAGTAGATTTACTCATATAAGATAAATGTTTTCGAGGATTATAACCTGACATCTGATTCATATTGTCTCAAAATATTGTCGGTGATGTAAATATGAAGAATATCGTATTTCTTGATATATGTATAGTTGATGTAACATGCCTGTTAGACAACTCGGCTAAGGGTTTTATGGATTTCACTATAATTATTGCAAATTCATAAAATGTGTTGCAATTTTATCGACTATAATTTTAAAAAGAAAATCCGATATTATTCATATTTACATGGAGATAAAGTGTTTTCTGAATGTTTCTATGTGGATTCTCCATAAGGTAACTTGCAATAATATCGACTATAATCATATTCAGAAAACACTACTTCCTTTGAATGTAATTAAGTTGCAGTTATTTGTTGCATTCAGATAAAAGGAATAGAATAAAATGTTTTCACAATTTTCAATTTATAGCTGTGTGAATTCTAGTTCTCTATATTTCAATTTTGTAGCGGATAAGGGGAATTAATTACGCTCTATTCTACGTTTAACAGTCAACAAGAGAGCTCGTCTTTCCATTGATATCCATGCTTACAGAAACAAAATATACATTTTCCATTACTTCGATTAAATGTAAAATTAATTGCTGTGTTTTGAATTTCACAAACATTCCAATTAACGCGAACGTAGCGAAATTGAATCCCCGCAAGTGTTACCAACCCACACAGTGGTATCGCTCTAACAAACATGTTACATATGATGTTAAATCTGTTGTTTATAGCCGGCCGCTTAGTCTACTTTGGACTCAACGATCATATAGAAGAGGGGAACTTCATAAACGATATTGTCAACGAAGAACCTAGATTTCTGAATTTCGTTGCCGGACCGCTCGCATTTGGGCCTGGTCCAGGCGACTGTGCAGTCGTGGGGGGTAACGCTATTACTACAATTCCATGCGTACGGTCCAATTTTGGACTTTGCAAACGAAGACAGGTACAATTTTTGTCTGTTACTGCATTTTATATTGTCTTTATGTCATCATTGGGAAATTTGTACAATATTGTAGAAGAAAAGTCTGTGTAACGTAACTTGTGTCGTCAGTAGTCACTCAAATAGGATATCCGCGAAAATCAAAATGACACTTCAGTGCCTGGTGTGGGGAACTCTTTCAAGAATCTCTGTACGGATTCTCCTATGCTTTGATGTCATTTTTTCATTCTTGATGCAATACCTGACCAAATGTTCCATTATTTCCATACAGCTATTGCGTACTGCAGGGGAGAACTTTATGCGTTTCTTTTTTAGTTGAGTATACTTTGCATTTCAAATAATGTCTTATGCGGTTATCTCTTCATACAAGTGGTCCACCAAGGATGGCTGTATCCTTGTGTCAGGTGGAAAAACATTCACCGATGATTGTCGTAAACGGTGAAATAAAAGTTTCCGTAACCTTTTAAGTAAGGGATTAAGGGACTAACATCCCTTTGAGTTGACATAACCTTGTATGTTGGGGACGAATAACCTTGCCCTTGGAATTGCCATAACCTTGTAGCGAGTGGACTAACATCCCTCTGAGTTGCCATAACCTTGTAAGTAGGGGATTAGTAGCCTTGCCCTTCGAATTGTCATAAAAAACCTCGAGAAATGATGAGTGTTTTTGTCATTATTCAAGCTAACCTATGATAAATATTAATATATTACTGTATTTCATGATGAAACACATTTTATATTTCATTATGAAACTGACTTCAATAGCTTATATTACGGCAAGTGCAATGTTACTATGCGGTAAGATCGTCTAATTTAATCAACATGGCCTATAGTCGCTACAGCCATTAACATAAAAATTTGGATTATTACTTAAATAAATGTAATTACAAGCGAACCGGTAGCAAATATTTATATGATGCTATATTTAAAATGCCACCATGTCTACGAAACGCTACCAATTTTCTTTAAAGGTTCCAGTTATCTGGGTGAAACATATAACAAAAATATGTTTTTGGTACATTATTTGTGTTTTCACTTTGTCATACGAAAAAATATTACATAAAAATGTCCCAACTGGGCTTCGTACCGCGTAGATGTACACGAAAATTGTGTGTTCGGAAAAATTATGCTTATTAAAGCATAGAGATCAAAAAGACTAGTGAACAATCAATGTCTCCCAGGTTGGTTGTTACGTTGTAGTTGGTGGACAAACAATCCCTAAAGTTAATTTCCTTAGCCTTTCACTAGTTGACTAACGGTCCCCGAGAATTGCATTCGTCTTGTTTATGTACGAAGCTTTTTGACTAAGAGTCCTTACAGTTTAACCTTATAGCTTGAAAACTATCATTTTTCCCCATTATGGCTTCTGATAACTTGTAGCTGACGTGTTATTAGTTCCTTTGGTTTTACTGTTTGTGGTGTCGTTTAACGTTTCTACTTTCCCCTTATTTCTACACATTTTCATAGGGTTTAATTTGCTTGAATTTTAGTGCCTCGTTATATTATCTACAACTAATTGCAGTTGACGTTTTTGTTGTGAAGAAAACGGGAATCCACGAAATCAGGAAACGGCAAATAATTTCCCCTGGACTTTATATTTTCAAATTATCAATTTTTCGGCTATTTTATGTCATATTCGAAAATTGCGAAAACTAATTGTTTTTATATATAGCGATGAATATAATTATCTCAGATAGTATCAACAAAGCTGGTATGTTTCCTTCTTTATTTCAGAACAGTGTACTAACATACACTGGTTTGTAGACTATGAAGACAAAGGGAAGACTGATTCAATCCATTTGTATCACAAACTCCACCATAATAAATACTGTACCCAGCTTAATGTCCTGTTGTGTTTTTATATTTATAATTGATTTTTGACGATTTCCCGGGCACTGGACTCATATAGGTAAAATATTCTTTTTTGGTGTAAACAGTAAAGGAAATTATTTCATGTCAACATAATCGTAGCTCAAACTCTAATTTAATGAAAAGATGGCAAAAATGAACAAAAGAGACACTGATATGTTAGAATTTCCTTACAGACTATAATATTACCTAAAGGAACCAAGTGCTCTTGTTTTGGTTGACATGTTTGTGTTTTAATACGAGGCTGAGACCATACCAAAACTGGTCACAAAGACTTACGAAATCCACCAATTTCACTTTGAGATGTATTGATGATATATTTTATTTAAAACAATTATGAAATTTACTTACTATGTGTGTATACCCACCTGAATAGGAAATCAAAGACACGACAAACTGCTACATCAGCCGCTTATCTCGATCTTTTCCTACCACGAAATCAACAAGGACAGTTTTTTACCAAACTGTATGATAAGCATGATGATTTCAATTTCAATGTTGTAAATTTTCCATTTCTGGAAGGTAACATCTCTGTATCACCAACGTGTGATGTTTACACGGCGCAGTTGATTCGATATCCAATGACCTCAACCTCAAGATCTTGTTTCGAGAGATGCATCTTGTTGAAAATGATAGGGAAGCTTTACGGTCGTCATAATGATATCCGGAAATATCCAAGTTCCTTGTGTGATATAATAATAATAGTAATTTGATTATTGCTTCTTAACTTTAGAGATACTGTTCACATACATAAGTAACAGATGTCATCTTTACAATGTACGAGATCTAATATTCTGCTAAAACAGTTTATGATATGTATGCTTCGCAGGGGGCTGTCAAGACCTTTCGACTGCAGGTAACCCACATATGTGTGTAATGGAATCTCTATAATATACATGTAAGTGTACCGTAGGTTGGAAGTTAAGTTATCGCTTCATCGTACTCGAACTGGTGACTTCAATAACTTCATCCAGTCGGCAAATTTAGTTCTGTATGTGAATATTCTAAACTCAATACGAAATCCTTTACTAATATTCCTGTTGATTTCAATATTATTGTATGTTATATAATATAATTGTTGAAGTTTCTATCATAAGTCCATAAACGACGTAAATCACTTTACAGTTTGTTTATACTTTAGTATATATACACAGCTTCATTTCCCTTCAGCAAGCATTCATCTATTGGCAAATTATATTATCAGGTGATATTGAGTCAAGCCCAGGTCCACTATCTACTGAGTCATCTGTTGATATTACTCAGTTCTGTACTGACAAATACTCCTTCGTCCACCTCAACGTTCATGGTATCAAAAATAAGCTCGATGTATTATACACTGAACTGTTTCCTATACTATCATTCACTGAAACTTGGTAAAGTGAAACTGATATCTCCTCTCCTGACATTCATATGCCTAGAGATTCTGACCCAATCTGTTACTGCAGGTCTGACCCAACAGGTGGTGGGATATCTGTCTATATAAAGGACGATATCGCAGCCAAGCGAAGGAATGACCTAGAGCTGCCTACCATTGAGTGCGTCTGGCTTGAACTAGTCCTTGGGAGGGATACGATTTTGTACGGTATTTTCTATAGACCACCAAATTCTGCGATGATAACTTGGTCATACATTTCCCAATCCATTGACAATGCTCGCAAAACTGGTATACCAAACATTACGATAACGTAAAATTTCAATGCTTACCTACTAGTAAACCAGCAGTCTACACATTTACGTAACCTGCTTATTTCTTTTAATTTAACGTAACTTGTAGAAGAGTCAACGTTTTACACCGTAGTTTCTTCTTCACTCCTCGATATAGTTTGCACTAGTAATAAATAAATGTATTGTTGGTTAGAGTTTTCTAGACAAATCCATCAGATACTTCTTACTGTTCTATCAACATTGTTAAACCAGTGCAGCAGTCCTTCAAGCGTCATGTTTGGCTCTTTAACCATGGTAATTATTTGTCATACAGAGAAAAAATTCAGTGCAGTTGTTTGGGACTACCTACTTGATGTCGATAACATAGATTCCGCAGTGGAAAACTTTATTTCTACCTTACTTTATATTGCTTAATCTTGCATTCCGAATAAAGTAATAAACGCCAGATCTAACGAACCTCCTTGGATGACTAATAAAAATCGTAAACTCATTCGCAAACGCAAACGAGTTCATAAGAGAGTCAAACCTACCACGAATAACGCTTACAGGTTGTCTTTCCGGCAAGTTCGAATTGTATGAGTTAACGCCACTTGGAAGACAAAACTTCAATATATTAATAACTAATGTGGAAAACTTAAATAAACCCTCTAACCTTAGAGCGAGAGACTGTTGGAAAACTGTTAGATTATCATTACCCAACTCCGGTAAATTCTGCATACCCTCTCTGAAACACAATGTTTCTATAATCTGAGATGATTCTCAGAAAGCTTGTCTGTTTAATAACTTTTTTCTGTGCTCAGTCAAACGTCAATGATTCTAACGTAAATATTCCTTCTATTGACGATAAAACTAACGCACATTTACTTACAATAATTCACCGATGTTATAGACGCCATTATAAATCTTGATTGCTCAAAAGCCGTCGGCCCTGATCTTGTCAATACTCGGTTACTCAAAGAAGCTTTGGATATCATTTGTTATCCTCCAAGTAATCTTTTTAATAAATTTATTAACACCAGCGTATTTCCTAATGCATGGATAGTGATTACTGCAATTTGCAAAAAGGTAACAAGTCTGTTCTAACCAATTACAGGCTATTCGTTCTTTTATCAATAGTAAGAAAATTAATAGAACGATTTGTTTTTAAATATCACCTTTCCACTTAGGTTTTAAACATGGCGACTCACCAACCAGCTGGCTTCTATTTATTGTTAATGATATATATTCTTCACTTGACCAAGGCAAGGAAATACGAATGGTCTTCTGTGACATTAGCAAAGCATTCGATCGTGTTTGGTGCCTTCTGTGTAAATTATCCTGTTTTAGAATTCGTGGTCCACTTGGTTCGAGCACTATCTTCTCAACGGGACAAAAAGAGTTGTTGTTGATGGTAAACATTCTAATTGGACCTATATTAAGGCCGGTGTGCCACAAGGCTCTATTCTTGGACCTCTTTTTTATATTGATAAATGATATTATGGAAAACATTAATTCCATTGTTAAATTATTTGCAGACGATACGTTGCTTTATGTTATTATTGATACAGCTATGATAAGTGCAGAGATTTTAAAACATGGTCCCAAAAAAGTCCACAAATGGTTACAAGGTTGGTTAGTGAACTTCAATCCTTTTAAAACAGAAGCACTTCTAATAAGCCGGAAATATGTCACTCCTCACCATCCATCACTAGTAATGAATGATACTCACATTTCCGAATTTACATCCCACAAACCCCTTGGCGTATTTCTTTCTACTATTGGAAGTTAGAATATTTACACCAACTACTTACTAACGAAGTTAAAAAGTTTATGGAAATTTAAGTATACTGTAGACCGCTCTTGCCTTTAAACCTTGTTTTTCTCTCTAATTAGGCCAATATTAGAATACGGGACCATTATCTGGGACAATCTCAACCAAGCACAATCCGATCTTCTGGAAAAAATTCAGTCAGAAGCTTCACGCATTGTCACTGGTGCAACAAGACTAACAAGTAGATCCAAACTCTATGCGGAAACTGGCTGGCTTCCACCGAAGACGCACACATCACAAGATAATCCAGTTTCATCAAATGGTTAATGGATTGATACACAAAAACCTCCAAGATCTGCTCCCTACACGTAAAAACTTGACACACAATCATAACACTCGCATTGCCAATAACTTCCGTTCTATCTCCTGTCGTACAAGCTTTTATAAAAAAAACTATTTTACCTTCTGTATTTGGTCCATGCAATAGGCCGTCAAATCGTATAAAAGTGATAAATCGATAGGCAGACTCAACATTATAAAAACGAGACAACTTGGTACCTAAATGAGCATCTACATAAAATTTGAGAAAGATCTATACTCAACAAAAAAAGAAAGGTTAACATGTTGCCTTAGCGAATTCCTGTAAGTGAGTTAAAACAAAATGACGTTTGTGCAATATTAGAAAATGGTAATGTTTTACATTACAAAATCCAAGGGGGTTACCAAAATCATTCAAGCATGAAAGTCTGTATTAGCGAAAGAGCTGCACGAGGTTTTCTGCGACTAACTTGTATCTTCGCTTGAATTTCATAAACATTCAAACTGACAACTGTTCCTTAGATCATTATCATTATGCCCCGGCTGTCACAAGTACAGAGTGAAAGGGCTGTAGGCATGATCCAGGCTGGGGAGTCTCGCCGTCGAGTTGCATGGCATTTTGGTTGCAGTGTTAAGACAATTTGCCAGTTGGTAAGTAGTTTAAACCAAACGGGGTCAACATCCGATCGTCCCCGAAGCGGCCGACCCCGTAAAACGACCGCCAGGGATGACCGTCGTATACGATTGTATCAATGCGCAATCGATTCGTAAACGCAGTAGAGACTAAAAGGACATTGTTTGGACGTCGTGTGTCTCCCCAAACAGTCCGCAACAGGTTGAGGGCCTACCAATTGAAAGCACGGCGTCCCTACACTGGACTCAATTTGTTGCGACGTCACCGTAATAATCGGCGTAACTGGACCCGTGTTCACCGTCGTTGGGCTTTACGACAAAGGAACAATGTTCTGTTTTCAAATGAGTCTAGGTTTTGTCTGCAATACGGTGACGGAATGCGCAGAGTGTGGAGGCGACGAGGGGAGTGTTTTGCGAACTGCTGCGTCGCAGAACGGGACCGCTTTGGCGGCGGAAGTGTAATGGTTTGGGGTGGTATTTGTGGGGTGACTCGTACCAGGCTTGTTGTGTTAAATGGCAATTTAACCGGCATTCGATATCGGGACGAAATTTTAAGACCAGTGGTTCTGCCATTCTTAAGACGCCATAGCGTTGGCGCCATTTTTCAACAGGATAACGCACCAGCGCACACCAGTCGCATCAGCAGAACTTTCTTGCAGCAGAATAACATACAGGTGTTAGATTGGCCATCTAAATCACCTAATTTGTCATCGATGTCTGGGACGTTCTTGGGCGACGCATGAGAGAACGTCAAAATCAGCCGTCAAAACTTGCAGGTGCTGGCCCAAGCCTTGATCGCTGAATGGAACAACATCTCTCCTCGAATTATCCGCCGGTTTACGAGTTCCATGCGACGACGCTGCAATGCTGTTTACTTCGCAAACGGTGGCCATACCCGTTACCAATGGTGTTACCTTTGAAATTGACCCCAACGTCCTTTACAGTTGAATAAAATCAACTGAACGCAAAGTTTTATAATGAACCATGACTGCAGTTTTATCAGAATTGATCAATTACTTTATTCGTACATGATTGGTAAGGATTTATGAAGGGGTTGATTAATTAATCACAGAATAAAGTAGTGTTACCTTTCTTTATTTGTTTAGTATATACAGTACTTCTCAATAAATAATGATAAACTTTCAAAGTCAAAATCCAAGATATCCGCTTGTGAGTCATTTTGTTTTGTCTGATCAGTACCAAAATCCAATGGGCTAAACTCAGGACCATTGTGAACCTACATATGAAATTTCCGAAAGATCAATCTAGTACTTCTCAAGAAATAGCGATAACAATATTTCAAGGTCAAAATCCAAGAAAAAAGGAAAACTTGCATTTGAAATGTGAGAGAGAACTATCTCTTACTTTTCAAGAAAAAGGATAACAAACTTTCAAAGTCAAAATCCAAGATGGTTGCCTGTCGAAATTTTTTTTTATCAGTCCCAATATCAAACGGGCAGAAAAAGGGGCTAAGGGAACCTACATATACAATTTGAGAAAGATTCATACAATACTTCTCAAGAAATAGCGATAACAAAAATTGATTACAGACGGACGTACGGATGGACGACGGACCTTGAATGCAGAACAATTTGGTCAACCCAAGTAAGTTCTTGCACGTCTTCAATCAGATCTATGCAAATTCGGAACCAACAGGCAAATTAATTAACTTCAAACACGTCCAGCTTCATATCGAACAAAGAAACATATTTTTCCCCCATTGTGAACTTACAGATTTCTCTGCTAATGGTAACCCAACCGCTACTTAGGTTAGGCACTGATGACATGGAACTCTGGAGCCTTCTGTTGTCAGCATCGTCAGGTGGATTCCAACCATCATCGGCCGTTTCGACCCCTATTCTATGACGTCCTCTGGTTGGCGGGTCAGCAGTGATGATCAATCACTGCTTGCTGTTGTCTGGGCTCCAGCTTGGCCCATCTCGTCTACACCACAGCCAGCATGATGCTCTCTCAGCCCTTTCAGCCAAGGTCTGCTTTCCTCTTTGCTCCTGTCAGTCCCACTTTCTAGAACATCTTCCATACTGACTGTGCAGGGAATCATCTGCCACCGACTTCTACTGGAAACAGCCATGTGTTCCATCCCTTTTGTCTGTACTCTCTACTAGCTCTTAGTATTTACCAGCTTTCTTCTTATGTGCCTCATCCCACCCTTCTTCCCTTGGAACTGTCAGCTCCTCCAAGATGACTTTCTGGCGCTGTTGCGACCATATCACAATGTCTGGTCTCAAAGTGGTATGCACTACATCAAGAAAGACGAGACGCTTGTTGAGGTCTACTCTCATTTCCCAGGATGTGCTTGGCTGAGTACATTCACACGATATGCAGTAGCAGTTTGTGGTTCCTCCTTTCCAGCTCTCACAAACTGTATGCGGGTTGGTTTATGAGGTTCTATCAGTAACCTTTTCCAGAATATCAGCTAGGGCAGCTAGAACCTGGTCATGACGCCATCTGTACCGTCCCTGCTGGAGGGCTACTCTACAGCCTGATAGGATATGTGCCAGTGTACCTCTTCCATCGCACAAGGAACATGCTGGATCTTCCAGAAGGCCCCACCTACACAAGTTGCTTGAGATGGCAGTGTGTCATACACAGACCTGAGCATGAGGGATATCCTGAGAGGTTCCATTTTCCACAAGTCTATGCACTCTTGCGTTCAGGAAGATGCTGTCCTAACTCAACTGCTCTACTTTTGCGCTGCTGTTCCTCCTCTGATCTCACTCAGATACAATTGTCTCTCTTTTCCTTGCCTTCTGCTGTGCTCCACTGCTGAAAGTGATCGACTCCCAATCCTCGTCTACCAACATTTATGTTTCCCACGATGTCTTGTAACTCCAGCGTACTCTCAGCTTTGCTGACTGTAGAACCAGCTGACAATTTCCGGCCTGTCCTTGTGACCACTCCAGCTTTCTGATGTCTTTGGCGTCCTTCAGGGTCATAACCACTCTACACTTGGCCACCTTGAATTCTTCCACTATGGAAGACAATGCAACTGAGATGTCTTGTTGTACAGGCCAATCGCCGTGAAACTAGGTGGTACTCCCAGCCATGATAGTAGCTTCCTGCTTGTACATCTCTCCAAGGTTTCAACTGCTGTCAGTGGTTGCTCATACATCATCAGGTTCCAAGACAGTCTAAGAAGAACACCATGTTGATACAGCCAACCCTTGAATTTCCCTGGTAGTCCTGACTTGTCGATCCTCTTCAGCCATTCAGTTACTTGCTCCTCAACCTTTCTCAAATTCTTCTTGTCAGACTGTCAGACAGGGTGTCGTCGTACCATCTCCCTAGACATTTCACTGGGTTGCCAATGATTGATGGTGTCTACTCTCCCTGGACCCGAAGGATGGACTGCTTTGTCAACCGGCCTTTCTTGATGATCATACACCGGGATTTCTTCAGTTAAATATCATACGGGCCCAGTTGACCACTTCATCTAGTGCCGACAGTGTCCATTATGCCTGAACATGGGTTGTTGTTGTGATCGTCAGGTCATCCATAAACCCTCTGTTTGATGGTTGATAAATTCCTGAGTTCATTTTCGGCCCTCTAGTCTCTCTCTCTCAGCAGCTTTCATGATGATGTTCATTCCCATCACAAACAGGACAGGTGATACTGTGCATCCGGTCACTATTCTCTTCTCCATTTCCTGCTAGGTTGTGGTGAAGTTTTTTTTTGAAAACCTTAGATGCATACCATCAAACAACTTCTTTAAAATACTGATGACATGTTCCGGGATGTGATAGTGATGCAAAGCTACCTCAATCAGCTTGTAGGGGACACCTCCATAGGCATTTGCCAACTCAAGCCAAACCACTGTCAAGTCGCTCCTGTCAGCCTTTCCCTCGCGAATCATCTGACGCTGGTGTGTCCTACGCATCCCGAGAAACCAGGTATCGCTCCCTTCTGGGCTGACGTGTCGATGTAGTAATTGCTTAACATGTAATCCGTTAGCCGCCTTGCCATCACAGAGAAGAAGATCTTACATTCGACACTGAGCAAGGGGATGGTTCTAAACTGCTCTACTGATGTCGAATCCTTCTCTTTTGGAACAAAACAACCTTCTGCTCGCTTCCATTTGTCAGGAACTGATCCTTTCTTCCATATCCTTTTCAGGAGCATCCACAATCGTCTTAATAACTTGAGGCACTTCTTGTACACACCATATGTCAATCCACTTGAGCCAGGTGCTGACTTTGATCTCGCTTTCCTAACTACTTCCTGCACCTCCTTCCACGAGAGTTCTCCCACTTTAAATGGGGTACTTGGTGGATCCTCTTCTATAACCCTTGGACAGTCTCCTAGTGGTGTTGCTCTTTCTTCGTCATAGTGTGTATTCCGCATATGATGTTCTGTCTCTGTCTTTGAGCTTTCCAGTTGGCCTGAGCGCTCTTCTCCCAACAGGTCTTTCGTAAACTTGAAAGGATCCTTGACAAACTGCGCTCTTTTCCTAGCCCTGGTCTTCCTGCCAGCCCGTAGTCTTTCAGCCTTTCTTAGCCTCTTAAGTTTATCTCTCTTAGCTGCTGGAGTCCGATCCTTTCTTCCTCTGGGGCCTCTTCCTCTTTCTCCCCTGTTCTCTGTTTGTTCAGTTCTTGGCCTTTTTTTTGCTCTACAATCCCAAATATCTCCTTCCCAAAGTTATATGCAATGGTTGTAAGGGTGTTCAGCTTCTCTTCTACACTTCTCTGCATCGTTGTCTCTAATATGCCCTCAAGGTCTTCCTCAAATATCTTCCATTCTTTCTCATCCGATATTCTCGGCCACTTGACCCTCGCTTTCTGTGGTGTTATATCTTCAGTAGCATGAACTTCCTGGTCTTTCTCCACACCATTCAAGGCAGAGCTATTGCTATGAAGTGACTCATTAGCAAAGAGATCTCGAGTACTGTGGTTTGTCGCCTGAGTGGTAACCTCCTCCGTCTCACCAAAAGAATCTTTTGTGCGTTGCTTCTGCGAATCTGCAGAGCAGCTGCTCGACATTGCCTGGTGAATTCGGAGTCCCCGAACATTTTTGCAAGCTTTTCCACAAGGGCACGTTGTAGTGGAGACACCTCCAGTAAGTTTTAACTGCAACATTCGGCTTTGTGATCTTGTCCGTGTTCTTGCCAAATCCGTTTCCGGTATGTCCGTCCGAGAGAGCCTCTCATCCTCCCACCTCTCGGGAGACTCTGGGGATGTTGTTCATGTCGTTGTGTTGTAGCTGTATGCTGGTGTCCTTTTACAAGAACTGCATGGTGGTGGGGGGGGGGGGGGGGGGGGGGGGGTTAGCCCAATCATGCCCAGATACCAGTCTATCCCTGACGACCGTAAAACTTCCACATAATTTTCATTTGACTTTATCTTTTGAAATCCAGTGTTATTTCTTTGTCCAGAAATAGGGATAATTGAAATGAAATTATCATACAGCTTGGTGGAAAGCTGTCCGTGTTGTTATCGTTATTGGAATAAATCTAAATTATCGGCTGATGTGGAATAGTCTGTTGTGTCTTTGATTTCCAATTCATGTGGATAATGCTGTGGACATGGTCCATACATCACTTGTTTCTAAAGACAAGGCGTCACCAATACATCTGAAAGTGAAAATTCAGCCACGTATGAAAACAGAAAAAAGTCAGCCAAAAATAATTGGTTGTTCAAGAAATCCATGATTACGCAAGCATGTAGTACCAATCATCCGCTTCCTATCCTTCACACATAAACCATCTTAGAGCTCAATAGCAACAGTGGAACTGGCGCTAAAAAGCTGCGTTTTAAGACAGCGACCATATCTAACAATTCGCACCAACCTAAAAAAAAAAACGCTTGATTAGAACTATCTCAGAATGGTTCATAGTAAATCTCACATAATTGCCACTTGTGGAACTTGAGAAGTTAAATCATGTTGAACAATGGTCGCCGTGGCTGCCTTGTTGAACGTTTGACAACGCCACAAAATAAGAACACTCTGTCAGGTTCCTTTTTAAGTCAATGGCAGCAGTGAAACTTGAGAAGTTTAAAATGTTTTTACTTAATATGGTGATTATGGCGACTATTTACGATTTCAGATCAATAAAAAAAAAAACTTGGTCAGCACCATTTCAGGATCAAACAACAAATTTACGAATTTAAGACCAATCTCATAATTTAAGTCACGCATAATGTCGTGATATGAAATAAATTTGTATAATGGGGACTTTTTGTTTAAAGTCTTACGTATTTGACACAGCAGTAAGTAATATTTTTAGTATATTATAGGGTATTTTGTTACATTTTCAATAAATTGTAAGATTGTATTACATTGTTGTGAATCTAGCGTATGGTTGTATAATTTCTATTTCTCAAAATTTCGGAAAGTTAAATTCAGAATGTTAAAGGTTAATTGTGAAAGATATAAAGGTAATAATATGAACTGAAATTCCGACTGTATGGAGTTTTATATATACATGTATCGATATGCATCAAATGCACCTCATGAATTGAATTGAATATCTTTATTTCCTCCAACAATTGAAGATCATCAAACAAAATATATAGGAAAAAAATGTTATATAAACATATAGTAATTAATATTTTTGATAAATGTTATGTGGCATATTTACATCAGTTGGCCTTTAACCTTTTATCCTGAATGTTTCACCATTTTTTATCACTGAGTTACTTGACACAGTATATTATCGCGAAAAACATAGTACAATAGTACACACGTTGCAGCCAATGAACAAGTGCTGCATTCATTTGGTATAATGTTTTTGCTGATTCGACCATGATTAGTTTCCAATGTTCTGAACTTACAGTTAGTGCCATAGTAGAAATTCTGAAAGTCTCTCATCATCATTTAGAATATTAATACTCTGATGAGCCGGAAGTACGTTTACCGTCAACGTTTGTGTAATGCTTCACAATGTCACTGACATATTTTTTTCACACACTCAACTGGAAATTGGTAGTGATCCAAGTTTAAGTAGAAATCCAAACTCTCGAGTCATGTTAGGTTCCTCTAAGCTCAACAACCAGAGTTTATGTGGCACGATCCTTACATGTATATTTCGAAAACGATTTAGATCTGCCCGTCTTATTACACGTTTTTTCCAGTCTCGTTCGGATACATTCAAAGTAGCATTTCTCACTTTGTATTTCCACGAGAGTTTGCTTGGAAAACATCCATGTTTGATAAAACTGATTAGAAATTCTTCCAGACCGTATTTATAAAGTGTGGTAACAAATGACCGGAATATTTCTGTACATTCTGCCAATCCAAACATGAGAAATATTGCTATGTTAAAGTTCAGCAACTGTTTATGTATTTGTGACGTATCAGTTAGACAGAGTCTTCCAAAAAACAGTAACCGATGTCTATCTATATAGTGAATCATTCTGTCAATTCCAAGAGTTTCAATTGTGCTATCAGACGGCGAGTTTTTATCTAAACCTTGCAGGATGCGACAACACATTCTTTGTACAATCTCTGATTTATCTACATTTCTGACTCTGGTCTCACCCCACATCTCACAAGCGTACAAACCAGTAGGCAAAATAACGCATTTCCAAATAACAGTAGACGCTTATCGGGTGAATTTCTCCGAACCGAAGACCGATATCCCGTAGCGAGTGGAAAGATTTTTGTAGTTTTCCGCAAGCCCTTTCAATGCATTTATTTTGAGGATTCACATTAGATATAACAGTTCTGCGTAGATAACACTTTCTTTCATTTTTATTTTACTTTTCCCAATGTCGAATTCCATGTTACCTTGTTGGTTCCTGTTGTTAAACACGACTACAGCACTTTTCGCAGCATTATATTTTAATTGCGATTTGTAGGCATATGCTCTTGTAGTTTCTAGAAGTGTCTGTAGGCTGGATATCAAACATGTATCGTCAGCCAACAAAAGACCAGGAATATGTCTATGAAATTAATTCCACATTTTGTCTCACACAAGTTAGGCATTGATCCATCAATATCTACTTAACATAAACATAAACGCGCTGAGAACTTTTCCTTGACTGACCACACGCGTCACTACTACGCAGTCGCTAAGTTCACCTTTTTGACGAATACGTACTTTTGTGTTCATATATGAGCTAAAAATAACTTTCCATAATTTTCCTCTAATACCAAGTTCATACATTTTATGAAATGATCCATTCAGCCAAACCCTGTCGAATGCCTTTTCGTTATCTAGGAAAGCGATATAGAGTGGGGATTTCCTTTCAGTAAAGAATGATATAGTTTCTTTTAGCGTGAAAATTGCAGGAATCGAGTCCATTTCTTTTCTGAATCCGAACTATAAGGGATTTGGAAAATCAATTCTTGACTGTATAATCCATTGCTCAATCCTTTCCAACAGAACTTTTTCGAATAGACTGCCAATTGATAACGTCAGCGTGATTCCTCTAAAGCTTGATGGGTCCGAAGGATTTTTATTCCCTCCTTTGAATACTGGTATCACAATTCCTTCCTTAAACGATTCTGGTATATATTCTGAAGACAATACGAGATTGAAGAGAACGCATAAAGATTTGGCGATCTCTTTCCCGTCATATTTTATATGTTCATTGCATATACCGTCAGGCCCTGGCGATTTACCCATTTCTAATTTTGCTATCTGTAATTGTAGTTTTTTTTTTACCGATATTTCATTTTCAATAGTATTTTGGGAATGATACGATGTAAGATATTGTAGGATTCTTTCATCAACTGCAGCTTTGAAGTTTTCATCAAATACGTCATCCGGATCTAGAGATAAGAGATCACCAAAGTATTGGGCCCATAATGCGCACTTATCCAGGTCATCTGTTGGCACATTATCCTTGTAAATGAGAGGTTTGTCATTTGGCGTCTTACCACGTTGTTTTCTGTCTTGTAGAAATCCTGAATGTCCATCTCTGCGGACTTAAGAATTTCATCCTCTCTTTCCTTTTTCCATTTCTTTCCCGCGAAACGTTTTTGTTTACGAAATTCTCTCTTCTTCCCTCTTTGTATAGTTTGTATGTAGTTGTATCAGATTTTGCACGCGGTTTCCCCTCGGCTTTCCATTCCCGCCTTGCTTGACGCATTGCAATGGTGATAGTTTAATTGACATTTCTTCCAATATGGGTTCAAATATCTTTTAAATGATCCAACAGGAATGTTCTCCGCAGATGCCATCTTCATAACACTTACAACACCTTTAAGATAGCCGTCTATGAGTGCCGAGCGACAACGTGATGCAGAAGACTCTTGGTAGTTTATCTGTAACAATTGGTCGGTTTCCTCTGAATAAAGACTAAGCTGTATTCTAGACGCTTTTTACCATTTAGGATATCCATCCATATTCCTATTTTCCTTTCTCGGAAAAGCTGACTCATCAATCGTGTTAAGCATCGGAAGATGATCCGAAATTTCATACGAGCAGGTACTGTCGATTTGGCACGATTTAACAAAACTTGTCAAGTACGACGGAATATAATCTATCATAGTTTTCGATGTGCGGGTTTTATTCGTCCATGTATATGAAGGACCTGTCCGAACAGGAAGAGTTGCAACATTGATCAAATTTCAGTTAAATGCTGAAGTAAGACACTTAATCTGTTGTTGTCAACCGACGTGTCCGCGTTTAGATCTCCACATATAAATGTTGTTCCTTACTCATAACCTTGGTCATAAAAAGGAAAAAAGTTCATCTATGCTATTGTAATACTGTGTGTCAGTTCTATTACTGGACGGAAGTAACGCACCAATCACAAATATATTTTCGTTGACCGCTGAGACATTTACTTTGTTTTCAGTATCCAATTAACGAACTATGTTGAATTTTGAGTTCCTCGTTAGAATCGCTGTTCCCCCTGAACCACGTAGAGATGAGTTAGTCCGTTTTATGTTTCCAACTACCTTAAAGTCTTTGTAAATTTGTTTCAAAAACAGAAATTTTGATCATTAAGCCAATGTTCCAATATTACACATATATCTGTATTTTTTTAAGTGTTTTGCTAAGTAAGGTGTTCCGTACATTACACCTCTTGCATTCCATGTACTCAAGTTTATCATCACTTAGGAAATTACAAGTATGATGACAAGAACTGTTACAAATTTGGCACATAATATCATTGGGAATATCCTCCATTTTCATTAGCACCACGGGAAATCCATTCTCGACAAGTAACTCCATCGGGCCAAAAGTAAGGGTCTCTTGCTGCGACATTCACTTTAACAGTAAATGCAGGTAGACCAAACCTGGTTGTTTCTTTCGTCTTTAACAACTTCACAAATGTTACAACACCATTATAACTGCAATGTTCCCGAATCCCTTGTTCGACTATTTCAAACGGTCTATCTGCTGTTATATTTGCAAGGACAAGACGAGTTACTCTACGGCGGACAATACCAGTAAAATAACTAGTTTTTGGAACAATTCTATGTTGATTGTAGCCATATCTAGAATAATTGTTTTGCGTACTTCTTTCTTCTTCATAGGTCTTGTGCCGTTCAAAACTCAAATCTGAATTGTCTGTTGTTTTACCACTTTGTTGTCCGCCTCCTTCATCGGAGAACATATTACCGTTAACGAACCTTTTACGTTTCCGTTTCACAACTGTCGTCCATTCATTTACCCCCATATTGTCCATGGCATCATGTCCCTCCTTTGTCCGAAGCTGGTTGTCAGATGCATAGAGGTGTCAGGTACATTGTTCAATTTAGGTAAGTTACACTGTTTGTCTAATTGCGGAGATGCAGTTACTTCATGGTTATGTGTGGAGTTAGTTGTTGCCCGGTTTCCAGATATCACTGAGATTTGTTGTGGGCTATTGTGATCCTCGCCTAATTGATCGTCTTCAGTTCGGTTTGTCTCCTGTGGAGCTTCAACATCGCTATAACTCAAGAGAACATTTTCTCTGGATCCGGAGTTTTATTACCGCTCCAATTCTTTTTCTTATGAACATTCACGTCTAGTGTATATTCTACCCTTCCTCTCATTTCTTTGAACTGCTCAAGTTGTGTTTTCAAACTCCCAATCCCAATCTCAATGTTTTTCTCCTCAAGAATCTGTTTCATGGATTTAAGGTCCGAATTCAGTTTTTTCAATACCGTTCAGTCTGTTTATAATACTGCCATTGTTACTTTGCATTATCTGTTTAAGTTCCAATACATTTGTAATCAAAATACGATTGGGGTCATCAACGCCGTGCTGACTTCCATCTCTGATAGTATTTCGTGTGTTATCATTCGGACTTATTGAAGCTCGGTTGTGGTCCTCTATTCTGGGGCCATTTCCGTTTGGATGGTGACTATCTCTAGCGTTTGGACTACTGATACTATAAAACTTATCGATGAATCCAACACATTTTTGACACTAGTAGACCCGCTCCGTAGACCATGTCTACTCATTGCACTTTTTTGTAAGACGGCTTCACTAATGTTTCCTTGTACATATTCATATAAGTGGTGAATGCCACTTGCATATTTTTGATATACAGTCTGGCCAGGATTCTCATATCTGCTCACATGTTTAAAAAGAACACATCTGTGAACGTCTCACCATTAAATTTAGCGAAATCATACAGGCTCTGTCTTATGCTTACCAACGTAGTTTCCTCGTGTTTAAAATGCGTTATTAGTTTGCTTTCAAATGTTGATTTGTCATAACCACCAAATTGATCCTTTATTTCGTCAAATATGCTACTATCAACCCCACTGGGGATCTGGGTACTATAACTAGCATCCACAATCTCATAGGAGTCTCCTATACTGGTAGTAAACACCTTATCGTATGACAGGTAACGCACGAGTGCACAAATGTACTCACTGTAAACGGGATACATACAACAATGGAAAGACCTTCTTTTATTGAATTTTAATATCAGAATGAATGTAATGCTAAGTGTAACTCGCTTAGTCCTTCAATTTCATTTTCAAATATATATACCCGAAGTGTTATCTTTAGATTGTTAGCATGTCGGAGTTAATTCGATATTCAAACACTTGTTTCTAGTATCACGATTTTTGTTCAAGTTGTCGAGATCTGACAAACAAATTCACAACACAGAATTTCGAGAAATGGATGTTTCAGCGGGTGTTATTGTTGCACTATTTAGGCAAAAACAATCATGTAAAAAACGCCACAGCTGCGAAAACTTTTGTTTATCATCTTGTCAAATAATATCTTCCACATATCCCACGGTGATACCTTTCACGACAGGCCTGTATACTGCATAAAGCAATATTCGTTCCTTCTGATAGGTCACATGATCTTAAAATGCGCTACCATAAACATCGCTCAATCATTTTCACCTACGCAACCTTATCAACCAATATCAGAAATAACGCACAGCTCGTTGGGAGCAGTAGTAATTCGCTGTAGATAAATTACTATTCACATAATAATCAGGCAGGTTTCCAGTAAGGGCATATTTTTTATGAGTAAACACAACTTTACATAGCAACCTGGGGATTTTAAAACTGTTCCCCAATATTATTGTTCATTGTTTTGAATGCAGATTACATTCAAGTGTCCAGTTTTGTGGCACATACTCAGGAAAAGGTTTCACGGGGTCATTTTTTCGAGTAGTATTTATGATGCTCCCAAATTAATTATTTGGAACACACATAACAACTGTTATCACTTGCTGAACGTAGAAAAATATCAAAAACATGTCTTGGATACATCTTTCGATACCTATTACAGGATGCATAGAACTAATAATATCTAAAATTACTATGTATTTAATTTGATTCTTTCGACGTTAAATAGGACGTGGTATTGTTGGTTTTTCAACTGACCAGTTTATTTTAACTGTGCACTGATTTAGCCAGAAGAGTATTGTACTATTACAGTCTTGTCTGATGCCATGTTACAAGGGTTGAATGCTAAGTATTGCGTCTGATTCGAATAAAAGACATATCTATGTATTCTCAAGGGAAAATATCGGTGATGGAAACACAGGAAAAAGTCATTAAGGAGTAATCAATGTCGAAGTTTGAGCTGAATTCGTGGAATTATTTCATGTGGGTAAACTCTTTCTTCTTTATTATAATTCGTAGGCTTGTGTTGGATCGAACACGATAATGTTGATGGATTTTCATAGTAATATGTGAAAGGAATTTAACTGGAATTTAGTAAAGGATCATTTTAGTCACTCTTATCTTTAGATTATCAATATATTGAAAGCTTGTTCGACAGATTTGTCTTTATCGCATATGCAAAACTGAACTGTCATGGTGGTATATTTACATTAGGTCATGTGTTACCTGAATTACTAGTCGGTTGAAATGTGATAACATTCTATTGTGTTTAACTGATCAGTGATTAGAAAATACGTTGCAACTGTTAAAATTTGTAATGAGTAAACGTCCAAAAAATGAAGATATGTCTTAACTCATAGTTACATTCTGTATAACTGGATATTATCGCGGTGGAATATATTTTTTTCGCGGTACATTAACGTGATCGCTAAAACTTAATCCGTGAAATAAAAAGACACGTGTAAGTATTAGATGTTCTTTTACATCCAGTTCGCGAAATTTAAATATATCATTCGTTCGATTCAAAACAAAATCTCGAAAATCTAGATTTTCTCTGGTGAACATTACCAGCTATATGGTATTTCACACTCCTTCAAACCTGTCAGAAAGTACACATACACTCAAGTTTGCACGTTATACGTTAGTCAAACCACACATATTAGAATATACAACCATCTAGAGGCGTGCTATAACGTAGACACATATACTTACTTTAAATAAGCACCAATACATCATTCACCTTTTAAATGGATCAGTAACGGAGGTAAAACAGGAGCGCTCCCTAATGATAAAGCTAGATGTTCCAATTGGGATTTGTGACTGTTTCCAGTACACGTGAATGAGTAACACGGATTGCGAAGGAAGGTAGGAGTATTCTATAATTCATTGTTCATTTACAATGGAGTGTATGTCATTTTAAAGAATGACATGTCTGTGCAACTGGCGTCATTGCTAGTAAGTCTATAAACGACAACTATTTTGGATGATAAATGATCGTAATAGTTCCTTCCTTAAAATAATAGTAATAATCAGGAAATGTCCGTTTGTTGAAATAATTGAAATAATTGCAAAATCGACACAAATTGATATTTTCATTTTGTTTTATTTACTTTGATCTGTTTCAATATGTCAAATAACACATCTATAATATTTATTGATTTTCTTTTCTCAAGAAGTTTTCTTGTGAAAATTTATTTACTACTACTTGTCAGTACCGGAGTATGCACACTTTAATCTCTTGAATGTGAATTAAGTGAAAGGATTGGTGTAGCTCGTACGGGATCAAAAAGATATATGAAGTAAAAAAGGAGAAAAGATATTTAACTTAACAAGAATATGTTAAACGATGGATCCGAAAGGAAAAGCAGAGATAGAAGTCTTGGCTTAATTATCACTCTTATCATATCGATGAAATTAATCTCTACCTGTATAGAAGTCTTGGCTTAATTATCACTCTTATCATATCGATGAAATGAAATTAATATCTTATCGCTCTTATCATATCGATGAAATTAATCTCTACCTGTATAGAAGTCTTGGCTTAATTATCACTCTTATCATATTGATGAAATTAATATCTACCTGTATAGAAGTCTTGGCTTAATTATCACTCTTATCATATTGATGAAATTAATCTCTACTTGTATATACTAAGCTGCATGTGTTTGAAGCTGGTTACTTTGCCTGATGGTTCCGTTGTTGTATACCTTGTTCTCATTTGAGAATGTGACATTACCTACATGGATTGACCAAGATGTCATCTTCCAGAACACCTTATCTTATTCTACTTGAACTTTTTCAGGAATCTCTCTGGAAATTTTTCTTTTGTTCATATTTTGCCTTTTTTTCTTGAATTTGCCTTTGGATTATGATAATGTTCACTTGTTTGTATTCTGTTGTTATTTTTTTGAGAAGCAAAATCACATAGTAGCAAGTTGTTATTATATTAACTGGCATTCTTATTTACACGCTTTTTCCGAATTTCAACTTCCTTTACTGTTTAACATAAACTAAACTGCTGACATAAATTTATAAATAAATCATTTAATACAAAATTGATTGACTTAAAAATAAACGAACTCCGTCAAAGTTGCACTTCGTATAAACAACACACGGAGAGAGTATTAAGCAAATTTCATGATTTTGGCATAGTACCAAGTAGGTCTGACTTGCGGTTTTTGTAAATGTCACCCACTAAATGACCTAAAGTGTCAGTGACTTTTTAAATTGTTTGCAGTTGATTAGTTAAGGATTGCACAAAAATAGATAAATGAATCGAAGTTACACACGTTTTGTCCTAGAAAGACTATTCAGCGATGCACAAAACAAAAAGATTTGAAACCTGAAAATAAAGGAAGAAAAAGAAATCTGAAATTGTATAAGGGGATGGAGGAACACGTATCCACTCCTTCAAAATATGCTAAAGCAGTACTTGTTAAATTTTGTATGCTTAATTAAAATCAATAATGTTGAAGTATAGAAGATGTTTCTGATATAGACTCAATATGTGGATACGATGCCTCCTGGGACTGTTGATTTTGAACAGTGTTGGTAAAGTCCAGGGTCAAGTACCAGCCGCTGGAACTCCTGCTGGCACATCACAGTTAACTGGGATTCCAAATATCATAAATCAACAACTAGTGTCTCCCTGTAAGTAAATAACCAGTCGACATTCAATATTTCCTATAGAAATGTTTACAAAAGATTAAAAATAACGAGAGACCATGGATAGTCGATATTTCATCCAAGATATTATATAGAAAAAAAATCTAAATTAAAATTACCTGGTCATGAGATGCAAAATTGATCAATCCAGAAACACAATTTTTATAACTCATATCCAAACCCGTCGAAACGACAAAAACACATACCAGTAAGCACGGACAGGTACATCTTCACCTGAGGTTACAATGCTCTAATCGATGGAGATATAACCGTAATTTATTACATTATTACAGAAAAGGAGAGCAGAATTATCCTCAACAATAGGATAGAATAAAACATTTGTCAAAATGTAGTTAAAGATAAATGTTTCATTTGAACACACCTTTGACATCATTAACAAGAAAAAAAGTCAATTAACGTGTCAAATTAAGCCCAACCAAGCATCTATTAACATGTTCTAGTTTCAGTCTTTTCACATGGACTCAGATAACGTGTACTAAGAACAATGCAAAAATGGCAAAAAGGCAATATTTGATGTTATAAGATACTCTGTCTTCATTACAATATCATTCATGCGGAGTAGTTGAATCTGGGGCACGTAAATGTTCATATTCCTTGGATTCAACTCTTTAGGGTCCTGGCATCATTGATTATACATAGCAAGACGAAGAAGGTGTATGCTGTAGCTAAATTCATTCTTTGGCTCTGCTGTATCAGATTCTTTCAAAGATGCTTTATACTGGAGTGTCTTTTACATAATCCTTTGATATAGCATCATGGACTGAAGAAAATTCCCACAGAATCGATCATTTCATTCTTAAGGCGTTGCCGTGCAAAGAAGTCGTATATAAACTTTCTATCATTAACCGTTGTATTTGGTGCTATTTTTTTCTGATAGGTACATCACTTGATCAAGGTTTTACATAAAAAAAAGTTTATATAAAGATTGCCCAGTTCGCCTTATTTCACAATTTTAGCAATATCAGTGAAAAGCACGCTTTCATAATTCTGCGCAAAGAAATCCTAAAAGTAGAATATATTTATTTTTCCGCCTTCACAATAAAAAATAAATCTGATGAAAATCAATTTCCATTGATTTTGTTATTACATTTAATTTCAGTAAAATTCTATGAATACATAAAAATATTCAAGTCCAACCATGATATAGATATTGATATACAGGATCGTAATAAAAAGTGACTTCTATTTACAGCATTTCTCAAGGTTCTTTTTGCCTACGTTGTCGGATACACAACAAACAAAGTTATAATAAATACAGATGGGGAAGTTATAAGTAAGTATATAAGTATATGACAAGGCAAACAAAAGAATATTTGTAATCTGGAAAACATACTTTGTTCTGATAAATTATCTGGTTTACAACAAATTTTCACAGGACATTTTCTTGAGCTCCTGTCCTGCTGCGGTCTTCCTTAGGAAAGGAATGATACAATTGTGCATGTCTGTTTGAAAGTTTCAGTTTTCTTCAGTAGTACACGTTTCATTCTTTAAAAACTGTTTGGAGATCATTTTTATGCATACGCAATTTCATCCAACCTAACCAACGCTTTACTCACTACCAAAACGAGTATTTGGTATGATACTAATGAAATGAAAATGAAAATTGGAATTTGTACAGTGCGAGTATAACAAATATTTTAGAGCAGAAAATTAATCTAATCACCAGCAATTATTCTATCACCAAATTATTATTGCATATATAACGTTATGTTGTGTTTGTTATATAGATAGATGTCCCGAAGGATGGCTGAAACGGAACAAACGGTGTTATTTCTTCAGTGAGACGAAGGCGAGTTGGTACGGAGCCGAGGTAAGTACCAGTTGTAAAATGTATTAATTGATCAAACTTTGTAAATTAATATGTTTTCCATAAAAAGTGTTTTAGATATCACACTGTGGACAATGGATTTGTAAAATTTCCCTGGTAATAGCCTTAATTTAAACACACGAAGTTTTACCAGTGCTGTAATATTGAAACAGGGAGACATGCATTTTTATTTGTATACAGCATATTAAAAATTTTTTTAAAAAATCCATATTTGCTTTGATAAGCAAGTTTCCCAGTGAGTTTCAAATGTTTATAGATCAACTTTGAAAGAATCATTAAAATCGACGAGACTGCATGAACATGTAAATTTGTAAGTTTATATGGAACTTGATACGTACCTTGTTTTGAATCAGCATTACTGTTACAACAGGCACAATGCAGAATAATGGGAGGCTACCTTTCCATACCTGACACTGAGGAGGAGAATAATTTTCTAAAGGAACGATCACTCTCCGAGAGGACAAGAATCCAAGGAGGATTGCAGCATATATCAGGTATGTTTCAAATAATGATTCGAGACATGGTTTTACATGCACACGTACGCACGCACCCACCAACCTGCCGTTGTCTATGTAATGCTTTAGGTTTATTATGCATTTTTTATGTTTTATATTGTTTTTGTTATTTGTTAATAGATTTTTCAAGATGGATTGGACTTCGTTCACTGGATGGTGCTACTGTCACAAAGATCATCACTAACGATACTCCGACTTTCACAAACTTTCGCCCTACGGAACCTAACAATTTAGTAAATAATATGTGTATCAAGTTGGATGATGATTTTAACTTTACTTGGGCGGCACAGCAATGCTTTCGAACGTTGTTCTACATATGTGAGCGGCAATTGGTAAGTCATAAACTAAAGAAAAGTGTTTCCTAATATAACTTTTTTCAAGGAAAGAGTCATGAATTTGCACATCATTTAATGTGTGTCATTATATAGCGTGCGAAAGCTATAATTACAAACACCTCTATCGCGATTTTTAAAAAATTAACACGAAAACAAAGTGTGAGAAAGTGGTGGTTTATTCTTGTCTATTTTAATACAATACCTCTGTACATCAACAAAATGTGATGATAATGTTACAAAAGCTGTCTTATTTACATCATTGATATCAAATTAAAATAAAAATTATCAACAAGATAAGTTAGGCAATAAACTTCTGATTATCATTATATCATATAAAGCATTATTGATATCGATATGTCAATTAATGATGAATGCAGAAATCATGGAGCTTAAAGTAATTTTCAAATATCTTCTCAACAACAAACTTCAAATAAGTAAGTTTAAAATGGAGCAGCATGCTAAAAATAAACCCTTACTTTTCGATCAGTTGAAAAAGTCTGAGATTTACTTTCTTTCTCGTTTTACAGCATACTCCGTTCTCGTATAACATCTAAGAAGACATTTTACGGGTTCCAGCAAAGTTTTTTTCTTAAAGATGGTTTAATTTTTTTAATATTGCCTCTGAATAAAACAGCATGGTTTACTCCTAATTGTGCTGGAACAGACCTAATTTTTGTTATTATGCAATGTGACCACCGACTTAAACCCTTTTGACAAGGAAAATCAGCAAGTTTCTATAGACGTGCGCCAATCTCTTCTATAGTTATCGTTCCTTACAGTTACAATACGGTGTATGCAACACGCTCTATGAGAAACTTGACACACATGGACGAATAGATGTTGAACCGTTGCTTGTTAAATTTGCACTTACTCTGATGATATTTTTTTCATGAATATTTACAGGTGATAAGAAAATTATACCTAATGTTCCCTCTTTTCTTCCGTAACTATCCGATCCTTATTCGATAATATATATCAGGGAATTGTGACAGTAAGATTCTCTTCTATCAAAGTAATTACGATGTCACACACAAATATAAAGAATTGCTATTTGTATACAGAATATAAAAATATCGATTTCTTCATTCGTCTAAGCAAAATATGAAACCAAAATCCATAAAAACTTATTTCTTCTTCTCTGCATCTGTTAAATACGGTAAGACATTATCGTGGGGTTATAGTTAGTTATTTGATTGATTCCTTATCTATGAAAATCAATGGATAAGCATGTATATGTCCTTAAAAGGATAAAAAGGAGTTACAATGAAATCAAAGTTGGCCTTTACGCTACTGTGTGGTTCCTTTTTTCTTTACCAAAGAGATCTAAGGTAAGCATGAACCGCCTTATAGTCTTTGATGGGTCAATTCTAATGATCCCTAACGTAGCCGAACCGAACCTTCAATTTTACTGTAAAAATGGTATGAAGTATGATTAAATGGTATTCTGAAAACGAATATCTTCGGGTTCGAAAATAGGGTATGGTAGGTAGGTTTAAGTCTTGATCGATGGTATTAATAGGTATCCAGTATCCAGGCGAGAGGGACTGGTAACATATGATTGATGCTTATCTGGCTAGTATGGGACCACTAGATCTCCAGGCGATTATCGAAATAATGTTGACCTACGGCATAATTAATGTGAAAGAAACCACACAAACAATGTCACTGTTCGTGTGCTATATCTTGTAGGTATTAATCGCTGATTATACGATCTCATTGGCCCTTCAACTTGATTACAAATATAACGCCTTGAAATACAGTGTTTGTTATGTTATATTCTTATATCTTCTGATTTGTGATACACATTCTGGAGATTAAAAACTGGTATCCGTGAATGTATAAGCCACGATCTGAGAGGTGGACAGCTGATGCGCCTAATGCACTTCCATATAAACAGTTTGCAACTCTGTTGCTATTTAGTAAATATATTGTATAATCTATTATATCAGTCAGTGTGCCTGTCTTTGTATACAGAATGTGTAAAATCTTGGGAAACAAAAAACTGATTTCTACATTAGTTTAAGCAAAATATGAAACCAAAAATCCATAAAACCTTATTTCTTCTTCTCTGCATCTGTTAAATACGGTAAGACATTATCGTGGGGTTATAGTTAGTTATTTGATTGGTTCCTTATATATGAAAATCATTTGATAAGCATGTATATGTTCATGAAAGGATAAAAAGGAGTTACAATGAAATCAAAGTTGGCCTTTACGCTACTGTGTGGTTCCTTTTTTCTTTACCAAAGAGATCTAAGGTAAGCATGAACCGCCTTATAGTCTTTGATGGGTCAATTCTAATGATCCCTAACGTAGCCGAACCGAACCTTCAATTTTACTGTAAAAATGATATGAAGTATGATTAAATGGTATTCTGAAAACGAATATCTTCGGGTTCGAAAATAGGGTATGGTAGGTAGGTTTAAGTCTTGATCGATGGTATTAATAGGTATCCAGTATCCAGGCGAGAGGGACTGGTAACATATGATTGATGCTTATCTGGCTAGTATGGGACCACTAGATCTCCAGGCGATTATCGAAATAATGTTGACCTACGGCATAATTAATGTGAAAGAAACCACACAAACACTGTCACTGTGTGAGTGCTATATCTTGTAGGTATTAATCGCTGAATATACGATCTCAACTTGATTAACCTTACAGGTAACTATAATATTCACAGGCCGTGTATAGCAGTGTTATACGTAGACAGAACCCAGAGACATTGGACAATGTGCTTCATGCGACATTCTCAGAACAGCAGGTTTAGAGAGACGCTTGGGGTAGTGCGACCTGAACAAAGGGAGTAACTCCCAAGACTTTAACACTGACTAAGCATAACCACATATTAATTTACAAAGAAATCCTATACTATACAATCATGTGTATATGAACCGATCAATGAACTCACTGAATACAGATACTTGAGTCATTTATCTTGTGTAGTTTTTCATTAGCACCGTCACTATAAATGTGTTAGATTTAATTGTCACCAGAAAATTAGAAATATTGTAGAAATTAATTTTCCGAATAAATTAATGAACCATAACATTACAAATAATAAATATGTATATTTGACCTCCTCCACTGGAACTTTGGAAGTGTGAACGTTTTTATGATTTATTTCATTGGTATGATAGAATTTATGAAATTTCGCAGAAGTGAACTGCGATCCCTTGTCAGAACGCAGCGTCTGGGGTAGTAAACATGACCCAACAGCGGAAGTAGAAGTTTCATATTTGAACTTAAAAGCATCATTACACTTAGAATAGTTGTCAATAACCAGTAGATACTTCCTAGAATCTTATGAGAAATGTCATAACCTACATAACTATATGTAAGATCCGGCGAAGGATTAAGTCATATGGCCTCTGTATTTTGTTGTTTCTGATGCTCAACACACAACGAACACTATTACACTTAGAGATTCCAAGGTGTGATTTGTGAAAGAAATATAACATTTCTTTCCTCTTGCTGGTCGGATTGGCAATTAGGCTGCATTGTTATATACAGCACTATCTAGTACCGACAGTTGATCTCTGGAATCCTACAAGGGTTTTGCTTCGAAGTAAACCTTAATTTTAGAGTCTGGCCAACCTATGTGTATGATGTCCATCACTAAGGAATGACTTTTCCTCAATCTGCCTTCCGTTATACAACAGGTTTATCACACCATTTCAACCTTATCATCATAATATTTGTTTCTTTGTATTCTCATCTGAGCTGGTAAGACTACCAATAGTTGATCCCGCGGTCAGGATCAAAGTTTGACGACAATCGGGTAGCTATGTGTCGTTCCTGGTAACGCCGACAAAACCACACCCGTTGGATTTTTTTTTATTATTATTATTTGCAACCGGTTGATAACATTTGCGCTATATTTGTGCAAATAATGTTGAAAGCGATCAACAATTATCACAAATATTGATTCGTGAACATGTATCTAAATAAGTGTTCCTGTGTAGGAGCTGATTCGCTCTTGATGAAAATACGTTCAATTCCATGTCAGAGGTACGCGATGGTGCCCATCGGTACGGTAATAATATCGATACTAGTGTTCGAGGAAACGTGTTGTATTATTGCCGATTACCCCAATATCGACGAAATGTTCAAATGTTATATGATGTTTGTCATTAGTTTACAACTGAAAGCAATTGAAGCACTGTATGTGTCTTTGTCATGTAGAAAGCAAGCAGGCAAACTTAAAAGTTCAAAAGACCTCAAAATTTCTGTGATGGAACATGAGTGCATTGTAAACCTAAAATGTTTTTTAGGACAGATACTATTTTGAAAGCCAAACCTGTGTGAAAAAGCCACTCTCTGTTCTAAGGGAGGTGACTCTTACAGGCAAGTGATATTTATCTGGAGGTTCAATTATGTGACTTTTATAAACAAGATTTTGTTATACACTGTATTCACTGATAGGTGGTCATTAAAGCAGGTTTAAATTTTATTGCATCCATCTATGGTGATATGTATTACCATACATCATACATCTTTGTACGATCCAAACTCACCAGTTTTACCCTTTCGCTGGTATCAAATATTCAATGCAGAATAATTGACACATATTTCATTGACAAACATCAAAGAATAATATTGTCCTTGTTGCACACTTGTTGTCATATAATTTTCCATTCGATTGGGGAGCGCAATTTGCTGAAGTTCCTAAAAATTGGTATGGTGGAACCAAGTATAATTCTATGTCTTGCTGCTGCGTACTTAATTTCGATGAAACAAAATTACAACATAAGCGCATCCCATCGCCTCATCACCACAATTACCATCAAAGGTGGTAGGAATGAAAGGGAAACTGAGAAAGAATACAAAATTACAGGTAACTGGTATAGATGAGCAAGTTTTATACAAAAATGTTCAAGACCTTTTTAAAAAGTTAATGTTATCATATTTGTGTTCAATGAGAGACTCATCTTAGGTAATTATGTTATAACATTAGGTGCATGTATCTTGATAGTTACTTGAAGTGAGAGAGTATCGTAATATATTTGACCCCTGCTTCCTTGAAAGGGGGCATTAATTAACTGTGTAACTCTTCATCCCAGCATACAAAAGAGCGAATATCAGCACCATGGAGATTTTGGTAATGAGAACGAGTCAAAAATGTAAATTGTGTACGATGGAGGACACAGGACGAGTAATGATTGACGAATTGCATTTCATTTTAGATGACCTATAAAAAGTTTGAAAATGAACAAAACAGTTCAGCAGATTTGCTTTGCAAACTTCTGACATGAAGCTAAGGAAATATTTTGTCATAACGATATGTATAGCATACATACATTATGCCTTGTGAGGTCATCAATGACAGTTTTTATTAAAGCTGAATTAGCATGGCTTCAAAATTATTAATTTTGCTATTCATTTTAGGTGACAACTTGTATGTTTATGTGAAGACATCACAAATAAGTACAGAAAAGCAAAACCGAGATCTTCACGTCATCACACCTTACATCTTCTTAAGTACCATTGCTAGGATGGACGTGGATAATCAAATGTCACCAGCATTACTGCTGAGTATATCCTTCTGTCAGATGACCAGAACAATTAGCTGCTTGAAGCTTATGGGATGCTCATTGGAAGGATAATGCCACGGCTCCTTGCATTTTTCTAAAGTCACATGTACCATCGCACATGCTAAAAGATGGCTGAAAAGTGTTGCCATTGCCTATTACGTTTAAAAATGAGGCAAAGCATGAGAACTGCCTGTCAATAATGGATAACTACGAGACTAAAATGGTGAAGTTATATACAACTGTACTTGGTGAGTTTAGAGTGAATTTTAAACTAGAGACATGGAAAACATGTGACTCTTTAATCTTGACTGATGAAGAGAATGGATGGACGGAAATGACTAAATATTCTTTACAAGCTATTCCCCTCCCCACTTATAGATTAGCTGTGGCACAAAAAAGATTTTAGTAGTTTGGTCATTCATTGAAATCTTATTATGATATAGTAGGTGAAGTAATGATTCACATATCATTTGTTCATTTATGACGGTAAACTTATGTTCACATACAAAATCACAATGACAAAACAATATGCACTTACAGTGAGTACCAGTTCAATAAAGGTTTCGGTATATAGTTCCTGTCTTATGCATTGTGTACAGAAATGAATACGACAGTCAAGTTAATGGTTATGTTAAACTATACAGTTGCCTATTTTAAAAAACCATTACATATCTAATTTGATCATTCTTCCAGTTTTGGATGATGAAGTATTATGTCACTGATTATATTTAAATGATATTGGTGCATTTCAGTTATTCATAATATCATTATTCAAAAACTTAACTTACAGGTGATACAAACATACTTAGGAAATTGAAAGTTTCAGTAGCAGGAAGAGACCAGCTTACTCGAGTAAGCCTCCAAAAATAAAAACAATTTGCGAACACTGTCAAGTTCTCCTGAGAGGATATTTGATGACCTCCATCAAGTTGTCTGTGAAATGTGGTACAGCAAACAAGATGTATTAGAGGTAAAAGAGACTTCTACACAGATTTAAGAAAAATACAGGAAGTGGCTTATGTAAGTTTTCCATGGTGCGTGACATCATATGGAGAAAAAAAAAATCCTAAGAGTTTCCTGCTTAATTCATCAGTTTGTCAGCTCTTCCTTAAGGGATCATATTTACACATGTTAATAAAGGTGAGATAAATTTTTCAACTGACCATGCCTCCAGACACGATATAATTGTTTTTTTTTTAAACTTTCAGACACGTGTAAGTTATGCAAACATATAAATCAAAATTATTCTAATACATTTATGTATTTGCATTTCGCAATGTTTTTGATAATCATTGTTTATTTACAGAAATGCTACAAGGTTTTGTTCAAGTCTGAAAACACTCCCTGTACTTTACCCTACTATAAGACATTATTACATCGCTCTGACATCACTGGGAAAGTGAAGGGAGTCCCATCCCAGCCTTCTCATTTCAGCTGCTGAAGGTCTGATGACAGAGCAGTTTTTTTGTTTTTCAAGGTGAGATATGGAGAAAGTGATCCTCAACATCGTCTTTTTGATAATTTTGAAAAAGAACACTTCTAGAAAAAAAAACCAATACCAAGAAAATCTTGAGGAATTTCCTATGCTTTTATGACTATAAGAGTGTTTGGACAAGAAATAATACATCTACAGTGAAGGTGCACAAGGTATCTATTGTAACACCTGATGGAAAATTCATGGCACATGAGGATGCTGAAGAAAATGAGTTGCATGGATCTATGTCATAGGGCTTTGCATGTTATGAAACTGCATGACACTGCTAAAGAAGGCGATATCACGATTAACTGCAAAACATATCTGCCTATCGTTTACTCACGCTCCCTGTTTAGTAAATTTATGGTGGAAAATATTGACCATGTGCTCATAAGCGAACATCTTCTCTCACCTTTTCAGCGCTTTATGGTCCAAAAAGGTTCCTTTGTAAATATATATGGAATGGTTGGACAAAATGTAGAGAGTGATCTAGTACAAGAACATTCTGTATGCAACCAGAAAAGTTTATTAAGAACACTTGGAGCCAACAAAAACGAGACGGCTTTATCTTGTTTTACCGGAGCTGCATATATGATAACAGATCTGTACCAGCAGCTTGATACCAGTGTTGGTTTGTCACCAAAATCAAGAATTAAATATTTACCTCTTCCCTTAAAGCAAGTGCCACTAATGGAGGCCAAGGTTAACATAACTGTCAAAGGACTGATAAAAGGTTAAACATTTTCTATGGATGATCATGAATTTAAGGGAATCACTTGGAATTTGACTAACTTTGGAAATTGGTGTGCTTTTGAAGAAAAACATGATTAATTTATGATGATAATGGCCACTACACAATGAACTTTTACATAAAGTAAAGTGGTGTTTCGAGAATGCTTGACAGCCTTTAATGCAACCAACATGAATAAAACAATCGTAAATTGGGGATTCATATATGTTGTGTGATAGAAAGCACATCTACTCCATCCCAAAGTCTATTTAGTCTGTTCAGCAAAGAAAGCAGCAGAAAGTATATCGTTACTAAGAAAAGACTTATGTGTAAATGGCGGAATTCATTAAAAAACTTTTATATTTTTTACATGAAATCATTTCAAAATCAACCCAGTACCAAAGAGCTTTACAAAACGTGTGTAAGAAATATCGTCCTTTCCCTAACCGAAACTTTCACATATTGGTCTGGTATTTATGAAGAGATGATATCAAAACAATAAAACATACATAAAGACAAATTTCACCGTTCACTCATAATTATTCATTTTTGGAAACATTATTGCTATTACAAAATTAGTATACGATGCCATCGTTCCAGTAGATATGCTTCTAGACTGCTTTGTTCAAAACATGAAAGTATATGTCATCACAAGTACAAGCAAAAACTCAAAACAATCTTAAGGAAGAGGTTACAATAATCCAATGAAATCATTCTTTGTTCCATGTTTGTCTTGTGAATCTATGCAATAAAAGGTATGAAATGCTATCTGACATTGTAACAATATCCAAAACTTAATTTGAAAAAAAAACAATGATAATAAAATGGCCCCTAAGAATACACGATGGTTCATTTTGATAAAATGTCTTCTAGATTTTCTAGCTTTTTTCTGTAATAAGGTAATTAACTATTAATGCTGAAACTGAGCTGGCAGGCGCTTTAATGAAACAACTGTCTATATAATAAGTTAATTCATAATTAATGATAAAATTGAACCGAACTGCGGTTTTCGCTTCAGTTTTGATTCTTCTTTAGCTTAAATAATAATTATTTTGCTTAATTACTTCCATCTGACCAAACTGCAATAAAAAGCTTTTAGGATATTATAGAGTTTATTTTCAAATCTTTAACTTATATATTATTTGGTATAACATAAATCATAACCTTACTGGCTACTTTGACTACTTAGTGTACCCTTATATAATTTTGAATGTGTTATGACAGGAATTTTTTGTAAAATATTCAGCACATTATGGTACATATCCTTGTAGGAAATTTCCACTGGTTCATCAATTAATTTCTTTTTTTTTTTTTTTTACATATTTTGATATCATTTATTGATAAATTAACTAATTTTATTTCTAATTATCATAAATACATGCCTGGATTTGTTTGATGTAGGTGAAACATAAATAATGATAATCGGAATCATAACTTTATGGAGTTTGATAATTTTATACACGCAGGAGTTTAGTAGTTTTCAATACACACCTGTAAATATGCACTTGAACTTCTGGTCACACACAGGATCAGCTAGTGCTGAATATACTCATCAACTTGACAATTTGCCACGCACATTTTTTACACAAAATGTCTCAATGTACCGCGAGATTATAGATAGATATGATTAAAACTGCTTTCAGGGGAAAAAACTGTTTCGTATTCAACTACATTATGCATGTATTAAAAGAGAATTATTTGTGTGATCAACTACCATTAAATCATAGTTATACTCACACTAGCTACACTATTTGTATTGACTTAGCGTGAGCCATGCTATATACGATGACAACTATAAATCAAGTTGGTGCAGAGCAATTGCAGGTTTTTAGAGTAGCATATCAGGATACATACATTAATCGGGTGTAAAGGCGTCTTTTATTTTTATTTTCATATTAGAATGAATTAATGGCGAGCGTATCATACTTATTCCTCCAGCGGAACTTTCCAGTATATATATCCGATGTGTTATCTTTATATAACATGTATTGCATCGACCACCTACATTGACAAAGAACCTCACCAGCCACCAACCCCTACTTCTCTATGTGAAAGCAAGTACAAAAGTATTGGCCTTTGTACTCTGTTTCCTGTTGAGGTCGTTGTTTACTTTGAAGTTGACAGGAAGTACTTAAGTTGAGCTGTAGGGTGTGAATGGTGTTTTTTTTTTCATAATAACACATTGTCTTAAAAGCAACGTCATTGCTTCCCCTTCCAATGGCCTCTCACATGCTGCAATGAATTGGGTATTCGGAGTTTGCTTCGGATGTAACTCTCTGAAGAACAATATAACATTTGAATCGGCGGGAAATGTTATTTTTCTTTGATACCTCTGACCTGTTTAATACATCTATCACGATTCCGGTTATTACATTGAGAACGTGACATTATCTTATTTTATTAAACTTTGTCATACTTTATAAAATATATCATTGTGAAAATATAGACCACTAAAATGCATTCCATAATGTTTTGTTTTACTTTATCAAATAATATAAGATTTCAAAAATAGTTAAATGGCATTGAGTGAGCCACAGACCTTCACTTCAACTAGCTAAGTAATATGTGCATACCCCACCCATGATTACTTATGCCAAAAATATCAACATTATTCATTACTTCACACAAGTAGGTCTGTGACTAACAAACAATATATACTCAACAAAAAAAGAAAGGTTAACATGTTTTCTTGGCGAATACCTGTGAGTGAAAACAAAATTACGTTTGTGCAATATTAGAAAATGGTAATGTTTTACATTACAAAATCCAAGGGGGTTACCAAAATTATTCAAGCATGAAAGTCTGTATTAGCGAAAGAGCTGCACGAGGTTTTCTGCGACTAACTTGTATCTTCGCTTGAATTTCATAAACATTCAAACTGACAACTGTTCCTTAGATCCTTAGGACTTAGAAATCACCGAATCTTGCTATCTATCAACTTATCATTATGCCCCGGCTGTCACAAGTACAGAGAGAAAGGGCTGTAGGCATGATCCAGGCTGGGGAGTCTCGCCGTCGAGTTGCACGGCATTTTGGTTGCAGTGTGAAGACAATTTGCCAGTTGGCAAGTCGTTTAAACCAAACTGGGTCAACATCCGATCGTCCCCGAAGCGGCCGACCCCGTAAAACGACCGCCAGGGATGACCGTCGTATACGATTGATACACTTGTGCAATCGATTCGTAACCGCAGTAGAGACTACAAGGACATTGTTCGGGCGTCGTGTGTCTCCCCAAACAGTCCGCAACAGGTTGAGGGCCTACCAATTGAAAGCGCGGCGTCCCTACACTGGACCCAATTTGTTGCGACGTCACCGTAATAATCAGCGTAACTGGACCCGTGTTCACCGTCGTTGGGCCTTACGACAATGGAACAATTTTATGTTTTCAGATGAGTCCAGGTTTTGTCTGCAACACGGTGACGGAAGGCGCAGAGTGTGGAGGCGACGAGGGGAGTGCTTTGCGAACTGCTGCGTCGCAGAACGGGACCACTTTGGCAGCGGAAGTGTAATGGTTTGGGGTGGTATTTGTGGGGGGACTAGTACCAGGCTTGTGTTAAATGGCAATTTAACCGGCATTCGATATCGGGACGAAATTTTAAGACCAGTGGTTCTGCCATTCTTAAGACGCCATGGAGTTGGCGCCATTTTTCAACAGGATAACGCACCAGCGCACGCCAGTCGCGTCAGCAGAACTTTCTTGCAGCAGAATAACGTACAGGTGTTAGATTGGCCATCTAAATCAACTGATTTGTCACCAATTGAGCATGTCTGGGACGTTCTTGGGCGATGAGTGAGAAAACGTCAAAATCAGCCGTCAAACTTGCAGGAGCTGGCCCAAGCCTTGATCGCTGAATGGAACAATATCTCTCCTCGAATTATCCGCCGGTTTACGAGTTCCATGACACGACGCTGCAATGCTGTTTACTTCGCAATCGGTGGCCATACCCGTTACTAATGGTGTTACCTTTGAAATTGACCCCAACGTCCTTTACAGTCGAATAAAATCAACTGAACGCAAAGTTTTATTATGAACGATGACTGCAGTTTTATCAGAATTGATCAATTACTTTATTTGTACATGATTGGTAAGGATTTATGAAGGGGTTAATTAATTAATAAAGTAGTGTTACCTTTGTTTTTTTGTTTAGTATATGTATTATTACTATAACTTCATTTGATTTTGATCTGACTCACAACAAATCTACATTGAGCCTCCTTGTAAGTAAGGAATTTTCCCCCACCCCCTTGCCACCCGTCTTCGTAAGAAAATGGAAGGGGCAAACTTACCTAAACTTCGTCAACATATTATTGACGAATATCTCTCTGATTCATATACAATTTTCATGGTACTTCGCTGGACATGTCAATATGTATGGTACGTTTCCTGTCGCAGTGTCTGAAGAATTATCATATCAACTCCACTCCAACAGTTGAAATAAAGACTGGAAAATTGCCTGGCAAGACCAAAATTTTCGAGGTATTCTGTATTAAACCAGTATGTGGATTTAACCGCCTTCCATGCAGCGGGACGTATCTCCGTATTATGCGTTGCATATTGGTTATCTGCAAATTAAAATTATGTATACATACAATATTTCTTGTTTAATTTTTTTCAATTATGTTAAAACATTTAAGGAAAATGTGTATTAGATCTTTTGATCTAAAACAGGAATGCATTTTACCCTTTATTTCACAAAAGGAAAAAAACTTACATTCCGATACCTTTCGCAGAATACGTAAGGGAAATGATACTTTAAAAAAACCGTACAGCAGCGTTATACAGGTAAATCGTACACGTGGTCATAATGTACCTTAAAATGGCGAAAATGCTGAAAGATAGTAAGTTTCTGGAATGGTTCAAGGTGTTATGCGATAATGGCTAATAGCTGCACACTTTCGTGTCAGTCATTTTGTTAAATCTTGGTTTATGCAGTGTCTGAACCAAACCATGCATGTTGAAGAGCGTCCTATGACTGGCAGTTCAATTCATTTAAATGAATTCAATGAGAAATCCACACTCAATAAAGAGTGTTTTGTATCACACCACTTTAGTTTCCATCCATGGAAGACATCTGCACTCAAATTCTTCCTTCTTATCCATGTCATATCAACATTTTCGATATTAAGTCTGAATCCTAAAATTTTAGCAAAACTTTAAGTGCCCTCTTAAAGGAGTTCTGGATTCTATCTATGATAAAAGATATATAGTCGCCCATACTAGCAAACATTTCAGCAAATAATAAAAAAAGATGTAATATTTTTCGGTCGCTCGATACTGACTAATTCCCTATAGAAATACAATTGATGATATCTCGTATTAACGTTGTTGCCTACCTTAATATGTTTGACAATTGTGTCGTTATATTTACACTTGTGTCACATCATCATGTTAAGCTTCTGTGCTATAGTTATTCGAGTTCGAGTCCATTAGATGTGACGTAATGTTTGTAACATGATTTATATCTGTGCTGACCTATGACCGGAGATATTTATCATTAGTTATATGCTTTCAATTTTCAACATAGCAAACAATTAATTTCCTGTAATATTTTATGAAACGAGAAACAGGTTTTATTATTTCAAACTTTCAATATGTGAACATAGAAAAATAAAATTAAAGAAACATATTTCAAATTCCTTCAAACTTTTATCGAATTTAAGTCCCTATGCACTTGATATTTTCACATATTTGGTATGTATTAGAATAGTCTTACCAGACATGATGCAATGTACATATATACGCTAACGGCTACGAGCGGAGATGTATTTATCTAAAAATATTGCCGATACATCATTCAATTTTTATACGGAAAAATTAATGGCGGAAGTCTAAGAGGCAGGCGATGTTTCCCTAATTATAAATCTGTATATTTATTGGGATTTACAACTGTTTCCCGTACCTTTGAACGAGTGACGTAGGTTGAAGAGGGAGGTAGGAATACTTTGTGATATACTTTGAATTCTAATTTCACATTTATAGAATGATATGCGAGATACCCAGATATTCCAATGTTTCAGCACGATTTATATATCATTCATTGAAGTAAGTGGCTAGTATGTTGTAAATGACAACTATCTTAAATGACAAAGGACAAGTTTGCTAAGATTAGGTTTCTTAAAATAATAGAAAGAAATTACAAAATCTTCATAAATTGATATTTTCATGTTATTATTTTGTTTACCTTGATCTATGCTAATACTTTGGCTGACGCATTGATACAATATTGGATGTTTTCGGGAATATTTTTGTTCCTGTGAAATTTTAGAACGGCATCATGTAATTACCGGTGTACACACACTATAATCTCAGGAGCAAGAAATTTGTCAACATCCTTAAATACCATTGGAAATGCCCGCTAGTGTACAGATTAATCATGTAACACTAAATTTTGCATTTATAAGAGATACAGTTATAAAATGAGTATATATGAGTTATTTCATACAAGAACATAACTAGTCTAGCAGATATTAAATAATATTTAGAATAAAGAAAAGTAATGAAATTAGATGCAAAATGTGTATGCTATCATATATTTTAATATATCAAATTGCAGCACGTTTAAAACTGTCTTGTGCCATTAACACAATTCATTACAAATTTTATATTCAATATTACTATTCAAGATACTTACAATGTTTCCTTCATTGCACTAATACAATGTTCACTACTTCTAAAACATAATCATGTATCTGTCAAAAGAATTATCTTAACTCAAAACCAATTTTTTACTTTCACATCCTTCCCTCACTGAAGATGCTTAAGCAACTATATTTATAGATACTTTCAGAATTTATACCAACAATGTTATTTTCTTAATTTCGCAATAACTCAAAAAAGTGTAAAACATATTTATAAACCCTTTATTTTACTACAAATATGGATTGTTCATTAACAAACCATCGACCTCCGTCAAGTTCGCATTTCAAGAAATAAATAAGGAAATGAGTCTGCAGATTTTATTTTTGTGACATCGATTTGAAAAAGTGAGACACATATTTCAATTTAATATTGATTAAAGACAACCCAAAAATTTACAGGTACTTTCAGAATTTAGATAGCAACATTATTTATCAATGATATCGACAAAGGTTTTCAGATATTGCTCCAGAGATTAATTACCGACACTGACTTTTTCACTTCCTGAATAGACAAGCGATCAAGCTCTTATCATATAAAAAATACAACAATAGTTTTTTTTATATCTATGAAAACCTCAGAAGCCTCATATATCACATTACTGGCCTGTTTTGTGTAATTACAGACTCAATGTAAATGAGAAAGCAGCTATTATCTCTACAACGGTTTTAGAACAGTGGATATCAAAACGAAAATTATATGTAAAGTGATGGTTAGCGGATCAGTAAAAAGGGATAAAGCAAACATAGAGTTCTTGGCCTAATTGACATACTCTTATCATATTGATAAGATTAATCTCTAACTGTATTTGTTACTTTTCAGAAACAAAACCAGTTTTATAGCATTGCTATTTATACCAACAATGTTATTTTCTTTATTTCGCAATAACTAAAAGAGATGTGAAACATATTCATAAACCCTTTATTTTACTACAAATCTGGATTGTTCATTCACAAATCAACGACCTCCGTCAAGTTCGCATTTCAAGAAATAAATAAGGAAATGAGTCTGCAGATTTTATTTTTGTGACATCGATGTGAATAAATGAGACACATATTTCATTTTAAGTGCCATTAAATCCCCTAAAATGATTGTGATTTTCAGTATAGCTTAAAATTGATTAAAGGCAATCCGAAAAAGAAAAATGAAAAAAATGTACAAATGTTAGTAACATGAAATCATTACCTATGAATTAATTAAAAGTCACTTATTTTTCGTCATACAAACACTATTTATGACAGAACTAAAAGCGCCGTAACCTAAACAAGAAAGAAGATAATCCACATCGTCTTCATTTTTTTTATTCATTCAGTTTTCTTTTGTACCGCTCAGAGGGTTTCAGTTCCATAAGAGTTTTTCCAGCAATATATGGAAATAATAATATGAACAGCTTTGATGTTTTGGAAGACATTGATTTATCATATCTTCATAGATGATAAACAAAATAAAAGATTCTTGGGACAGTAATGAAGATAGATGAGTACCTCCGACCAGGACCTCAAACGAGTGGCAGTCGTGAAGTGTCAGAATAAAAACTTATTTGGGACAATCAGTAACTAAGAAACATACAAGTATACGAACTTAAAGCTTAGTGATGAAATAGGATTAAGTAACAAAGTACCTACTAGGCCAGCCACTTTGCAATGCACTCATCCAGTCGTTGAAAATATTATTGAAATCTGTATAGCTTATTTTCAATGAATTATGGATGCCTAATCATTCTAAAATGACCAAAGGTCAGATGTGTCTTTTAATTTAGTGTAACTGATTATAAAATGAAAATGCGGTATAAAGCTTTACTACAATCCTCGAAGACTAAAAGTCTACCAGGAGATCGTGATACAGAGCCATTGCTAAAGATTGCACGTACAAGAAGCATAAGGGAAAATATATCAAATAACAAGTCTCCAATTAGTTGAAAAATTCTATTTAGCGAAAAACTGATATCTTATTATGTGTCACATAGCACATCAATTTCAAATGTAATTAAACTGCAAAATACATCAGCCAAAATTGGAATCAAGATTTGTTTTCTATTTCTTTATGTGTTAGAATTAATAATATTGATTTATAGAATGCTTACCTCATTTTGACATAGTATGTGGATACAACGCCTTCTTCTGGGACTGTTGGTCTTGTACATTGTTGGCATTGTTAAGGGTCCTCCTCCAGACCAAGGAAAACCTTCCGATATTCCTGATTACCACTTGCCCACTGCCCCACCACCATTAACTGGGATTCCAAATATCATTAGATATCAGCCAGTGTCTGCCCGTGAGTAGATAACAAATGTTTATTCAATAGTTGCCGTAGAAATGTTTACAAATAATACAAAATGTTACAAAAAAGGGCCATGGATTAATCGACTCTATGAAAGAGAAGCGAAATCATACTTTTCTATCTTTAAAAACATTCGCAATGAGATATATCCAGATACACAAAGTATATAATACTTATCCAAATCAAAAAATTTTCCATTTGATGTAAAGAAAACATTTAGAAAGTTATCAAATTTGAAAAAAATAACATGGTTGATGCCGCTAGTTGCAAATCACACCTAAAATAAACAAATATCATTACTCTTCCTTGACAATTTCTATTTTATAACTTTTTAACAAACTTCATTAATTATAGCAACTGAGATGCAAACTTAATATGATATAACAAGGCTTAAGATGAGAATAATTTTATATCTGAATTAAAGTGCAAGAACAACTGCTTCAAACAAATGCACAAACATAATGTTAATGACCTGTTCATTAATAAAGCGGAAAAAATTACAACAGTCAAAAATATTTGCTTTTGTTATTTTTTGGCTTGGATTGGTTATTATGTGTATCGACAATGACAGTTCTGAATGCTAAAAATTGTTATCAAAATCAACTTCTGATTTCCCCATGAAATTTGCTTTTGTCTCAAAAAAATTTCAGCTTAATCAGTTGAAATAGGCTCTAAATTCCAGTTATACAAATTTCTCTAATAATTATTCTGAACAAAACACCGGATATAAACAGGAAGATCATAGAACGAAAGAAGAATAAAGTGACAGAAATGAAAGGAAAACGAAAAATGACAACTATTGAAACGATAAGAAAACATTACTAGTTATGAATAGAGAGTAATAATCAAACGATGAAATTTTATTTAAAAAATCTAAATCAAAACTCATCTTTGGTATCATCGATTAAACATAATAATGGCCTACTAGTAGTCAATAATTAGGATAATCTAGCCATTTTTGTTGTTAATAATGACGAGTTTCAGTTTTAATGTTGAAGATGCACAAATGAATGGAGTTTTTTTAAACCAAATATAGCACTTACAGAGAACGTAGCTTAAAGGTTATTATGCTAAACTTCACATAAACACTACTGTGGCATCATAGTTATATAAATACCTAACCTATTTTTTTATCAAATCTCATCAGTGAATACAATGTAGAAATATCAAACCTATATAAAGCTAATGTCAAAGTCTTAATGTTTTAACTAATTCATTACAATGGGGTGGGAAAACCATTATTTCGAACAAATTGGATATTTCACAAGATAAAGGGAAACATCATTGAAAGTAATGGATGGTTTATTGACGTTATTCTGAAGTTTATATCATATGCATGTTAAAATATGCAGAAATGTCAACGTCTCTAAAATTAATGATATTTTACTGTAAGAGAAATTGTATGATAAAGACAACAAGAGGGCAATGGCCTTGAACGGTCATCTGACAATCTATGAATGGAAAGACAAACTACAGACTTTCCAAATTGTAGTCTGACAAAACTGTTGATTTCCTGGTATAAATATATTCAAGCGTTAAGGAAGAGTAGCGTTTGGAAGCAAAACTTTTGACTAACTTTCCCATTCGGGGCCCCGCCGTCATGTCCCTAGAGGTCGAATCAACTTTCTGAACTTAGGAAAATGATCAAATTTGGTTGAAATTTCCCCATGCATTAAGAAGGATTAGCGTTTTGAAGCAAAATATTGATTTGTATTATGTCCAATTATAAAGAAAGATTTAGAAATATCACAGATATTCACTTTCCTATCTTTTCTCGTCTACTGAAAGGTTGTAAGGCTGCAATAGCGGACGTTTAGCCCTTGAAATGATAAATAAAATAAATTTTAACATCCATGATCGTTTGTCATAATTGTTTACTGATAAACGGTCGATTTTCTATCATTACTAGATTTATATAATTAATGCTTATGTCGTTTCCCTGACTGATTACTGTAATGTTGCTAAATTTGGGGTTTGATTTTTCTAGAACAAAATACAATTGAATGTTTGCTACAAAATGGTGTTCAACCTTTGTTAGTTCTGTTTTCGCCATTGTATATCAATTTATACCATGCATCCTTAATATCAGTGGTAAACAAGGTTTTCTAATTTAATGTGAAGTAAATCTTGAGTTTGAATGTTTATTTTTCCTTTTTCATGATAATTCTAATGAAAATTAAATCCCATTCATTCTAGATTGCATCTTCAACGAAGTTTCACAAAAATTAAGTTTAAGATAATTTCATGACAAAAAAATAAGATATATTTTATCACAAAGCCCAGAATTGTTATATTTTTAAAGTTTTAAAGGACAAAATCAAATGTCAAATGGATGTAGCACCTTGTTGTGCCATTTTCAGTTGATAGCTCATATATTGTATTTCAATGTGTTTGCTTTCATATACAAATTCAAGTATAATGAATATAAATCTAAGTTTCAAACAAATATTCATTCAATTTACAGCATTTCTCAAGGTTATATTTGCCTACATTGTCGGGTATACAACAAACAGGTTGATCATATCAGATGGAGAACAAATACGTAAGTATTTGACAAGACAAACAAAGACAAAAATGATTAAAAACTTAATGTCGTTTTATTAAATTTGAAAATGAAAAGATTGTTGTAATATTTCCTAATAATTAATTTTGTTCATGTAAACGAACAACAAATTCTTCAAATAACAGTCTTCGGTCTGCTGCCTTTTTCAGTCTTCATTGAAAAAGAATGGATGCTATTGTGTTATGTTTGTTTGAAATATTTTTTTCTTCCTTAGAAAGATATATGTTTCCTTGTAGAGGTTGTTCATCGTTTAATCGAATCTAGGAAATTTAACACTTTGAAAATGCTTTATTAACTATCAAAATTAGTATTTCATATGATACTGCTTCATGTACTGTTTATGAAGAACTGGTATTTGTACAGCGTGAGTTGACGAATAACTATTTCAGAGGTAAATCCACCACCAAATAGTATTGCATCTTTAAAATGCATTTGTATCATAGACAGGTGCCCCGGAGGATGGTTGAAACGGAATAAACGGTGTTACTTCTTCAGCGAGACAAAAGCGAGTTGGTACGGAGCCGAGGTAAGTATAAAATTTTAAGTTATCAAATGGATTCATAAGAAGAAAACATGGTATGATAATTGATAAAACTATGACCAAGTCTCCCCTCGAAAGCTCTTTAGATACCACAGTGTGGGCAATGGATTTGTAAAGCATTTTCCTAGATATCCTTTATTTAAACACTTACACTTTGACCATTTACCGTTTCCGAATGAGCGAAGAAGACAGAAGATAATTATATTTCCATGCGTATGTAGATGAGGTTGACTGTAATTCAAAGTACATTTATTATAAAAAAAATCACCCTGGAATGATTTACTAAAGTGATCAAGTGATGAAAGTATACAACAATGGGGTAGTGAATCAATGAGGTAAACCTTTTTTTTTTTCATTTCAATGAAATTCCTTAAATTAATCCTTCTACAATGAAGTTTCCAGGTGAATTATATTTATTTATTTATCTCCTGGATAATGAGGGTGAATATAATCATTATAGAAAACTATGCCGTTAAATACTTTCAGTGTTAGAATCACACACACTATATAAACTTCACTGCACATGTCATTACACACATACTGTGTACACGTTACCCACAGAGCGTGTCTCTTGTGTAGTTTTCCCGCGGAGCGTGCATGTCGCGCTATTGATTATTGATATATTTTTTTATTTATCATATAACATTAAATTAATCATTTCAATCACAACGTTATGCAAACTGCATAAAACATATAACTCTATATTTATCATTTAAATATAACACCTCCCCCTTTAAGACAACATTTGACAGAAGCAAAACTATGAAACTGAAACAAATCCTGTATCATATATTATAAGTATGTAACAAACTATCACTATTCTATTACACACAATGTCAACTCAGTATACTAAATTGGCAAACATTCTCAATCAGCACACTCTCCTATCACTATTCTATTACACACAATGTCAACTCAGTATACTAAACTGGTAAACATTCTCAATCAGCACAGTCTCCTATCACTATTCTATTACACACAATGTCAACTCAGTATACTAAACTGGTAAACATTCTCAATCAGCACAGTCTCCTATCACTATTCTATTACACACAATGTCAACTCAGTATACTAAACTGGCAAACATGCTCAATCAGCACACTCTCATATCACTATTCTATTACACACAATGTCAATTTAGTGTACTAAACTGGCAAACATGCTCAATCAGCACACTCTCCTATCACTATTCTATTACACACAATGTCAATTTAGTGTACTAAATTGGCAAACATTCTCAATCAGCACACTCTCCTATCACTATTCTATTACACACAATGTCAACTCAGTATACTAAACTGGTAAACATTCTCAATCAGCACACTCTCCTATCACTATTCTATTACACACAATGTCAACTCAGTATACTAAATTGGCAAACATTCTCAATCAGCACACTCTCCTATCACTATTCTATTACACACAATGTCAACTCAGTATACTAAATTGGCAAACATGCTCAATCAGCACACTCTCCTATCTATTCTATTACACACAATATTCAATCAGCACACTCTCCTACACACATTACACACAATGTCAACTCAGTATACTAAATTGGCAAACATTCTCAATCAGCACACTCTCCTATCACTATTCTATTACACACAATGTCAACTCAGTATACTAAATTGGCAAACATGCTCAATCAGCACACTCTCCTATCACTATTCTATTACACACAATGTCAACTCAGTATACTAAATTGGCAAACATTCTCAATCAGCACACTCTCCTATCACTATTCTATTACACACAATGTCAACTCAGTATACTAAACTGGTAAACATTCTCAATCAGCACACTCTCCTATCACTATTCTATTACACACAATGTCAACTCAGTATACTAAACTGGTAAACATTCACAATCAGCAAACTCTCTCAAAATGTCTGATATCTTGTTGTCAACACCTTTGGTGTGTTTTACAATTAAATTGCCCTCTTGCAAGGCAAGAGTCCGCTTCAAAAGTATTTGCTGTTTTTTTTATATATTTTTTTTTATCTATTTTAATCGTTGTATAAATGTGAGAAGATTGTGATTTGTATTTATGACAACTGGGTTGGAGGTACCACTTATGTAGTAACCAAAACGCTGCAATGCCAGCACTAGATCCAAACACTCTTCTGACACCACTGATCCAGTACTCGATAAGATTATCATAACCAGACCCGTTTTGCACAAGTACAATCTCACTGCAATATCACTTGCAGCTACTGTGATACTGAAAGACTTCGAAAAGGCAGATACGACTAGAACCCGTTCCTTCACAAGTAGTTTAGTTTAGTTTATTACCAGTGCAGGATCGTTATGATCCTCTATACCGGTCTTAGTGATATAATGATAATGTTTATAATTATTGTCATTTGAGACGTCAGATAAGTAGTACCTTAAGTTTATCAAGGAGGACTGACTATATTCTATCCAGTTGCATTTGACACCCTTTTTGAGAAGGTTGGTTAAAGGTTGCCGGAAATTTTACACAAAACCTTCCATAAACCAGTTATTCCTAGGAACCCCATAATTTCCTTTCTAGTACTTGGTGGTTGGAAGGTAACTATGCTACCTACCTTCTGTATGTTATATATACTGAACCGTGGCCTGACTGTCGTCACTCTTTACTAAGTTAATAGTCAAATTTACCCTGGTCATTTGTTCCATAACCGCTTTTTCAACTGCCTCACATGTTCCCATGTAATACTGAGCGTCACCACATCGTATATGTTACATTATGTACCTTCAAGGTAAATGGGATCATCTTGTTCATTAAACGTTGAAATGTGTAGCAAGTGCATTTTAATACCCTACAGCGTTACCTTGTACTGGTAGTAACTTTAAACCATGGACCTAGTACATACCGCTGTAGGTTGAACATCTTTTACAAACAGTACCCACAGTGACACTAGGATTATCGATCATAATTGGGTAAGCATTGAACCTTCCAACAACCAAGTCAAATCTAGCAACAGATATGTAACTTCTACTTTAACATAGGTGTAATCACTAGCCTGGTCCACAAACATTATGGAGAATGTTTCTCTGGAACTCCCTGTAATGATAGGATCCGGACCTTCCTCGGTCAATCAAGGCCTGTAGCAATCTTTTCAAAGTGCATATAGCATGTCAACATCTTTCTCCTGAAATTTAATTGAAACAATCTTTTATCAAATATTCAGCAATTTAACACTTACATATAATACTTATGTTATAGGAAAAACGAGCTTAGACAATGATTGCATTCGCACTTTCGTCATTGTTTTCTTTTCTCCATAAGGTATGTAATCAGTTCATTTTTTTCATAGACGTCATGACTTAAAGTTGTAAATGTGTAGAAAGCAGAAATAGTCTTTTTCAAGACTATCTCTTGCCTATAGAGTAGGGTATTTAACTCATCTACTTGAAATGCCGTTTCGAACGTGTTTGTTATTGATACTTAAAAACAATTGTTTTATCAAATGAATATTCGTAAGCCAGACAGAGACTAACAATGCTCCTGTATTGACGATACTTTTACTTTCTATTGTCACACATAAGTAATGCGTTCACACAGCCTACACAGGCGACAACCCAGTTTCCTCCCAACACTCCAATTCATCTAAATAAATTCAACATTTACGTAATCAACGTGAAAATTGTGTTCGTAGTATGTCATAAATCACTAGAAACTCGACAGTACATAGATAATCAGTCAGTCTGTTGGAAAGTTATGTTAAAGGCTAGCGGTGTCAGAATCGCATCCACTATAAAATATTCACTGCGCATGCCCATGCACACAAAAGTCCTGCAGTTTTCCGGTGGAATTGTGTAGGGGTTTTTTTTCCGGGGAGCGTGCATAATGCGCCATTCTTATTTATTTACTTTTCAATGGTAAAGTTAATTAATAGTTTTAATTATGACTTTAATGTAAAGTCTATACAACACTTAAGTCTACATTTATTCTCTATATATAAAACATATCGATTTCCACTTGGTCCCTAGTTTTGTGCTTTCAATTTTTGGGGCTGTTTATTGACAAAAAAATGTAATACAAATTTAGTCAATAGGACCAAACAACAGGCAGAGCCAACATAAGTTCACTCCGGCAGTGACTAAAGTGAAATAGATCATGTATGAAGGGAGATAACTCGTACAAAAATACACGCACTTTCACACATTACATACCGAAACAATTTTTACATACAGCTCATATTAGATTATTAGGAATATTTTATATAAACTATCATCACAATGCCATATAGTTATTGACAGACTACACATCAAGTGTAACAGAGATTATTATTGTTGTTTCTTCAGAGGAATTCTTAAATTTCATTTAAGAAGGACGACGAAGGAGATAGAAGGGAAAAGATCCAATTATAGAGAACAAATGAGAATTCTACGATGATTGGTGCCAAGATTCTTCTGGGATCTCTGGGCTTCTTTTTTTTTGTAATTGATATATTAGTCAACAGTGATGAAGGGTCGTGCCGTTTTAACAATAGTCATGCAACATTCAACATACCCTCAAATGATGGTCCTAATATGTGGACTTCTTCTTAAAAGGTCGCTTTACTTTTGGAAGATGAAGACCTTCGACTCTCTCCTCTCCCTTACTACACAAACAAAAAATAATGTCATGTAATGTGAAATGATATGCGTTATGATGACAGAACTAATTCTAGTTCACTCAGAACCTGATATGTACCTTGTTTTGAATCATATTACTGTTACAACAGGCACAGTGCAGAATAATGGGAGGCTACCTTGCCATACCTGACACTGAGGAGGAGAATAATTATCTAAAGGAACGATCACGTTCTGAGAAAATACGAATTGAAGGAGGATTGCAGCATATACCACGTATGTTTCAAATGCCTTTCATAAATTTGTTGAGTATATCTGAGTACTGATGTAGGTGTGTGTGTGTGTGTGTGTGTGTGTGTGTGTGTGTGTGTGTGTGTGTGTGTGTGTGTGTGTGTGTGTGTGTGTGTGTGTGTGTGTGTGTGTGTGTGTGTGTGTGTGTGTGTGTGTGTGTGTGTGTGTATGTATGTATGTATGTATGTATACGTTTCACTTTAAATTATTTATCTGCAGATTTTTCAAGATGGATTGGACTTCGTTCACTGAATGGTGTTGATATCACAAAGATCATCACTAACGATTCTCCAACTTTTACAAACTTCATCCCTCCACAACCTGAAAATTTAGTAATAAATATGTGTATCAAGATGGAGGATGTTTCTGATTTCACTTGGTCGTCACATCAATGCTTTCGAACATTATTCTACATATGTGAGCGACCTTTGGTAAGTTATAAACTAAAGAAAAGTCTTTGATAATATTACTTTTTGCAAGGAAAAAAACAAGAATCATTACGTTATTTGATGTATGATTGTTTATATAGCATACGAAAACTATAATTACAAACACCTGTATCGCGATTTTTTTTATTTAACACGAGAACAAGGTGTGAAGAACTGGTGGTTTGCTCTTGTCTATTGTAATATATATATTTATTGACAACATGTGATGATCAACGTACCCCAAAACAGACTTATTTACGTCGATCCTTATTCATAAGTATGTTATTGACACTGACATCACATTAAAATCAAAATTATTGATACCGATATATCAATTAAATATCCGTGTCCAAGTTGAACAAATGTATGGCTGTTCTGTACCTTTTTAGAACTCATTCTAGTGGCTTTAAAAAGACTTTTCAAAATATCTCTCCTGTGGTCAGTTTGAACAGGCGAAGTAGGTGGTGACAAGGTCATGGGTACTGTATACCACAACATGCATATATTTTGCAATTTCGATATAGTTATTGAGGTAACATTTAGAGACGAGAACGTGTTTCAACCGGAAAGGGGAAAGTATACCTAACCATTTCTGCCTATATTTCCGAATTCGTCAGGTCATAACTTGATTTATACTTGGTCAACCTCGTTCACAAAACACTCATTGGAAAGATAAAAACATTTCTCTTCAAGGTGATGTATGTATTATGTGTTACTAAGATCTGCAGCTCCTAGAATATTAATGACCTTAACTGAAAAAAAAGTTTACTTTTTCCTTATATACATATATATGGAGCGTGAGTCGGGAATTCATGCCAAATCTCTGTGGTTAGGCGAATGTCGACGCAAACCTGTTATGACGCAAACAAGGCCGCGCGAACTTTTGGCAATTGATCTAGCCAGATCTGAAAAGAATTTACGCAAATTAAATGTCGTATGTTTACTTAGATGGTGAATTTCCATATGAACATAAGTAGATGATTTTGTACACTTTCATTCAAAAGCATTCACGAAATCCTAATTTGTGCAGAATATCTCTTAAATGGTGGATGCAGAAATTGTGAAGATCGATATTATTTTCTCATATTTTCTTAACAAACTATAAATAATTCAGATTAAAATGGAGCGGCATTCTAAATATAAATCCTTACCTATCGATCAGCTGGACAAACATATCTATATATAATTTTTCTCATTTTACAGCAAACGCCGTTCTCGTATAACATCTGAGAAGATATTCAACATGACCTAGAGGACCTAGAAAACATTTCATGAACACAATGTAAACTACTGTTGAATATCGAAACATGAATAAATGATATAGGTAGCTGAGAGTTCTTCTGGAACTGAGCTGTTCTGTTTTGTTAAATGACTTATTGGCCATTTACTTTGACAATATAAAAAATCAGGTTTGCTCCACAGGAGAAGACATTGAGAGATTGATACTAAATCGTTACTCGTCGAATTTGTGCGTTTTTATTATTTGTACCCAGTGACAGAATATCCAGAAACAAGTGTGTTTGATGGATCATGACCAGGAAATGAGAAGTAAATTTAAACCTACCTACCGCAAGCTGTATAAACCTCTGTCGTGTGTGTGGTACTCATTTCCGTGTCTCGAAAACCAACATTTGTTTCTTTTAATCTAAAGCACCCTCGCTCGTAACTTCAAAAGGGAGTTTAATGATACTGATTAATATACATTTTTAAATAGATAAAATGTTAATCACTGTAAACATACATATGTATCAACACAAAATATTTATTATAGTTGATATAATATTAATACGGATGTTCAGAGGGGACATAGTATATAAACATATTCACACACACAAAATGTAAACAAAATAAGAAGTATACATTTTGTCCTTATGTTCTGATTTTATCCCAGCTTTTGTTTTAAAAAGATGTCATTATTTTCTGTTTGTATTTAATACCACTAAAGATATCTTCTTCTGTACTTTTAGCTTAGATCAGCCAAACCTACATGTATCTATGTTCCTTTGTCGACAAGTTGTTGTATACCGAGAGGTGGACATCTGATGTGCCTAATATACTTTCATATGCAGGATTTGCAGTTCCTGTTGTTATTTGGAACATATAAAAAATTATCCCTTTTATCGTTAAGTGAGCGAGTGTAGCTAAATACATACAGAATAAAAACGCCATTATGACTTCTCAGTTCGTTTAAGCAAAATCTTAAACCAAAATTTCATCATGTATTTTATATTGTATAACATTATCGATGGCTCCTCGTTAGTCATTTAATTAATTACTAGTATGAAAATTAATAGCTATGTTTATACAAGTACATTAAAAGTTATGGGGCTTAAATGAAATTAAAGTTGAGAGATTCCTTTTTTCTTTGCCAAATAGATCACAGGTATGCATGATTTCCCTAACAAATTTTGAAGAGTCAACTCGAATCATTCCAATAGTTGTCGAAGTTGCAAGTCAAAGTCTAATTAAGTCTTTATTGATGGTATTGATAAATATCTAGTACGAAAAAATGAGATGAATTGATAACAAATGATAGGACATAGTTTGACTAATATGTGACATTAAATATCCGGGTTATCATAAAGATAAGGTTGACCTACAGCAGAATAAATGTAAAGGAAACCTTACTAGTATTCAACTGACCTTTTACCTAATGTAAATTTACATGAAACCAACCCTCTGAAGGCGCTTGTACTGTTGGAACACGCACAGTAACCGAAGTGCCATAAATATGAGCAATATGATACAGAGTTGTCACTCTCAATGGTTTCCCAAAATAAAGTTTGGTTGTATACAAATATAATGGAATCTAAATAGGGAAAGCAACTCCAATATTATTTATATTTGTATTGTAACATATCTCCTGTCAGAAATATCAGTACTACTTGTTTTATCCAGCCCTTTTGAAAAATATAAACATGTACATTACGGTTTTTCGCGAAAAATGATCAGATCTATGAAAATCACAATATGTATTGAATTATGGAGCTAGTGCACTTTTCAATCTTAATTTTGACTTGACATTTCTTTTGGTCAGATTTGTTTCCCTTAGTCGTCTCCTAGGTTTCAAATTTTTAGCTTTTAGCATCACTGACGAATGAATCATAGAAGGACGATTCAAACCATAATAACAAGATAACACCCGGACACAGAACCATGACTGCAGGAACCTAGTATAGTTTGAAGCAAAACATTATTCTTATCTAACACAAAAAATGCATTTTTTTCTTCTGACATATTGGTTGGGTGTTTCGTACGGAAGCGTATTCCGGCCACGTTGTGTTTTATTTTAACTCGAAATAATCCGAAATGTTTAGTTACTATCTCGAAATTTCGGGATAAAATAAAACACAACGTGGCCGGAATACGCTTCCGTAGTTTCGCCCCTTGCGATCAACCAGATTATTTTAAGGCGGGTTCTCCTTGTAATACCTGGTGGCTATCACATTGCACAACATACGTGACACCATGCCGAGGGTAAAGTGACCTGCCCAAGGACAAATTTTCTTCATCACAGTACGTCCGCTTTTTCAATTTATATGTACAAACCGCAATAGGTAGATAGCAGCTCAAATCTTCACCTACAGTTATGTAAGTCACCTTCTACCGTCTGAACCATCGCCGACAGCTTGTCTGATGACATATGTTGTTAGGGAAGTTAAGGTCATATGAAGACGACTTAAAAAAAAACCAGATGATCATAGATATGAATTTGAGGGAAAAGGTTGATAAATTAACTTTTAATTTTTTAATTTTGATGAAACTTACGTAGATGTGTGAAAATATTTCAGTATATATATATACGTAACTGTATATTAAAAACATTATTAGATAAGAAATAATATGTCTCAAGAATATCATTTTTAGCGATAAATAGTCAAAATGTCTACCAGATTAATAATTATCAGCTAGAAAATATGTGCAGTAATAAAAAGTATGAGTGGATTTTAACATGTTATAATTATATATTGTCTTACCTGTCACACTGAAAATCGGTCAAATTCGTGGTGTATTGTTAAAATGGAATTTGGTTGGACCTGCTGGTGATATGCGTCGTAAGTTATGACCTACTCTAAAGGTAGGAACACACTTTCATGAGAAAAATATGTGTGATAATCAAATGTGTGACAATCAATCTACACTTATTTTAACATAAAGAACTATGTACAGTCACCCAAGCGTGTAATTCACGTACTCGCCTAGCCACCCAGCCAACCTTACCTGTTGAACTCTTACAATCAAGCAGTGGTATGCGTGTGTGTCGCTATCAATAGTAACGTGCTCGTGGTTTGTTTACATCTTGAGTAATCAAAAATATATTCATGACAGCGGCCAACTACAGTGCATTTGAAACCGGTCTCAAACGATCTCGTTGCGATCTTTCCTCGTCGTCGTTATCGTCTGCTTCTCCGTCCTTTTCGAGGGACATTAAAAAGAATAAATTGTGTACAAACTTATATAGTCCTTACACATCTACACCAATGTCGTTGAGTAATTACATCCGACCTCCCTATGCCTCAGCAGTCACCCAGCCTGGTGCCCCACCTAGCCATGTTCAGCATCCACACGATCAGCATCCCCACGATCAGCATCCCCAACCCCAGCCAGCATCTCAACTGCCCTCGTACAGTCCTACTCATTATGATCAGCCTGGAAATATCAGTGATGCTGATATCCAACGTATCGCCAACGCAGTGAGGGTCAGTTTGCTGACGGACTTAAGTGCTGCTGTCCATGATGCTGTGGCTCCTCTCATGGAACGCGTTTCTGTTCTGGAAGCCGAGAACCGGGACCTCCGTCGTCAATTGGACGACTTGGAACAGTATGGTAGGAGGTCTCTGGTTCGTTTTTCGGGATTTCCTGAAGTTCCAGGACAGAACACCACCGCCATAGTTCTCAAAGCTGTTCAGTCTTGTGGTGTGGACCTATCAGCTGAAGACTTTGAATGTTCCCATCGGGTTGGGAAACCAGTAAAGGACAAGCGTCGCCAGATAATCATGAGGCTCAAGTCTACTGAGGCCAAATTTAAGCTTTTGAAATCTGGCAAAGGCTTTCGGAACAATCCGGAGTATTCGACTATCTCTGTTAATGAGGACCTGACCAGGTTCAGAGACAACTTGTGTTATCATGCGCGCCAGTTGGTCAGGAATAAACACATTCTCCAGACTTGGACAACCAACGGCAAAATCATGGTGAAGGACCTGAAGTCCCACGTGTCAACGATCCGTGACGAAAGTGACCTCATACCATTTGGCCACGTAATCAACCAACGTCGACCATAATTACAAGTACATTTAGACATCCCTGACATGCAGTGTAACTCAATGGAATTGCAATACTTGATACTAAGTACTTGCATGGCAACTAAAATTATATTATATACTTATATACTGCATTGTCCATGTGTTTGTGTACTTGACAATCATATGTACTCTACCTTACATGTAACCGTATACGGTTAACTTCTCGCATAGAGAAATTATGCATTACACAGTAACGTCACTGATCATGTAATACTCAGTGTATTTCACTGTTTACTTAAAATGTATTACCTTAATGTGTGCTTCATTGCCTATGATTTCAGTATCCTCTACTTTTTTTTTTAAATGTATTAAGTGAACATATACATGTATATTTATCCACATGTACTTAGAGATTCACTGAAATTGAAAATTTACTCATCGAGGAGTGAAGAGACACCATATATCGCACAATGCACTTCACTGTTATTGAAAATTTGTTACTCCTAGAGTAAAATTCATGTTTTATGTGAATATCTATTAACCACAGTGTACTTCACTTCTATTGAAAATTTGTTTCTCCAAGAGTAAACTTCACGTTTTATGTAAATATCTATTTAACACACAGTGTACTTCATTGCTATTGAAAATTTATTTGTCCTGGAGTAAACTTCACACCTTATGCGAATATTTCTATTTACCATAGTGTATTACACTGTTAATGTGATTTATCATTTTTTTGGAGTTCACCTTTTATGTAAATATTTATTTACAAATAGTTATATCCATGGAAATGGAAATTTACTTATCGTAAACGTCGGCGTTTCTGGAACAAATATGTATCACAATGCATGATTCACTGCTATGAAATTTTATTTATTGAAGAATGAACTTCACCCTTGACGTAAATATCTATCTAACACAGCATTTTTCACTGGAATTGAAAATTTATTTGTCTAAGTGTAAACTTTGCCCTTTATGGAATATATATCCACCAAACAGTGTATCTAATCACTATTGCTAGAAATTACGTATTGTAGAGTGAACTTCAATCTTATGGAATATCATTTTACCAAATACATTTGCAGTTCTACATTCATACTTATGTGTGTATATCTATATTTATTCATTCATTATGTGTATCCCTGCAACGTCCCACCCAGATTCCTTTTTCCCTCGGGATCCAATGATTGTCCTGCATAATTTAGAAACCCCAATCCTATTCCCTTTTCTTCTCTTTCCTTGCTTACTAATCATTCCTAGATTTCTTCAAAGATTCTCACCCCTGTCTACTAACCCAGTCTCTTCCAATACTTTTTACCTATTTGATCCTGTAGTAGTTCGTATGTCCGCTATTCCTACCGATCGTGCGCCAATACATGCTTCATTACGAATCACATAAGATGCCAGTTAATATCGAATTATACCGTGCACGCATCGGATCCTACTACGTACGCGCCGTTCTTTCTATACGAAAATGTCTATCTCTGCTAGATATTGTATGTATCAACTTGTTTTTATTTTCAACTATGATTATGTATATATTACTGCATATTGCTGGTGATGTAGCTGAAAATCCAGGTCCCTTTTCCACTAGTACATCAAATGGATCTACAATATCTGAAAATATATCACTAGATGATTCTAAATACTCCTTTGTACACCTGAATATCCAAAGTCTTAAGCCTAAGTTAGATGTACTGTATACCGAACTCTTCAACTGTAGCATTTTATCCTTTACCGAGACTTGGCGAAGGCCAGATGAAATATGCGATGATATTTGTTTCACCGGATTCACACACCCGTTTTGCTTCTGTAGGAATAATAAAATCGGCGGAGGTATAGCAGTCTATGTTAAAGACAACATCTTCTCGAAACGTAGACCAGATATTGAACTACCTACCATTGAGTGTGTTTGGCTTGAATAAATAAATAAATCGATACTATATGGTACATTCTATAGGCCACCCAACTCTCCAGTTAGTACTTGGCAACACATTGCCCATTCTATCGAAAAGGCTTTTAATACAGGTATTGGAAATATTATTATTACCGGTGATTTTAATTCTAATGCACTTGAGAATTCCTTCTTGACTTCTCATTTAAATGTCCTATTGCTGGACTTTAATCTACAACAAAAAATAAATGAACCGACTTTCTACACCGAAAGTAGCTCGTCTTTACTAGATTTAATTTGTATAAGTAACCCAGATATTCTATCCAACTGTTTCGTTGGCGAGAGCTTCCTGGATCAACCGTTCCGCTATCATTGTCCAATTTTCGGCATATTTAACATAACTAAACCTACTAGGCCAACGTTCAAGAGACATATATGGCTTTTCAATCACGGGAATTATGCAAAATATCGTGAATTACTTTCTAATGTCGATTGGGAAACAGTCGTTCATCCTGAGGACCTAAACACTAGTATTGAAAATTTTAATGCTACTTTGTTAGAAGCAGCACGTGAATGTATCCCCAACAAAACTGTTCATATCCGAAAAAATGATCCGCCCTGGATGTCCCATGCTATTCGTAAACTGATACGTGATCGCAAAAAGCTTCATCGTAAAGCAAAATCAACTAATTTACAAAACAACTGGTTGAAATTCAAACAAGCCCGAAATAAGTGCGTTAACTTTATAAGGAAGGCAAAAATAGAATATTTTAACAAACTTTGTCAAAATCTGCATAGTCAGAGTCCTCTTAAACCTAAGGCTTGGTGTAAACTTCTTAATGTCCAATTCAGGTAAAACCTCACGTGTCCCCCCCTTACTAGTCAATAAAACATTATATAATGATGATATAGATAAAGCTACTATACTCAACGATTACTTTTGTTCACAGTCAAACTTGGACGATTCTAATGTCGAAACTCCAACTCTAGCTAACACTCACAGGTGTAGCTTATCTGAAATAATAATTACATCCGAAGATATCAAAGGGAATATCCTTACATTAGACTGTTCTAAGGCAATAGGTCCTGACCTGATTAACCATCGCTTGTTAAAAGAAGCAGTTGATATACTTTGTATTCCTCTTTGTATGATTTTCAATATCTCTCTTTCTAAATCAATTTTCCCCTGTGAATGGAAAAAAGCTTGTGTTTCCCCTATCTATAAAAAAGGTGACCCCTCTTTGCCTTGCAACTACCGTCCAATATCTCTTTTATCCGTCGTCTCTAAACTTTTCGAAAGATGTGTCTATAAGTATATTCATAACTATTTCCTAGACCAATCACTTCTGTCCTCTCATCAATCAGGCTTTCGGTCTGGCGACTCCACTGTGAATCAGCTCCTTAAAATAACTCATGATGTTGACCAAGCTCTTGATTCCGGTAAAGAAATTAGAATGGTCTTTTGCGACATAAGCAAGGCCTTTGACAGAGTATGGCACCGCGGCCTACTAGTCAAACTATCCAGTTTCGGTATAAGCGGGAAACTCTTATCCTGGTTCAAAAGTTATCTTGAAAATCGTAAACAGCGAGTCTCCTTAAACGGCAAATCATCTGACTGGGCGTACGTTAAAGCAGGTGTACCACAAGGATCTATACTAGGGCCTCTCCTTTTTCTTGTTTTTATTAATGATATAGTCGTAAATATTAATGCAACAATAAAACTATTCGCCGACGATACTTCTTTATACGTTAAAGTCGACCTTCCTGCTCATGCTGCTAACATACTGAATAACGATCTTGAACAGATTCATATGTGGTCAAAAAACTGGCTGGTAAAATTTAATCCCATTAAAACCGAAACAATTACAATTAGTCGAAAAATCCGTAAACCACAACACTCTTCTTTAACAATGGATAACACAACTTTAAACGAAGTAACCACTCATAAACATTTGGGTGGTTTTTTTTGCCAATAATGGTGACTGGACTGCCCATATAGAGAATATAATAAGTAAATCCTCTAGAAAACTTAATCTATTGCGTGCCTTTAAATTTAAACTTGATCGTTCATCCCTCCAACAAATGTATTTTTCTTTCATCCGTCCAATTTTGGAATATGGAGACGTTATTTGGGACAATATGTCTATTGCCCAAGAACAAGTTATTGAAAACATCCAATTAGAAGCAGCACGCATTGTGACGGGTGCAACCAAACTTACCAGCATTTTAAAACTTTACAAAGAGACAGGATGGGATCCACTTAAAACTAGAAGAAACTATCATAAAATTATCCAGCTCCATAAAATGGTCCATAGCAAAACACCGCCATATTTACAAGATATACTTCCTCAGAGACACTCCAATATACACGGTCACAATACTAGAGAAGCCAATAACTTTCTTCCAATTCGCTGCAGAACAAATACATATAAAAAGTCCTTCTTACCTTCAACAATCCACCTTTGGAATGATCTCCCTGCTGCTATTAAAAATAATCCCTCTCTTTCAAAATTAAAATTGTATTTAAGTGCCAATGCTACTTCAGTGCCAACATATTATTTTGCTGGAACTAGACTTGGTCAAATCTACCATGCTAGATTGCGTATGGAATGTAGTTCCCTAAATGACCATTTATTTAAGAAAAAAATTGTTGAATCTCCGTTGTGTAGTTGTAGGTTATCAAATGAAACTGTCGAACATTATCTTTTATATTGTACCAAATATAGTAACATTAGACAAGACTGTTTTGCTACTTTACCTTTACAAATAACCTTGGATACTTTAGTTTATGGAAACACTAACTTACCGAGAAATACCAACGAAATAGTATTTCAAAGTGTTCAAAATTACATTTTACGCACTAAAAGATTTGAATGATTGTTACATTATTTTTGTATGATAATTAAATATTTATATACATATAGTATCAGTATCGGCGCGTCACCAGCTGGTTGAATATCAATCCGACATACGTCTACTTACTAACTCCTTTCCTTGATCCCCTACTCTCTCTACCCCTCTACTCTGAACTGATAACATGATTTCTCTTGGTTTTTCGATATCCATATGACGTTATTTCTTTAAACATTAATAAATGCTTACAGTGCTGTTAAGTAGAATCACATCAAGGAGACAGATTTATATAAGTGTTCATCACTTGTTTCTGAACCCTTTTCTTTTGTATACCTAAGTACTCTGTAATATGTTATGTAATAAGAAAGAAATAAAGTTTAAACTAAAATGCGAGTTGTCAATTAAGTAACGTATGACCAGCATGAAAAGTTCGTTATAAATGGGCTGGTGGTCGACATCACCATCGCATTGTTTATATAAGTCACGTGATACTATAGATACATAACCAAATATCCCAATTTATCCTGGAGGCAATCCATTTCGAGATACTGGCTTTTTTTTTTTTTTTTATCTAATTCAATAATATAATTTAGTATCTTATACGTAAGTACTGTAAAATTAGATATGGAACAGTCGGTATTTTACTGTTTATTTGAATTGCTAACAAACAAAATGAATGTGGTATGATTTTATTTGTCGTTATGTTATGCCCATATTCAAAATTATATTTCTTTTATAATTATATTTTGTGCATTTAACTGGCTTTTTTTTTTTTTTTTTTTTATCAAATTACGTTTCAGTGTAACTACACAAAACATTTAACATTTTTTACAGTATTTTTTTTTATTTTTACGTTTTATGTTCTATGTGTGATGTAATTTATGTGATATTTGTGTCATGATAAAGGGGCATGTTGCCGGAAAATTTGACATTTCGCTTGCTCGTACTGTTGCTTTGTTTATTGATCATAAATATATACATATGTGTGGGTGAGAGATTGAATTATGTCATACATCTTAACAGGTGTTAATGTATCCAGTAGAATGTCCAGACGTTCTAAATACCCTTTATATTTACATATATCACGTCCAATTACCTTCTACACATGGTACCACAAAGACGCTATGCTAAATTCTGGTTGAAAAAGTGTTTTTGAAGGTATGATAAATTTGAAAAAAAGATTTGGATCTGAGCTTTCTACAAGTTTGAAAATGAAACGGGCTTTCTTGAAAGGTAAGACAAATGAAAATATAACGAATTAATATCATGGTATCAAAAGGTATAGCTGTTTATTAGACAATTACACTGTTCGGTTCCATACTGGTGCACTTTTTAAAATAGTATTTCATTTTACATATCTGTCGCCATATTATCTCTGACTATTTGTGTAAACAGTGTCTTCGTCATATTATCTCTGACTATTCGTGTAAACAGTGTCTTAGTCATATTATCTCTGACTATTCGTGTAAACAGTGTCTTAGTCATATTATCTCTGACTATTTGTGTAAACAGTGTCTTCGTCATATTATCTCTGACTATTCGTGTAAACAGTGTCTTAGTCATATTATCTCTGACTATCTGACTATTTGTGTAAACAGTGTCTTAGTCATATTATCTCTATCTGACTATTCGTGTAAACAGTGTCTTAGTCATATTATCTCTGACTATCTGACTATTCGTGTAAACAGTGTCTTAGTCATATTATCTCTGACTATCTGACTATTTGTGTAAACAGTGTCTTAGTCATATTATCTCTGACTATCTGACTATTCGTGTAAACAGTGTCTTAGTCATATTATCTCTGACTATCTGACTATTCGTGTAAACAGTGTCTTAGTCATATTATCTCTGACTATCTGACTATTCGTGTAAACAGTGTCTTAGTCATATTATCTCTGACTATCTGACTATTTGTGTAAACAGTGTCTTAGTCATATTATCTCTGACTATCTGACTATTCGTGTAAACAGTGTCTTAGTCATATTATCTCTGACTATCTGACTATTCGTGTAAACAGTGTCTTAGTCATATTATCTCTGACTATCTGACTATTTGTGTAAACAGTGTCTTAGTCATATTATCTCTGACTATCTGACTATTCGTGTAAACAGTGTCTTAGTCATATTATCTCTGACTATCTGACTATTCGTGTAAACAGTGTCTTAGTCATATTATCTCTGACTATCTGACTATTCGTGTAAACAGTGTCTTAGTCATATTATCTCTGACTATCTGACTATTTGTGTAAACAGTGTCTTAGTCATATTATCTCTGACTATCTGACTATTCGTGTAAACAGTGTCTTAGTCATATTATCTCTGACTATCTGACTATTCGTGTAAACAGTGTCTTAGTCATATTATCTCTGACTATCTGACTATTTGTGTAAACAGTGTCTTAGTCATATTATCTCTGACTATCTGACTATTCGTGTAAACAGTGTCTTAGTCATATTATCTCTGACTATCTGACTATTCGTGTAAACAGTGTCTTAGTCATATTATCTCTGACTATCTGACTATTCGTGTAAACAGTGTCTTAGTCATATTATCTCTGACTATCTGACTATTTGTGTAAACAGTGTCTTAGTCATATTATCTCTGACTATCTGACTATTCGTGTAAACAGTGTCTTCGTCAAATTACATAAGGCTATAATGATTTGCTTCTTTACAGTGTTTGTAATCAAGATGCGAATAACACATCTTTTATTTCGTATGTTGGTCGTATGCAGTATCGGCTTCGGTGTCACGAGGTGTGGTAATGTAAGGATGTCCAAATTGGTGAAAACCAGCAAACCAGCTAAGATATGCTAACAATATACACATTTATTTACAAACCAAACAAAATAACATATTTACAGAAAACACTAATATCCACTTCGCACACGTCACTACCTCTCATACCTTAGCTCCCAAAGACACTTAAGCCCCTATTCTCAGATATGCTAAGCTATACCTATACACAGAACATAAAATTGATGTCGCGATATGTGAAGTCTTTTCTCCGAGAACACAGTTCATAATCCGGTTTACACTTGGAACTCCATCCTCTTCCGTTTATAGAGGTCACAGTATAAATGGCTTCCTCAACCCGGGCAAGGTCAACACAAGGTCACACTGTTCTCCAAGGAGGCCTAAGTATTTTCAGTACCACATTACGAGGTTACATCAACTCCCAGGTAGCTTCATCCGGAACACTCCTACAGAAATATGGCACACAGCCCCAAGGAGAGTCCTATTTTACAAAGACATGGCACATAGCCGCTTGGACACACAGTCCTGGACAAAGTAGAGGGCACACAGCCCAAGTACAGCTTACAGTCCCATGGACACACAGTCATGGACAAACACCGCTTCGAAGCATACAGCTTTGAAAAACTATTTACAGGCACACAGCCATTAGCACCCAGCTAATAAAATTGTCATACTGGCAGACCCCAATCCTAGGCTCCCCAAAAGCCAACATCATCTGGAAGTAGGCACACAGCCCTCCCAATAGTACTCTGGCAATACATTGAGCCCAGCCTAACACAACCTCCTCCGTCGAAGTTCTGTCTGGTACTGTCCAACCCCACCTAGGGTACCTGACAAAATACATGGCACGTGCATGCTCAGCACAAGTTCCTCAACTTACTTGAGAAACACCCAGTACATACACTGGCCTACACTGGTCTACCCAGTTTTCTGACTTACCCTGAAAACAGGACATGCATTACAGGTATATGGATGTACCGTCACAGTTGAGTAACCTCAATAGTAAATAATAGTAACTGCAGTAGTAAGGAGTATCCTGACAACATCCCCCATCTTAAGATTAAAATACCTTTTAAATATATATACAACTTACCTGATTCACTGAAAGTAGTTTCTGAGATCTAACTCTCATACAAACGACTGAGATAGTCAGCCCCAACATTGTCACGTCCTGGAATTGCTTCAATATTGAAGGTGTATGACTGTAGGAAAAGTGCCCACCTCATAACTGACCAACTTTGCTTTGTTCATATATATCAATGGTTGATGGTCGGTCTGCAAAATGAAGGTACGGTCATACAAATAGGGTCAAAACTTCTGTATTCCCCACATGGCTGCCAAACACTCCCTTTCTATCACCGAATATGCCTGTTGACAAGGTAACAGCTTCTTACTGGCATAAGCCACAGGATATGTTTCACCATCCCATTCCTGTAACAAAATGGCGCCTAATCCACAGTTTGATGCATCAGTTCTTAACACAAAAGGTCTCTCACAATCTGGCAAATGGAGAATCGGTTCCTTCGTTAGGATTTGTTTAAGTTCTTGGTATGCCAGCTCATGTTCCTGCTTCCATTTCACTGCGTTTGGTTCCCCTTTCCTAGTTAAATTTGTGAGGGGTAGAGCTACTGTCGCGAAATTGGACACAAACTTGCGGTAGTATCCCAAAAGTCCTAGAAAGGATCTTACCTGCTTTTTGGTCTGAGGTCGGGGTGCATCCTTAATAGCCTGTATCTTCTTTGGATGAGGGCGTAACTTACCATCCCCGATGAAATGTCCCAAAAATTCAAGGTTAAAATAACCCACCATACACTTGATTGGTCTGTCAAAAATCCTACTCCACTAAGTCTCCTAAATAGTTCCTGAAGAGCATTAATATGATCTGCCCAGGTTTCTGTATGGATAAGGATGTCATCAAGAAAACTGTCCACATTCTCCATCCCTCGTAGAAGTATCGTCATCATCCGATTGAAAGTAGCTGGAGCATTCACTAACCCAAACGGCATTACGGTAAACTGGTAAAGACCATCTGGAGTAATAAACGCAGTGTACTGGCTAACACTGATTTGCCAGTATCCTTTACTAAGATCCACCTTTGAAAAATACTTACTTTTTCCTATCTTGGAAAATATTTCCTCCGGATCGGCCATCGGCTCTGCATCAAACACTGATACAGCGTTGAGCTTTCTGAAATCTATACAAAATCGGTTGCTGCCATCTGGTTTCTTTACTAGAACTATGTGCGAGGCATAGGGAGAGGACGAGTTTTCTTTAACCCCCATTTCCAGCATGTGGACCTCCTCTCTGACAGTATCACTCATCGCATGGGGTATTTGGTATGGTCGAGAACGGATAGGTTCCTCAGATGTCAGTTGAACGTTATGCTCTCCAATGTTACACTAACCTGGTAAATCTGTCAGGGTTTCTCCGTACGTCTTTAAGACAGTCAGTACTTCTTGGGTCTGGCTCTCACTCAAATCCTCAGAGATATGTACATCCTCAGTTGTCTCTTTTGACACCATCTGTAGTAGATCTATTAAAGCCTTCTTTGTCATGTTCAGTTCCCCACTAACATCACCATCCTCTATCGCAGCTGCAGAGGCTGTTCTCAGCATTCCCACCTCCTGTACTTTCTGAGGGTCATCATTTCCTAATCTTCTTACATACCTTTTTAACAGATTTGCATGGTACACCTTCAGTTTATCCTTTACCCAAATCCTGTAATCATTCTCCCCAATACACTCAACTATGTCATAGGGCCCTTGCCATTGCATCAGCAGCTTGTTTCTGTCTGTCGGTAAAAGCATAAAGACTTGCTCTCCTGCTTTGAAACGTCTCTGTTTTGCCTTTTTATCAAAGTGATGCTTATATTTTTTCTGAGACTTACGCAATTCCTCTCTGGCAAGCCGACAGGTCTCCTCTAAGGTGTTTCTCAAATCCAACACAAACTGATAAGTAGACTTTATCTCTGGCGTTTCCACATCCTGAGTCCAAAACTCCCTTAGTATAATCATGGGACCACGAACAGTTCTACCATACAGGAGTTCAAATGGGGAGAATCCTAAGCTGTCCTGAGGAGCTTCTCGATAAGCAAATAAAAGTGCTCCAAGATATCTGTTCCAATCCTTAGGCTGCTCTGCACACATCTTTCTGAGCATAGACTTCAGAGTCACATTGAATTTCTCCACCAACCCATTACACATAGGATGGTATGGACTTGTAGTTAACTGTTGCATGGATAACAAACGTCCCACCTCTCTCATGAGTTCTGAGGTAAATTGAGATCCCCGATCAGATCAAATTTCTCTTGGAATGCCTACACGGGAAAACATTTCCACCAGTGCCTCAACTACCGTCTCAGTATCTATGTTCTTCAAGGCTGTGGCCTCAGGATAACGAGTGGGATAGTCGACCACAGTAAGTGTGTACCTGTTCTTTTGTTCAGTCACTGGGTGAATGGGTCCTATCAAGTCCACGACAACCTTTCGAAATGGTTCATCTATTAATGGCATTTCCGTCAATGGTACTTTACTCACTTTCCCCTTAGGAAACATCTTTGACATATATCACAGGAACGGCAAAACCTTTTCATCCTGGATCCCTGGCCTGAGAAAAAAGACTCGTGATCAATGGCCATTACATGGTTCCTCAACCTTTTTGGCACCACCAATTGTGTAAACTCCTTACCCCGTTCCACCTTTGCCGACTGAAACTTCCGATAGATCCTTTAGATTCGACAAACCATACAGTATTGTACCTACCAGTTTTCCTTTTCTCTCCTGTTTTGACCAAACTCCTCAAGTGTCGTAGAGAGTCGTCTTTTTCCTGGGCTTCCTTGATATCTTTCCTATCTAGATTCAAATCCAGAATAGATGGTACACGTAGTGGTTTCATCTTTTTACCTTTCTGGCTTCTTCTCTCTACGGCCTGACTTCTGAATTACTTCCCTTTGGAGTATCATCTAGATCCTTCAGACCTTTCTCATACTGCTGTTTCTTCCACATGGGATCAGGGTCTCCTGGGTTTCTAGCCCCATCAACATTCCCAATAATCAGGCCATATATAGTATTGTCAAAGCACGAGGCTTCTACCTCACCTTTCAGATAGGGGTATCCACTATGATATATGCGACCGGTACTTGCCTAACTGTGCTATCAAGGAGAACAAATGATACCATCCTCCCAGTTAACTGTGATTTCTCTACCAATTCCTTACGTACTACAACTCCGCTGCACCCGGTATCTCTAAGTACTGACACCCTTGATTGACCGACATAACCATCAGTTACTGGTAAACATGAGGAAATGTTTAATCGTACCTACTCCGTCATTACCACATGCTGCGCTCAACACTGGTAAGTGATGCCCACACTCAAGCACCACATGATCCTCTGTAGTACAGTCCTATAGACCCAAGTTAACTGACACAACACATCCTGCTGACATTGCAGAGCGGTTACTGTCTTTCATAGCTTTGTTACTACTACTCTTGTTATTCTTTTTAACTCCCCTGTTTTTAGGGGTTATCACATTGTCAGTATCTGAATTACAACCGCAACATAGACACTCATCTGTTGGTAATCCTGTTACCATGCTCGATGACTTTGTTTCTTCTTAATAGGACAATTTTTTGCAAGGTGCCCCTTATCAGAACAGACATAACATCTCCGTTCATCTTTCCGGGAAGAATCTTCATCTTTTGGTGTATTGGACTTCTGAGATCTGCCACTATGTCCCTTACTTACCGTAAATGCTGCCAAATCTGCTCCTTTATGAGCTTCTAAATACTAATCAGCGAACTGTGCCATCTCAGTTACATTCACCAGCTTTCTCTCTTTCAAAAACAAAACAAGAGGTGTATTACTAGCATTGATGAACTGTTCCTGTAATAGAAGATCTCTTAGACCTTCATATGTATGCAGTGTTTTTGTAAGATCTACCCACCTGGTTAAATAGTTTTCCAGCCGGGTTACGAACTGTACCGAAGTCTCACCTGTATCTGGCTTACAGCTACTAAACTTCTGCCTAAACCCCTCCTCTGATAGTTGAAATCTCTTCAGGAGTGCTAACTTCAGTGTATCATACACTAAAGCATCTTCTGCAGATAGCCTATTGTAAACTTCTAGTGACTTCCCCTTTAACAATGCACTAAGATGAGTTGCCCACTCAGCTTGATCCCATTTAACAGTATAAGCAAACCTTTCGAACCTATTGAGATATGCGTCAATGTTATCCTTGCTTACATCAAAAGAGGGTAACTTGGGTAATTTGGCCTTAACTACATTAGAGTCGTTTCCCCAAGTTACAGCGCTAGCTAGTATGGCGGTTACATCGGGAGCATTCAGGAAAGCTGTCGCGAAAAGAATTCTTCACCAACAAAGTCACAAATTGTCCCAAAAGAGACCAGAGAATTTGTTACAGATTTATTTGTACCAATCGCAACGTGTTTATAACATTTCAGACATTTTGGTAGGTTTGGTCAACATGCAGTGCAAATTGATGCTTAAACAATAGAGGCATGTAATTCTATATAACAATGATCTAACATCTCTAAATACGTCTGATAACCACAAAAGCAGATCAGGATAAGTTTATATAGAAATTACGCAAATTATTGCATTATGGGGCTGGTGCACCATCCCAATTACACAGGTTTGACCTTTCTTTCCATTTCTTTGGATTTTTCTCCTAGACTTCAAAATTGAGGCCGGTTACATCTCTGGCGAGTCGTAAACGGATGAATTAGCTATACGATGCAGATTAATTTATTGCTTGCTCTGCTGTATCTAACTCTAAAGTATTTCCAGCTAGATGAAAATTTTCAGGTCCCTTGGGTACAGACCAGGGCAGGTCTATATTCACTTAGACTGTAACCTATTGTCTGTGATATAGACCAAGGTTGGTGAAATTCACCCAGACTTAAAGACTTAACTAATTCTCAGGTTCGTATGATACAGACCAAGGTTGGTCAATATTTTCCTAGACTTAAACACCTAACTAATTCTAAGGTTCGTATGATACAGACCAAGGTTGGTCAAAATTTACCTAGACTTAAACACTTAACTAATTCTCAGGTTCATGATACAGACCAAGTAAGGTCCATACTCACCAAGACTGTAAGTAATTATGAGGTCCCTGTAATACACACCAGAGGAGGTTAATATCAAACTCGACTGTAACTTATTATCAGGTGTTTGTGATAAAGACCATGGTTGGTCCATATTGATCAAGAATGTAACAAATTCACAAGCCTCTGTAATACATACAACGGTAGGTACATATTCACTTAGACAGTAACTCATTCTTAAACCCTTGTATTGCAGACAAAGATAGGTCAGTATTCAAATTGACTGCAACTAATTTTCAGGTCCATGTGATGCAGACCGAAGTAGGTCAGTATTCACCTTGACTGTAACTAATTTTCAGGTCAATGTATTGCAGATGAAGTTACATCAATATTCACCTTGACTGTAACTAATTTTCAGGTCAATGTATTGCAGATGAAGTTACATCAATATTCACCAAGACTGTAACTAATACTAATGCTGTGATATAATCCAATCATATCAACCTAGACTGTAACTTAATTTCAGGTCTCTGTGCTAAAGATCAGGGTCGGTCCATATTGATCAGGACAGTAACTAATGTTCATACTCAAGTCTCTGTGGTACAGATCAGTATTCTCCAAGATTGTTAATTCTCAGGTCCCTGTTACACAGAACTGAGTAAGTCCAACTAGTTCTCACATCCCTTTTAACTTAATTTGACTTGATGCAATGGACACTCCTCTGTCGTATAAGGTTAGACATTCATGTTGAGTCAGCTTTAAATTATCTTTCATAGTATCTGGATTTTTTTTAATTTCTTGCCAAGGATGAAACAAGTTTATAAATTTGAATTCCAGTTTTTAAAGTAAATCAAATCATCATTCTACAGGTTTTATGAGAAGGAAGAAAAATAACGAATTTGGTGTGTTATTCATTTATTGCAATAAACTATAAGAAAAACTTGAGACAACCTCTATTAAGATTTTATTACTATGCTGTAAAATTTAATTTCCTTGGGAAATCAGATATGTTTGGTTATCATTAATTTGACTGGTGGTTCCATTGTTATTTACCTTGTTCTTATTTCAGAACGTGATGTTACTTATTTGGATTAACCAAGATTTACATGTCATCAATGAAGCAGAAAACATTAATTTTTTCTGAATCCTTCGTCTCATTCTCCTTGTATTTTTGAGGAATCTTCAAGAAAATCTTTCTTTTGCTCATATTTTTCCCTGGTTTCATCGAATATGAGTTTGAATTAAGATTTTTAGAGCATTAACAAAAACATCCATCTCTGATCCTTCAAAGATATTATAGACAGCTGACCTTAAAGTGTACTACTGCAAAAACAAATAAGCTTATCAGTGAATGGACACATTATAGCCATTTTATAATGAAAAGCTCTACATCAACAGAACTCTAAAAATTTCAGAGTCAGAAGAAACACCCTATTCTTTACAAGATTAGAGTCACAACCATGTATCATAAATATATCAACAGTTCACCAGGAGTGTTCACTACAAAAAATCCCTAGTCTTAACCGATGTTATAGTTTGGAGGCTAAAATATTGGAAAACAAACTTTAATAAAAATTTTGCAATGCCTTAATTTGTAAGTACATCAAAAATGGTAATGATAAACAGGAAGATATATCCTAGTTATCACCATTGCAGGGAGGAAACTTATCAGGTTTTTTCCTAAGACCAGCACTGAATTCACCTGAGATGAAGCGCTCTTGCTGACAAAGTTTCTTAGAACATGTATGATTATCATAACTGTGTGTTTTCTAGTCCTATTCCTTCACATTCAATTATAGTTGAGGTCTTTGATATTTCTTTCACATCAAATTTTGCCTGAAAAAAAATAAAAGAGATATTATGATAAATTTGTATTTTCACCATTACCCAATCCGTCATATCATATAGACAAGCTTGTTATTACTACTCGTAATTATACATAATAAAGTTACAGAGCAGTATACAACTCACTATAGACTACTTTACTTTGAACTCGTCAAAATAAGCTCTGACTTTAGGGATTAACTCTTTTGTATTGATACTTTAGATTGGGATTCATATTTGTGGTGAGCTATGTTTGCTGGTGGCTTCTGAGTATGAAAGTGTACTTATAGATGTTAGAAGGTTGGCTATGTACAATGTATGGTAATGGTTTCTGTGTGTGTGGAAGTGTACATACAGATGTTAGATGGCTGGCTCTGCAGAGTGCAGGTTTCTGTGGGTGGAAGCGTGCGGACAGATGTTAGATGGTTGGCTCAGTATAGTGCTGGTTTGTGTGTGTGGAAGTGTACATACGGATGTTAGATGGTTAGCACTGTATAGTGCTGGTTTGTGTGTAGAAGTGTACATACAGATGTTAGATGGTGGGTTCTGTATAGTGCTGGTTTGTGTGTGAGGAAGTGTACATACAGATGTTAGATGGCTGGCACTGTATAGTGCTGGTTTGTGTGTGTATGGAAGTGTACATATAGATGTTAGATGGTTGGCACTGTGTAGTGCTGGTTTCTGTGTGTGGAAGTGTACATACAAATGTTAGATGGTTGGCTCTGTATAGTGCTGGTTTGTGTGTAGAAGTGTACATACAGATGTAAGATGGTTGGCTCTGTATAGTGCTGGTTTGTATGTAGAAGTGTACATACAGATGTAAGATGGTTGGCTCTGTATAGTGCTGGTTTGTATGTAGAAGTGTACATACAGATGTTAGATGGTTGGCTCTGTATAGTGCTGGTTTGTGTGTGTGAAGTGTACATACAGATGTAAGATGGTTGGCTCTGTATAGTGCTGGTTTGTGTGTAGAAGTGTACATACAGATGTTAGATGGTTGGCTCTGTATAGTGCTGGTTTGTGGGTAGAAGTGTACATACAGATGTTAGATGGTTGGCTCTGTATAGTGCTGGTTTGTGTATTTAGAAGTGTACATACAGATGTAAGATGGTTGGCTCTGTATAGTGCTGGTTTGTGTGTAGAAGTGTACATACAGATGTTAGATGGTTGGCTCTGTATAGTGCTGGTTTGTGTGTGGACGTGTACATACAGATGTTAGATGGTTGGCTCTGTATAGTGCTGGTTTGTGTGTAGAAGTGTACATACAGATGTTAGATGGTTGGCACTGTATAGTGCTGGTTTGTGTGTAGAAGTGTACATACAGATGTTAGATGGTTGGCTCTGTATAGTGCTGGTTTGTGTGTGTAGAAGTGTACATACAGATGTTAGATGGTTGGCTCTGTATAGTGCTGGTTTGTGTGTAGAAGTGTACATACAGATGTTAGATGGTTGGCTCTGCAGAGTGCAGGTTTCGGTGAGTGGAAGTGTGCGGACAGATGTTAGATGGTTGGCTCTGTATAGTGCCGGTTCCTGTGTGTGTGGAAGTGTACATACAGATGTGAATTGGTTGGCTATGCATAGTGCTGGTTTGTGTATTTAGAAGTGTACATATAGATGTTAGATGGTTGGCTCTGTATAGTGCTGGTTTGTGTGTGTGGAAGTGTACATACAGATGTTAGATGGTTGGCTCTGTATAGTGCTGGTTTGTGTGTGTGGAAGTGTACATACAGATGTTAGATGGTTGGCTCTGTATAGTGCTGGTTTGTGTGTGTGTGTGTAAATGTACATACAGATGTTAGATGGTTGGCACTGTGTAGTGCTGGTTTCTGTGTGTTTGGAAGTGTACATATAGATGTTAGATGGTTGGCTCTGTATAGTGCTGGTTTCTGTGTGTGGAAGTGTACATACAGGTGTTAGATGGTTGGCGAGGTATGATATTGGTTTCTGAGTGTGGAGATGTATGTGTAGATGTTAGAAGGTTTGCTATGTATGGCAGTGATATGTATGTGTGGAAGTGTACATACAGATGTTAGAAAGCTGGCTATAAGTATGATGGTTTCTAAGGTACCTGTAGATGCCACCGTTTGGTGGTGTTGATACCAGTTTCTCAGATGGTATGGTAATTTGTGATGTTAAGGTTTGGCATATGCATGTGTATGTTAGTTTCTGAGTGTGGTGATTATAAATTTAATTGTTTGGCTACGTGTATGGCAGTTACTAAGTGTGGTATGGTACTAACAAATACTTAAAGTTTGGCTACTTGTATAGCGATTTCTGAGTGTGGTGTTTTGCTTACAAATGTTGGAAGTCTGGCATTGTGTATGGCGGTTCTGAGAGTTGTGAGGAACTAAGAGATGTGAAGGTTTGGCTATGTGAATGATTGTTTCTGAGTGTAGTAATTTACTTTCAGATGTTAAGGTTTGGCTATGCACATGTTGGTTTCTGCATCTGATATGGTACTTAAAGATATTAAGGTTTGGCTATGTGTATGACGTTTGCTGAGTGTGGTGAGGAACACAGAAATAGGAAGGTTTGGCTATGTGTATGATGTTTGCTGAGTGTGGTGAGGAACACAGAAATATTAAGGTCTGGCTATGTGTATGACGTTTGCTGAGTGTGGTGAGGAACACAGAAATAGGAAGGTTTGGCTATGTGTATGACGTTTGCTGAGTGTGGTGAGGAACACAGAAATGAAGGTTTGGCTATGTGTATGACGTTTGTGTGTGTGGTGAGGAACACAGAAATAGGAAGGTTTGGCTATGTGTATGACGTTTGCTGAGTGTGGTGAAGGAACACAGAAATGTTAGGAAGGTTTGGCTATGTGTATGACGTTTGTGTGTGTGGTGAGGAACACAGAAATAGGAAGGTTTGGCTATGTGTGTGTGTACGTTTGCTGAGTGTGGTGAGGAACACAGAAATATTAAGGTCTGGCTATGTGTATGACGTTTGCTGAGTGTGGTGAGGAACACAGAAATAGGAAGGTTTGGCTATGTGTATGACGTTTGCTGAGTGTGGTGAGGAACACAGAAATAGGAAGGTTTGGCTATGTGTATGACGTTTGCTGAGTGTGGTGAGGAACACAGAAATAGGAAGGTTTGGCTATGTGTATGACGTTTGCTGAGTGTGGTGAGGAACACAGAAATAGGAAGGTTTGGCTATGTGTATGACGTTTGCTGAGTGTGGTGAGGAACACAGAAATAGGAAGGTTTGGCTATGTGTATGACGTTTGCTGAGTGTGGTGAGGAACACAGAAATAGGAAGGTTTGGCTATGTGTATGACGTTTGCTGAGTGTGGTGAGGAACACAGAAATAGGAAGGTTTGGCTATGTGTATGACGTTTGCTGAGTGTGGTGAGGAACACAGAAATAGGAAGGTTTGGCTATGTGTATGACGTTTGCTGAGTGTGGTGAGGAACACAGAAATAGGAAGGTTTGGCTATGTGTATGACGTTTGCTGAGTGTGGTGAGGAACACAGAAATAGGAAGGTTTGGCTATGTGTATGACGTTTGCTGAGTGTGGCTGTGTATGACGTTTGCACAGAAATGTTGGTTTGGCTATGTGTATGACATTTGCTGAGTGTGGTGAGGAACACAGAAATAGGAAGGTTTGGCTATGTGTATGATGTTTGCTGAGTGTGGTGAGGAACACAGAAATAGGAAGGTTTGGCTATGTGTATGATGGGTGATCTGGTACACAAAGATATTAAGGTTTGGCTATGTGTATGACGTTTGCTGAGTGTGGTGAGGAACACAGAAATAGGAAGGTTTGGCTATGTGTATGATGGGTTCTGAGTGCGGTATGGTACATACAGTTGTAAGAAGTTTCGGAGTTTACAGACATTAGAAGTTTTGCTATGTGTATGACGGCTGCTGAGTGTGGTATGATACTTACATTTGTTAGAAGTTTGGCTATATGTATGGCCGTTTCTGTATGAAGGGACAAAGGTCCACATTTTATCTGCGACTTTCCTTTAGCCAGAGCCATCAGCAGTATTAACTGTTAAAAACCAATGCCATAAAAAATAGACTAAGTATTGTGACCTTGAATGTTATCCTGAAGCCTCCAAAGATTAGCTCCTTTTTCACTCTTCCATTGTTAACAATTGATGGACATTTGACAAAATTTTGTTTTCCATTAGTCTGGTTTATGTCCTTTACCAACCAATTTCACAAACTACATGCCAACTGAAAATATTTTTCAACTTCCAAAATAAATGTTAAAACCGCAACCATGACTTTTGCATCTAAACCAAAGACTTTACTAGAAAATTTAATTTCTAATCAAAGACTAATTCATTGTTTAGCACCAGTATGTCCCTGTTCTACAATGGAGTCCAATACTACATAATGTACACATGATATGTGAATGATAAAACCTTTGGCCAATGTTTCATATCAGTTTTTAAAATGTGGATTGTTGATGTTAAGGTAACAAAAGTTTTTCAAAGTTTAGTAAGTCTATTTGATAATGATACTTACCTGATCTTGTAAAAAGTCATCCACACAACCCCCATGACACAGATTATTAAGTAAGGCTTCAGCTGCAGTCTCTCCCACCTGTTCAGCAGGTACCCCTGCAGATAGAGGACACAAACTTCAACTTAAAGGATAAATGTTTCATTTCAGCGACAGATGTTTCTTTGTGTAAATATACTTATCACAGAATAATACAGAACAAAGTATAAATGAGACGTTAGACTTGTAGAAGTCAAAAAGATAAATAAATACAAATACCTTGGACATGGTATTGTCTTACTTCTCATTTCACTTCCCTAAGGACATTTTACAAGCTTGCCGCAGCACTATTATTATCTCGATGATTACCCAATAAAGCAAGCACATAAAATATGTTTCTTTTTACTATTTTAGATGTCCAATCAGTGAATAGTGTACTGTCATCAAGACTTTGTCATTTGCACTCATGACTTGACATAGGAAACAGACATTTTTTGAAAGCTTGCAAACACTTTCAATCACAAGTTTCAATCACTGATTGTGTTAAAACCCAACATCTTTTCAAATACTAATAATACCAGGCTGATGAATCCCTTCCCAAATACGAGATTGTATCAAGTCTCCAACAGAAGATTGATATGACCAGCTTTGATTCAAACTGGTACATGTTACAACGACTAACCTATTTTATACATGTATGTAACAGCACTTTGGATATGTGTATCCATAGAAGTAAATTAACCAAGGAAAGAAAATATGATAATTAAAATGAACATTAATCCAACTCAACCCCTCTTGTAATTAAAACTAAGTTTTTCATTCCGTAATTTGATCAAAGAAGGATTAATTACATGAATTGTTAATTATATGTGTTACAAATATAAAAAAAAATGTTGTGAACTTCCTAATATTGATTAATTCTAACTGTACTACAAGGTTAATTGAAAAGCTCTTTGTTTTCTTTTTCAGTTTCTAGAACAGCAAATTACGAAAAATCTAGAAATAAAACCATTCTATAAAATAATAATAATTTCACTACAAAATTACCTAAACACTGGAGAATCAATCACAACAGGCAGGAAGTGGTTTATAATGATTTATTAGGTATTGTTTACTGGACCCATCTACCCATCATTTAACAGTACAAAGTATTGGCTCTACTACCTGACCACAATAAAATGATATTATAGAGACACAATATTTGGTTATGACACTGTATGGCAGTTTGAGAATATGGTATTTAAATATTAATGATCTTACCTTTCTTTCCTAGTGCTGATCCAGCCAGTACCAATCCTTCAGAAGTCTCTGCAACTACTCTGTCAGATTAAAAACATAAAATGGTTCAAATATATTGGTTGTTACTTCATAACTTTATCATTTGAAGGAAACCACAAAAAAAGTATGAGACTCAATAAATGTGAATTCAATAAAATACCAACGATTTCAAACCGCTTACAACTTTAAAACTAATTCAAGGATGAGACATAATTTATCAAAATTAAATATCAAATAAAAAATCTAAAACAAAAAATTATCGATGTGAATGAACTTTAATATGTAAAACGGTTTTTTTTTTTTTGCAGATTTAAAAAAGAAAACAAAAAGTATATTTCATAAGATAACACAAAGACTTACATGATACCTGTAGCAGTACCAACAGCCATATGTGGAGGCTCCTTCACCACATCTATACTTATAGGTACATCAGGCAAGTCTTTACGTATAAGAGCTTTTGCATGTTTCTCCATTATAGCTGCTACCTTTAAGAAGGAATACATCAATCATTGTGAAATGTTAAAGAAAAAGTCTGATAGGTGTAATCTGCTATAACACAGAGAATGCCAATATCACCATCTCAATTGATTTCATCGGGTCAGCCTGATATTGGCTTAATTATGACCTGTTTAAATAATGAAAAATGCTAGAACCTCCTGATATTTTGAATTTATCAATATTTAAAACTTTCATCAGAGAGAAAAATAACTAACGAAATATGTCAATTCTAATTTGATGAAACAATGGCTATATAGAAACAAAAGAAAGATTTACACAGAGATCCCTCAAAAAGAACAAGGCAATTAAGACCAGGTGTTCTGGAAGGAAAAACATCTTCTGTTTCATCAACAACACCCATCCAGTAAATTCTGTTCAATCCAAGTAAGTAATGTCAAGTTCCAAAATGAGAACAAGATGGTACACAAGGTTGATAAAATCAATCATCTCTACTTCATGGATGAACATCACTGGTCAAAGTGTTACTAAAAGATGCATGTTATTTTGTACCTTTATTGGAAGAGCTCCAGCCACAAAGGCACGTCCTGAGATCTTTACTACCTTTCCAACATCCATCATTTTCACTGGACTAAGGTATTTTACTGGATATGATGTGATTTCCACTTCCCCTCCACCTTTTGGAAAGTAACCCCTACAAAGTATTTTCAAACATGGAAAATATCATCATATTGATTTAAAACCAGAAAATATCTTAAGATAATATGTTTTTGCAAATTCATTGATGGTTGTCTAAAGTCTGGAATATTGACCACAGAAAGCCTTAAACATCAACTAATCCAGAGTCTTCTCTTCACTGAGCTTTGCATTAATCTTATCTCACCCAAACGCCGCCCCATTCCCCCAACAAAAAAAAACAAAAACAAAATATGAAGTCAAATGAGAGAATGCTTTGATATCCTAAATCAGATATTGCTAACACTCACAAATTTAACTTTACCTTCTCTTGATGTTAATATCCATCTTCATTCCAAATCTAGCAACCATAGGTTGAAATACCTGAAACAAAGCAAAGATATGAATTATCACCTGTTTCAGAAATTATTGTCTCAAAAGCATTCCTCATTTATGGGTTATTGAAAGTGTATGAATGCTGGAAACGTAATTTCTATATATATATGTTGATTGTTACAAAGTGTCTTTTTACATTAAGAAAGCAGTTTATTCTGTCTTCACTGTAGTCAGATCTATTAAGAAGGTATCATCTTCAAACTTCATATTGTCTTAGTCAGCAACATGTGAAATGAGAATATATGTATTTATGATATATTCCCAAATTGAAGACCCCTGTACATAGTCTGGAAATTTCCTAATGTATTGTGTGACTTACATAGTTGTAATAGTCCACTTGTGGTGCCATGTCAGCATTGGTGCCACCCCTCAAGGTCAGGTGGGACTCCCCAGAACCATACAGCAAACAGGGTAAGGCAGCCTGCATCAACAGACAGATACTCCTACAAGATAGAGTCAATTAAGAGACAAGTGCTGCTACAACGTACAGTAAATTAAGAGACAGTTACTTATCTTAGTGAAACTTTAAAGTAACAGTATTGAACTTGGTATGTCAATTGTGGTTAATGTTAGTTAAAATCCATGTAACAGATAGATTTGTGTCTGTTTACCTAATAATTCTGTCTTTGTATCTTTAAAGACATTCTATACAGGTCTCTACCTCAATTTGAAGAAGGTAGATTTCTAAGATTGAAAATTTAAAACATTGTTTTTTATCCTGATTTTTAACAATAATGACATCTTAATATCAAATAAACTCACCCAGCAGTACCAGGATCAGCCAAATAAGACCCAGACTTCACTTTACCAGGATGAAATACAATGTCTTGTGATGAAACATCTCCACCAACTAATCGACCTCCACAAATATCATTTATCAGTATGAGGCCGGAGAGATGTTGAGGTCTGTTAAACAGAAGTATCAACAAATTTGTACCAAGATTTATTGATAAGCTGCATTCAAACCAACACTATTTATTAGTTCTTTGGTTCCAATCTATGGTCTTCAATATATATACATTTATTATTAACATAAGACTGAACGGATATCTGTCTAAGGATTACGTTCTTAAAAGTTCATAAATGTTAAACAAACATATAATTTAACCTCTGTGTTTAAGACAACAAGTGCTTGTAAGTTACCAATGGTTCTTCAAAACACTAAATAAGCTGTAATAATATCAAACAAATTTACCGAAGTCCTGGTTTACTCCGACCAGCTCTGATGTTGTATACTCGAATTGGGCAGCATCTCACACAGCTTAAAGCTGCAGCATTTCTCAAAATCTGACCTCCCTATCAAGAAAAAGTATTTTTTTATTAACAATCATAACAATGCTGTCATCTTCTCATCTTCTTTTACCATAAATCTGCAATCACATTGTAACTGTTAAAACCCTACCATTTAATCATTTAAGTAATTTTGCATGCTTCGCTAAATAACTTTCGCAATAAAAAAAGCAATAAACCAATAAAAAAACAAAAAAGAAATTTTGTCATTTATGACACTCTTAACATTATTCCCTTCCTTCATGCCTTCACAATGGACTTATCAACTGGATGACATTGCTGATGAGCCTGCATTGCATAGTTACTGTAAATAAAACTGATGCCTGTTTAATCTCTACTCTGTTTAACTGTAGTTTTGTACAATGTAACACTTTGTTGAAATCTACAGCTAAATATTTCACAATGGTACATGTAGGTCTATCAAAGCTTGGCAAGTACATGTGAATCAATGATGGAATTTTCTACCTATGTACTAGTTACATTAATGTAGCCATTAAACAACTTTACAAATCTGTTCAAATGCCAGGTATCGATATTAATAGTACCTGTCTATTATTTGTACTTATAATGTAACAGTGGGAATTCCAAGAGGCAATTTCATGTAAAATTTATAGGGGCAACGTCAGTTTAAAATATAACAGCTTGAAAATGATTGATCGGATAATGAATCCATTGGGAAAGTAAAATTAAGTCAATATTTGTTTCAATAAGTATAAAACAATAAAAACTTGAATCTAAAGCTTTAGTAAAGGCGCACACATTTACACATATATCTAACACTTTTGCACCATAAATGTATTTTGATTTTTATTTTCATCAAAATGTTATTATCGTTCAAATTATGATTTTATGTAATACTCGTGGGTCACACGAAGCTAACTCAAGCGTCTTTGTGATTTAGTGATGTCATCAGAAACGGGAGTGCAGTCTTATGTCCGATACACATGTCGATCATTTCAGGTGAGCGAATTTAGGGTCGTATCTGGATATTTTTGTAGAAAAAAATCTGGTATTTCACTAATCAGTTCTTAAACAAATCTTATTGTATAAACACAGTTCAAGTCATTTATGTATTTGTTTGGTCGCATTTCATCAACAAGGTATACCTATCGAAAAATGATTCTTAAGATGTCCGCATCTAATGCGCCAATGATATCTTGGACAAAACTCTCCTCAGTCCATCAATCGTGGCTGTAAGTCCTCACAAATACTTACTCCTTCAAGGACAGAACCATCAATTTCGATTGGCGTCTCGAAATTATTTGATGCCATTCTTTTCAGAGCAAATCTTATTTTGACACTTGAGGGAATGCGGGCCCGAATACACACGATTATTGCACAAGTCGGCACAAACATAAAGATCGATGTAAAATATCAGCTTAACCGAAGTTTGGCGATGTATGTGTTCCCTACAAACGCATATGGGACAAAGATTCTTCGTATTAGTAGTATTCAACACGAGACCGGTGAACATCGTTCCGTCGTAGTTACAGTCGCATGAAACACACCGAAACATCAAAAGAGTTTTAATATAATATTGACTTAGTAGATGTCATTTTGTATGTGTTTATGTTGTTTTTGTTTTGATACGGACGACATTCTTAAGGGGTCTTGCTATATATCTGATTTCTCTTAAAATTTAATTAAAAACATAAAATTCATATTGAAATATAAATGATCGAAATTCAATATCGACTGATCAGAGGTAACCGTAGCGTGCTTGACACATCCAATTTATTTGATCTGATACAGAGATACATTTTATTGTGACAAATGTAAGATCTTAAGATCTTTTGACAGTCATCTCTAATATAGAATATTACAAGATACCAGAAATTTTATTCTCTTTCGTATATAATAAAACACGTAACATTAGCTCAGAAGAGCTATTTTTACGATAAAACATAAAATATAACACAAAGAACAAAATCACAGAAGGAATATTGAAATAAAAGTAACAGTACATGCATGATGTATAAGGCATGGCATCAACATAAAAATGAGTTTATAACACAGCTTAAAGTGAGTTCATAGCACAACTAAAAATAAATATAGCTTAATCGTCCTGCACTTCCTTCTTTTGCTAAAACATCAACTAAATATACATTTCTCTTCGAAATATCTCCTGGTCGTCGGATTAAACCAATATGTACGCAATGCGGGTTTGCTAAAATAAATTTGTCAAGTGTCTGTGATATCTCTCTAAAGTGCTAGCAAAAATGTCATGTTTGCTGGCATTGCATATGTAAAAGTAACTGAACATGTTTGTCTTAAAGTTTATTTTATTTGGCGACTAGGAAGAGTATTGTTAATTGTAAACGTCAATTTACATATAAATAAATTATAATAGTGTATTTAGTTAAGGGTATAGTGCACCATGTATATATTTGTGGTTAATATTTTGAAATGTGCATTATAGATTGAGTGGTGTTATATACTGAATGAATTAGATAAGATAGAATGCAACTGCAACAAGGAGGATTATATTTCGAAATTGTGAAGTGAAAATGTACGATTTCCAATGTTTGAAATATGCTTAGTAAACTGGCCGTTTTATAAATCAGAATGCCAGAAGAGTGATTTTAAGCGTCTTTTATAATTGGCTGAACATTTTTGGTTGCACGGCCTATTTTTTATGACATTAGTTTAGTTATGTTGTACTGATATCAAAATACCATTAATAATAAAACCCACTGACCCAATTCGTGTTTGGAGGTTTGTCTTTCATGACTTAAAAAAATGCGCCCGTTGTTTGAAATAATAATATGTCCAGGATCGGCGATAGCACCAGGTCAGTGCACTGACGTGTAATTTAAAATACCATTATATCTGGATTAAGATATTTCAAGGATGTGTGTTGTACTAAAGTTATATTCAAATCCATACGAACGGAAATAGGATTTAATTATGATAAAATGTGTACACATTGACATTTCACTTTGATGACACAGAGGAAGGTTTGGAGAACATCATTGTACTGTAAGTACGAAACCTCTCAGGTTGGGTGACCTTCTTCAACATTAAGGGCTCTTAAAGAAGTACGTTCTATGAGATTGATTATAATTCGCTCAAAAACGTTATCTATACACAGAACTTCTGTTGTCGCTGGTCAAGTAGCTTAAATTCTCTCTTGATTAAGTCGATTCTACACACATTTACTTTTCATATAGTTTGAGCAATATATATTTCAAATAGTAAAAAGAAATAACAAGCAATGAAGTAGCTACATAAATGCTATTTATATGACCCAGAGAAAAGAACAGAAATTTTAATCTTTCCGCACTTTCGTAAAGTTACACGACTGATCAATAGGAATGAGAGAAAAAAAAGAATGAAAGAAAATTAAAATCTACCAGCAAGTCCTAATTCTATTTAGAAACAAAGAAAATGTAGGTTTACAATGATATAAAAATACTTCTTAACTCCAGGTTGTTTGTTTAATTTATTTTTTTTCTAAAACCATCTTAAAAGTTCTTACAGAATCGGTCTGTTGGATTGCTGAATATTTCACTGTTACTATCGTGCTACAATCCCCGTCACTAAAATTAATTGTAGTATTTGGATTGTGTAAGAGGAGCACTATATTTTCAACATTGTGTAACAATAAACATGTTCCCCAACACGCAGTCGTTTAAATAGTTATCCTTTGAGAACGTGACATTAATTACTTTGATTAAGGAATATTTACATGGTGGATTTTACCGATAAAGTAGGAGATGGTTAATATTCTGGAACGTATGGTTTTATTCTCATTGTGTTTGTTCAAGTGTCTCCGTGTAAACATTGTTTTTGGTCGTGTTTTGCAATTTAACAAGATATATAAGAAGCGTGATGGTTTCAATTTCCCTATTGTCCCGAGCAAAGTTGACATTTTGCATTTATATTTAAAGGTTTATTCCAACATCACGACATGTAAAGATACCGACAACAGACAAACTCACAACACGTATTGGAAATTATAGAAGTTTTGCGTGTTTTGAGTTTGAATTCCGACCATTATCTTAATGATGGTATGTTGGTATGTTCTTGTTGTTTATATCGTGAATGATGTAACAAAGATAAATTTGAAGTGTAATACTGTTAACATCAATCAAAACGTCAGTGTTCTTTCCGTTATGCAACGCATGTACTGGGACAATATCTCCATGGCTGAAAATGTATGTTGATACATGTATATTTATATTGTTTCCAGCTGTTGCTGTTGCTACAGATGTTCGACCACGCTATCAACGCTCTGTGTTCCTGTGAAAAATCAGCAGAAACAACTTTTTAACAAGATATATAAGAAGCGTGATGGTTTCAATTTCCCTATTGTAAATTTTCTATTTCTGGAGAGCAACATCCCTACATTCCCGAGCAAAGTTGACATTTTGCAGTCGATTCGATATTTAAAGGTTTATTCTCAACATCACGACATTCGCTAAAGATACCGACAACAGACAAACTCACAACACGGAGTATCAAGAGATGTTTGAAATTATAGGGAAGTTTTGCGGTCGCCATAATGATAAAATTAAGAAATATTTTATTTTCTTATGGGGTATGCAATAATATAAGTTAGTCACCCGTTGGTTTCGTGTTATTTACCGTGTTCTCGTTTGGGAACGTGGCACACGTTACTTGGATTGATCAATATTTACATGTTGGGTGTCGTCGATGAAGCAGACGACGCTTAATATTCTGGATCAACAGGTCTTATTCTCCTAGTACTTTTCAGGAGTCTTTATGTTAATATTTCTTTTGTTCATATTTCACAGTAGTTTATTGAATTTCGATCAAGATTGTCCTGTACGATAACAAAAAAAAATCACTGTATCGAATCTTTCTAAAGACGAAACTTATCAATGTTTTACGGTCAGAATGCCCTTTTCTATTTCTTTGTGTGATATGAAGCTGTACGTGTTTTACTCTCGTTATTTTGCCTGTTGGTTCTGTTTGTTGTTAACTTTGTTTTCATTGGAGAACGTTACATAAACTACCCATACTGACCCAGATTTACACGGCGGGTGTCGCCATGAAGCAGAAGACACTGACCCTTTCGGAACACACGTTTTTTCGGTGTACGGTTCAGGGGTCCCCAAGTAAATATGCCTTTAACTTGTATTTTACCCTTGTTTTATCAAAAAATAAGTTTGGATTGTGATTCTATTCACATGTTGGTATTTTCCTGTTGTTTTTTGGTTTACTTAATATTTTTCATACGAGACTGAATTGATTAAAACAGGTAATAATGATCTTGTTAGTTTCACCATTAGATATATTTATATTGCATTGCCTTTAATTAGCACGACATTTATTGATCATGTACATCGTATTTACTCATTAGAACTGGAAAACACTACAGTGTTAACAGGTCGAAGTTGATATTGATATCCAATTGTTTGCTCCAAATATCACGATATCTTTTAAAGATTTCGACAGGTGGCAGATGAACTTACAGCAGACAGTGTCCATAAATGCAAGTTGATAAAGACTTATATCGGAAAATATTTGGTCGCAATCATCATTTAATTGGGAACTATTTCGATTTTGCCATTTGAAATTTTTATATGTTGTATGGTCGAAGGTTTGCGATAAACATGATTTACATACGAGAACCTGATATTACTTGACCTACATTTACATGTCTGGTGTCAATAATGAAGGAGAAGTGGTCTACCTTGTCGAAGCACTTTGATTTGATCCTCTTGTGCCAGTTAGAAAAAAATCGCTGTGTTAATATTTCCTTTGTTAATACTGTACTTTTGCCCTCGTTTCATCAACTTAAAGTTTGAATTAAGATTTCGGAATAGTTTTTCCGGTTTATGTTTTATCGTAACTATTCTGATTACAAATACTTCAACACTCTCCGAAATGCTTGGGTTTCCTTTTTAACAAAGGCCAATATTTCAATAATTTTTTAATAGATATTCGTCTTTCAGAGAACTTAAATAATAAAAATCGACGAAAAATAATACATTTCCTCATAAAGAGGCAATGCGACACACAACATGATTCAATATTCTATGAATAATTTTCTTGTATAGTTGTTGATAAAATCCGTTCTACCAACCACGAAGAGAATGTCGATAGGTAAAAAGCTCACTTAAAAACGATAAAGCAATGGTAAAACAGCAAAAGGGCAGTTATCACATTTTGACCTTTTAAAAAGTCTGAGTAATAAGACCTGACGTTCCAGACAGATAATTGTGCTCTGCTTCGTCGACAACACCCTCTATAAAGATCTGATTCAGCCAAGAAAATGTGATGTTCATAAATATAGATCAGGATAGAAAACGAAACCAGGAAACACATTAGCTAGCAGCAAACACACAGAACTTCATATCACACAAGGAACTGAAATATCATTTAATAATGTCATGAAGATAGCCAAAGAAAATTTCAAATACAGATTTCAAAAACATCTTTCGAAATCCTGTGTATAAAAGTCTAACTATACACATAGAAATACCTTACTCTGGTTCTTATGTTTTTTTTTTTTTTTTTTTAGTTTTTTTTTCTCAATGATATAAAATTGTCGAGTTTCTTGTTCACACATTCGTCGAGTTTGTTAGATCGTCCATCAGACCATTGACATACCTGTAAGCTGATTTGTTTTTATAAGAGGCCAAATTTATCAAAGCTTATCAAAATTGGTCACAAAGATTTTCCATAGACGTTTGATGTCAATTAAATTACAAGAAATTTATTGACCACGTCCTTCGCATATACTAACCATACTTGGAAATAAAGGATACTATTCTTCACCAGCCGCTTATCTCGATCTTTTCCTTCAACGAAGCAAACATGGACAACTTTCCAACAAGCTGTATGAAAAGCGTGATGATTTCAATTTCTTTATTGTGAATTTTCCATTTCTGTATAGCTATACCTCTACATTCCCAACCTTTGTTGTTAACGTGTCGCAGTCGATATTCGATATTCAAGGGCCTGTTCTAGTTATCACGATATTCATGCAAGAAGTCGTCATTTAACGCACAAGCTCGTGAGAGAAGGTTTCAAAATTTTCAGGTTGATCAATAATATGGGGAAGTTTTACGGTCGCAATTGTGATCTCATCGAGATATATTCGATTTCTTTGTGTGAAGCTGGATATGGTTGATGTTCGTTTGTTTTCCAATTGGTCCCGTTGGTGTATACCTTGTTCTCATTTAGGAACGTCACATTACTTACTTGGATTGACCAAGATATTACATGGCGAAGAAGCAGAAGACGCCTTACTCTTCTAGACACATGGTCTTGTATGTTATTTTATGGAATTTGATTTTAAATTATGTTTCTGTTGACAAGTGGGTATTTTCTTGCTGTTATCATTATTTTAAAACATGTCTATAACGTGTCTATACCCCGTTACTAATCATGAACCAGTTTAGCATGCGCTGGCAAGTTATTAAAAACAAAACACTAGGCGTATTATTTAAGTAAAACAGTTCAATGGTGTTTTGCCGGACTAGTGAGAAAACATTGCCCTGTTTAGTTAAATTATCGAAATAAACTAGCCTGATAAGAAAACACTTGGACACAAAATAATGTACCCATATATGGTATTAAAATATGGAGAATTAGATAGCGCATAACAGATATTTTGCGTCGTGGGAGAAGGAAGCACCGGAGTTCAGTGTTGCAGTTATAGTAGTAGTAGTAGTAGTAGTAGTAGTAGTAGTAGTAGTAGTAGTAGTAGTAGTAATAGTAGTAGTAACAGTAGTAGTAATAGGAGAGGTAGTAGTAGTAGTAGTAGTAGTAGTAGGAGTGGTAGAAGTAGTAGTAGTAGTAGTAGTAGTAGTAGGAGAGGTAGTAGTAGTAGTAGTAGTAGTAGTAGTAGTAATAGGAGAGGTAGTAGTAGTAGTAGTAGTAGTAGTTGTTGTTGTTGTTGTTGTTGTTGTTGTTGTTGTTGTTGTTGTTGTTGTTGTTGTTGTTGTTGTTGTTGTTGTTGTAACAGTAGCAGCAGCAACTGTAGCAGCAATGCTGGAGGAAGAGGCGGTGGCGAAATGGAATTAATGCGATTGTAAAGGAGACATCCGCGGCGCCGAATTGAAGATCCATTGAACGCTATCATTTTATAATTTTGACTACATGTGATTTCCAAATCATTATCATCATGGTGCTATTATATGGTACAGAATTTACAAATTCTTAAATGTAGTTTGAATGATATTATGATTACTCCAGTATTACAGACCTGTCTGTATGTTAACTTGTGTAAAACCCGAATTTTGCATTCAATGACAAAAATCCTTAACAAAACATTGAATATATAGCTTTAATTAAACTATATAATAGGTATAACATCAAATTAAAAACTGATTTATATTCGTTCCTTTCAATGGGGGTTTATTCTTATACTTTTGTGACCATACAAACGTTATATATACGTTAACGGGTGTTTGTGTAGAAGTTAAATAATAGGGAACTTAGTTTTGTTTGGAGTATACATACGTTATGAATACCGTGTCAATATTTACACTGGATGTGAATACACACTTCCTTTAAATCAATCTCTTAAAGAGACATCCCGGTACTGTGTGGCCGTCAACAATTTTCAATGATTTTGTTGGTTACAACTGAGAGGGTACGAGGACCGCGGATTGTATGAACGGATTACAGTAGCTGATATGCAGTGTTAATGGACTGACTAGAGCCTCGGTCGATTTCTACATACATAAAACGACGGAAAGAAACGGACACTGTGGCTGACATAAACACATTGAAACTGATTTCTTTCACACTGATTGACATCTGTATTGGCTGCAATTATAGATGGACAAACAATACTGACCAGGTAAGAAGGCTATCGGTCACAAATTGTGAATATATAAAATGTCTTAAATTTCCAGACTTTAAAATAAGGTTTAATGTTATATAAAAATCATTTTATGAATATAAACGTTCATGGTATATAAAAGCGTTTATTGAAAAAATCCAGGTATAGATATTCTGGTAGTCTAAATTTATATTGAATCAAATGTGTGTGTTTTCTTATATTTGTATATGTATACCCTTTTCCCACATGTTCTTAAACGTGTTCTTGTTATAAATATTCCTTGGTTAGTTGCGAGTTATTCTGAGCACAGGTAATGAATTGTAAATTTTGAAATCAATACCGAAAACAGTTATTGTAATACGGCACAATATATTGGTGTTCCAAATTTTGCTGAAATCGCAGCGTTCAGCACGATTCTGTTTTGATAATGTTGTCACACGAATCTTATATTATCTTTTAATTGGAGAATCTTTACAAAGACGTTCCGGATTTACTTTTACACGTTTTTGAATACAAATGAAACAACTAGAGTGGACTGTCGAACATACTTGTCAGTATAAATATTTTTTGGTACTGAGACACAAGGATATATCACGGCTATGGATAGCTTGTATCTTGTTGTTTTTGTGTTGATCTAGAACACGACACTTTGGATAGTTTTCATATTAATGCATTACTCCGATCCTTGATTAATGGTATATGTAGGTACATGTACTTGAAACATGCCAGTGTAGTCAAATGTTGTGAGTATAGCAGAATATATACTATCGTCTAATCCATTATCATTTATATCCACGTGCATGACGTCACGATAGAAACTAATTAAAAGAATTTGTTTTAAAATACGAAAAATCACATCAAGTGCGTGATGAACAATATACTATTGTCGACATAGAAAACGGATTACATTGTTGATAATGTACAATTAATTTTGGCACGATTAAAGTTATAATCGGCATAACATAGCAACAACATGAGCCGAGAAGTATATATAATTGTCTTGATATGGCAGTTATTGCCAATATAAATGTAATATCACGACAGTTCCATGCTTTACTCTTTATACGCTTAAGATTAGTAGAATAAGAGCTAATATATCATTTGTCTGTTTCTGTCTTTTGATTATAGTTTTTTCTCTCCGATTTTCTGTTTTATAAATAGTCATATTTAAAGGACTTGGATAGATGATTCTATTTCATATATGACTTTATAACCTTCTTGATTACAGGAATGAGTGATTACGGATTGTAACGCTAGCACATTTAAACATTTTTTTTATCGCCTATTAACTATTATTTAGCATGACTAAGTCTCAGACGCCGGAACTCCTGTCTGATATTCGATACTGTTGGTGGGGTGGTAGTGTGTGCTTATTTAATAGGAATGAATTGTGCCAGTCAAATCTATGCCGAACACACATGTACGTAAGAATCGCTTTAAATGTCGCTTTGTTGCCCGGAAGAAAGCGTAGGGTAGTAGCATTTCATTTTTGTGTGGCAGGAAATTAATGAGTTGAACGAGGTAATTGGCATTCTATTAACCGTCGTTCAATATTTGTTCAAATCGTTTTTAATACATTTGTCATTTAGACTCTAATTAAAATTCGATCCAGGCGCTAATTTCTGTTTATAAGAAATGGTATATACTCTGTGTTAATAGTGTTCCACTTAGTAGTGAATGTGCCTCGCGATGAAATTATTTCGATATTGGTAAATACAGAGCTGTCAGATATAACAGAAATGGTGATTAAGTAACTTTAAACAGCATTAAGGGTGAAAGACTACCCATCATATGGCGTCAAGTTTTTTCTTGGCGCTATTTGCAGATGTTCTACAGCGATTTTGTGATGTGTAATACATACGTCTGTGTATCTGTTCACATCCAGTGCTGACAGTGACTTGTTTATACATACTGTAAAGTTCATTTATTTTAATGCACGAAAAGACATGCTGTACACAAAACATAAAAGCAATCATTGTTACACACAACCCCAAGTAATAATATGAAATAGACATATAGGTAAATGCTAAAAATTGTCATATAACACTGAAAAACTTCTTTGTATAGAATTAATATTTTAATTTTAAAAAATATATGAGTTTTTTATTTCAAGAAAATAAATTAATTTTTAATGTTTGCGAGCCTTGGCTAGCAAAACTGAAAACTTTGAGACGAGTTTCTTAAAATCTCGTTTGAAATGAAACAAACCTTGGTTACTCTTTATCACATAACTAAAACAATTACATTTTGACAATTTTTAAGATAAAAATGCGGTGGACGAAATCAAACGTTGTCACTCATCTTGCGTCATTTTCGATTTATGACGTACGTTCACTGTGCGTATCATGAGATTATAATCGATTTCTGGTTTACACAGCTAATGAAAAAAACGTTCCGGCGTATCTTACTCCACATGTGCAAAAATATTACATGTGAGAATTCACTCAATAACAGGCTGATTATTTGATAACTCTCAATCTGACTACCTACTTGTGAGTGATGGCGTCAGCGACCGCGCCTTATACCGATCTGTATAGTGAGAACCATTGACATGTGGAGAGTGTTTTCCACCTGGAGTGGTATGTTTGTTTTGTGACATGTTGGCATGACTTGCTAAACTACTCCACCGATAAACAACATACCGTCTCGTAGTGAAGACAACACACTTAGGTAGTTCTTGTTTGATAATAATCTTAACATACATTGGCTTCATAAATAAATAAGAATATTAAGAACCTGTCGTATCGATTCAACTGATTGCACTTCTGAATCGATCCGAACGGGTGTTAAACGTTACGACTCCCTGCTGTCATGAAATCAATATATTATACATCGCTATTTGTAATCAATTATAGATCAATAAAAGTTCTCTGAAATACGAAGTAATATATGTTTTGTGATTAATTGTCAATTTTTCTCAACAAGGAAGTTTTTTTTTCAAATTTTATCTTTTAATTTCGCAAAATATATACAAACATATACATATGTTTGCTTGAGATAACATAATAGATTAGTAGAACGTAATTCAATCCATTATAAGATTTGTTGTTTAGAATTTGATACAGAAGTACTATATCACGAAGTAAACTGCATCATACAGCTGTTCCGTAATTCTTGAAAATTATTCATTATACCAAACCTTTGAAATATTACCTCTTTTGAAAGATCAATTTTCTATTCAGATAAAATATTTTTATTTCTTTGAATTAAATGTCGACATGTAACATAATAAGGTACTGAACATTTCCATTGTATTAATTGTAACATGATCCCTCAAAAAATCAGAATTCATCGAGGTGTTCGAAAGATATTATTATACACATCAAACAGCTTACGTAAGATTTCACTAATGCAACCATTTTCCTCTTTTAAGTAATTTTTATTTTTAAGCTAAAGCCACGAAAAATAAATACCACGAAAATTATACTAAAGACATGCAAGTGAATAGTATGTTCTAAAACGAAATAAATAAAGGAAACATTAGACCATTGCATGACTCCCTCGAAAAAAACATCCCCTCAGCGTTAAGCTTTTAGTAAAGCCACGCAAATTTGAATTAAAATAAAAATCAGGAAAAACAGTTTAATACGAAACTTTTTACGTTAAGTATCAGTGTATCACTTCCTGTTTCAGGCAGACCCAGCTCAGGAACCTGACAACATAGAAGACCTAGAAATGACGAAGTAGTCTTTTAAAATAGCATTAGAAGGATGCAGAAATCAAAACAAGGTTACTCCGGTCGAAAAATCAAAGATGACACCGAAAGTGCCATCCAAACATTGGATTTCGATATAACTACTAATGTTAAATATGAATCCATGAGGAATCAAGCACGGCAAGGTCATCTCTATCGCCAACACCGAGACCTTACAAGGGAATGTGACAGACAGATACGATCTTACGAACTCGGAGAAAAACTTTTTGTATTGGAGTTTAAATATTATCAAAAGAAATTAGAAACTAGGCTATCACAACTTATGAGTAAGACTGAAACAAATGTGAAGATGAAATACAGCTACAACCAATATAATTCAAAGCAATCTCCTCGGCAGCCAATCAAACAGAACCTAGAGAGTAAGGATTCAAACACTGTCTCAAAGAAGAATGGACGGACCACTTTGTTGTTCAGTGTCATGCATAGAGACGGTGAAGACATTTACATTGAGAATCCAACTGACCGATTTGCAAACCTCGGTCCGCCGAAGGCCCTGGGCAAATCACATGACGATTCTCAAATTGGTTTACGTCGAGACGAGGTCCCTCGACCTCCGCCACAGTTAGTACGAGAACTGACAATGTAGTTTACTTATTGTTTACTTCGCCATAGTTACTAAATCATATATTTTTGTACGACAGAACATCAATAAAAACGCTACAAACTCCATCTAACTCATCTACTACAAAGGTTGCTGTTTATGGGTTTTACGTTTCGCTTTTTTCCGGTGTTATAAGACATTGCTAAAATAAACTTTGAAATAAAATTCATAGGGTAACCATTAGTCTGTTTCTTGATCAGTTCAAACGAAACATAATAATTTTCATTAAAACATTCAGAATAAACCATAGAAATGTGAAACCTCCAAAAATGTCACCTTTACATCACGTCATTAGGTCGTACGCTACCTACTGTCAGATATCCTGTTAAGAAAATACCAACTTGACGACATAATCATAATCAGAACTGAAAAAGAATTAGGAAAAAAGACAAGGTGTTCCAGAAGAGTAAGCGCCTTCTATTTCATCGACGACAATTGCCATGTAAATCTTGGTCAATCCAAGTAAGTAATGTCAAATAAAAACATGTTATACAACAACAAAACCAACAAGCAAGCTAATGAGTATCAAACATGTCCAGTTAGTTAAAAGTTTTTAAAGGATTCTATGTTTCAGGTTTGTGATAACATCATAAAAATTTGAATAACCTTTTTACAGAAGGTATTATGTGTAAGCACCTTGACAGGTGATGTATGGGTAATTTACCTTGTCTTAATATATCACATAGTAGAGCTATGATTTTGGATAACATCGATTCAAGAGAGTTTCTGGTGATTTGATTCTGAGCGCTGGCACGCATTTCGCATTAAACAAGCCAGGCCATACGAAACTGGTCGAGTTTGTCTCCTCAAAGATTGTACAAAAAGCACAAATAAATAGCACATTTCAATTCAGAATTAGATAGAGTAGAGCAAGACAGTGAATTAAACTGTTTCACCCTTCTTGGCTACAATCCTTTGTAAAGTCACTCACCATCTGTCCTCATTGAATTTTACATTCGGAGTGGGAGATAATTGTACATTAGATGACATCCAAGATCCAGACTTATAGTCTTGTTACGGTCCTATCTTCTGTGTGCTTTATTTTTATGATAAAAAGTAACAAATAATCAAACTATAAAATTCAAGTTGAGTATGTTACATTATGAGAGTCCGGTATTTAAGAAGTATGAGAGTGAATGAAAGAACAGTGAAGGGAAATTGTGTTTTTCTTTTTTCTGTTATATAAATACACATGGACGTTATGTTTTATTCGTGTTTATATATATATAATTATTGTTTTTAACAACTTGGAAAATAGAACATATTCAGGTATAAAGGTTTGGTAAAGAAAAAACCTTTTCCTCATTTCGGTAACTCGTCAAGCAAAGAAAAAAAGCAAATCTCTTATAAATGATCTCCAAATCTGTATATGGATACAATCGTTTCACGTTTAACATTATTACTTTGTGTACATATCATTGAAATTTTGTTTAATATCTTGCAGATTTTAGTTAAAATTTGAAAATTTATGTGAACTGTAAATAAAAAAAAACAATCTGGAAATTTCTTTCGTTATCACTTAAGTTACTTATATGCATTTCTATTGAAGAATGGCGTCAGAGAGAACGGGAAATATAACTTGTAAACAAGACAGCAATTATGAAAAAGAATGGACAAAATATAAGCAGAGGCGTGGTCTGACGATATCCTTCGTAACTGACAAATGAACTCTTTGTAGATAAACTCTTAGAAGTGTCAAACTGGATATCTCTTTGACCAAGAAATGGAGAACATACATTTGTAATTTGTATATGCATTTCCAAAGATATTATGATCGATAATACAACTTAATGCGACTTATCAGTTTAGTGCCTCCAAACCTTATGTTGTAAATATATTCGACAGTAAATGCCAATTTGTCTCGGAAAACATGAAAAAAAAATAGCAAGCCTTTGAATACTACATCAAATCTTGGCACAATTTGTACAATTTAAATACAACATGACTGTTGCAATTAAAGGATGGGGAGAAGGTACGAAACAGCAGCTTACACGTCAGTCAATGGGTGGGGGAGGGGGAGGGAGGGGACGAGTTCATCTCTATGAATTAAAACCGCAAAGTTTGAAATAGAGAATGCTTGGAAAGGGGCTACCAAACCGTGGTTGTAAACAATTGTGTCTTCGGAGGCGAAGACTTAAAAAAGCAAGAAAGAATGAAGTGTAATCATCGATGTCGAATAGGTAGCGTGTCCTTTTACGATTCTAATGGTCTGCGGTTCGAACCCTTGCCATACCATGCATTTCTCCACTATCACACGTGTAAACGGAAATCATACGCAGTACAAAGTCTTGATGTCCACTGCTTTTTGTTGATATCAATACAAATACTAGCCTCGTCTGTCAATACACCCTATTACGTGATATCCAATCCCATCTTCCTCGTGTTCAAATGTTCGTTCACAACATTATTATCTTTATGGTACAATCAAAAGCTTTCATGATAGTCATCCTGACCTAATTGGGATTTACCCACTTGTGGTACATGAAATATAAATTAGCAAACAAGAGATCGCAGAAAGACCACGATGTCCATTATCATGTGATATTTAGATATATGTTCTATCTTATCTTTTTTATCTTCAGAATTCATTACCTATATATCTGGAAGAGATTCCTTCCCATCATTTGAGAACCTGTGATTAACAAGATTTGGTCGATGTTAGATGAACCACAGGGGTTTAAAGAGCCCACTTAGAGAATGGTGGTGGGCTAGCATCATTCTTTTGATATATGAAAATCTGAACATGCTCTTTTATAATTTCTATTATTCTTTGTATTCACATTTTCTTCTATCAGGAGTTATATAGCTATAGCAGAACATCCACCTGCTAAGTTACAATTAGACCAAATATCTTGTGTAGGAGTGGAGCAGATGGACGCCGAGTTCTGATGTAACTCCTCCAGACATATTTGCATAGTTTTGATATACTTTCTGTACATCAATAAGTTACAAAAAATATATAAACTTGATGTAGAAATTATGCTTAAAAGGTTTCTGGAGCTCAAAGGGACATAACTCCAGCACAAACTGTCAAGCTGCAACTTCCTTGTCATGATTATCTACCTGCATTGTCACAGCAGATATCAATGAATGCTGGAATGGAATTTCATTTTCAATTTTTCATGAGCAGAAATTGCTTTAAAACCCATAATTATGTGATTTATATATAAGAGAAAATCACAAACATTAGAAATGTCTATATAAAATTTTATTGTTTATACATAACTGCCATCCATGGTGGAACTTACATTTTGTTCCCTGTCCTTTGGACACAAGAAAATATTTCTCTTGGACAAAATTTATTTCATGGCATTATTATAATCAACAATAGCAAAAAACCTTTTTCATGGAATGAATCCTGCGTACATTTTAAGTTTTGTTTTGTCTATCACATGAATGCTTTCACATCAGAAAAATTCTCAAAAAGAAAAGAGCTATTCTGTGTAAAATATCAAAACAGTGAAACAATAACAATGACATCTTTCCTCAAATTTCGCAAAATATCTAAAAATAAATGAATAGTATAATTAACTATTGGTTACTGCATTATAACATGGTCCCTAATTTGTTTAACTTTGGAAAAACTGACTTAACATTCACCAATCACAAACATATATATTTATATATACAGGGTATATATAGACTAAATTAAAACTAAAGGGAAATGTTTAAATGTATTATGGTGAAGAAACCTGCATTATCATGTGTGGAATGTTATAGAAATAAATCTACATGATAATATATGTATAAGTGGAAAACAAAAGCTGAAACAATTCAAAATTTCTTGAAGAAAACAATGATGTAATATAAATTTTCTGATTTCATCTGTTAGTTAGGCATTGAATGTTTGTACAATAAAATCATCAAGTAATTAGCTTAAGCAAATTCAGATTAAACTATAATTACATTTAAATTATAACAACCTATGAAAAGGCTTGACATGATTTCTATGTATTAGGCATTATTAGTTACTTAACAATGGAAAATCCTATAATATCTGACATGGCTATTCATTTGACCAAGTCTCTACATGCCAAAACAGATCTCATGGTATATCTAAGAATAACTGATGGTGTACGACAGAAACGAGCAGAAAGAAAGACTGATAAAAATCGGATGAAATATAGAGCTGACTGGAGCTCTGTGTAAGCGATGAGATATCTTACTTGATGCCTTTTTCAGAAGACAACAAAGGTATGATAAGTTCCCGCTCTGTAACATCTCACTTGATAACCTATGTGATTGCTTTAATTTTTAAGCACATGTGTGTCATATTTCTTGAAAAGCTAAAAAGGACCATGAGGGATGATAAGAGTTGTAGTATATTCTTTGAGATTAGGTCCAAGTAAGAGTCAGTAGGTTGTTACATAATGATAAAAGCAATTTGTTAAAACTTGAAAGACCATGTGAGAAAATTGTTGACATTAACACTTATTTGTCATAACACTGTTAACACTGGTGTATCTGTGCAACTTTTCCAGGATGATATGTCATGAACCTTCTATCAGCCAAATCACAGCACATTGAATGAGATGGGATTGAACCAAGCGAAATTGGAATGTTTCAGTTTAAATCACTAAAAAAACATAAAATGGATTTATTGGAAAGCACTTTGTCATAATGTACTTAAAAATAACAAGTTCTTCTAAACACCTATAACAATTAGCACTGGCGGTATGATATTCTGACATCAAATCAAAATAAAATACAAAATAGAAACAGGCTGATACAGTCAGCTTACTTATCACTTCATTGGTGAAATAAAATTTTACAAGGATGATATAAAGTGAATGACAAGATAGGCATTGTTTAAATCAAGTTTTTTAAACCTAAGTCATTCACTAAGAGTAGTTTCTTCTTGAAATTTTTGTGTACAAACAAATTGTGACATGAAGTAAACTGGACACTTAAAGCTCTATGCTACCTTTTCTCATTTGACCCATTACTTGCACCTTCTCTCTTTATGCTTGACAAGTTCAAAAATTGTGTAGAGTAACTTCAACTTACTGGAAATTTACTTATTTTTTACGAAAAGGGAGATAATTAGGAGGTAAAACTTCAGAAAATTTAGTACATCTTCTGAAACAAAAATACTGTCATTTATTTTAATTTTGGTCTATAAATCATCTACCTGATGTTCCAAATCCTGGTAAATCAGTCTCAGAGTAATAAGGAATTATTTAGAACATTTTGCATACTGTACTATTTAATATTGAACCAGATGAGGGCAGTTAAATCCTAATGGGTAACCCTCTAATAACTGACTATCAGTATAACAACAATTTATTTATATGCTATAAACATGATGGAAATACTGTACTTTTCTAAACTAACAAAACATACACTCCCCAAGTCTATTATCATAGCTTTACATCTCAAATCATAAATTCTGTTCACCTTCAAATATGGAACACACCCTTGAGAGTAAATTTTACTTCTGATATGACATAGATACCACATTTCAAGAAAACCTTTGAAATAGTTAACTTTTTTTAAAAAGGCTAATGAGAATATTAAGTATCAAATTCTAACATACAACTCCAAATTAATGAGACTTTTGAAAAGAGAAAAAAATTACTTTACTACACCTGTTCAAACAGCCAACATAACAAACAATGCTTTCTACCTAAACATTAATTTGTATCAACTTTAAACCAGTTAAATAACATGTACAAAGTTAATTCTAAATACATATTTTACAATTATTAAAATTGAAAGCAAAGTTTTTAAACAGATTTATATCATATATAGTCAGACCAAAAAGAAAAAAAAAAGTTAATTCTTTCAGAAACAATATCGAAATTAAAAATTATCTATGAATTTTTTTTACCTAACAGGTAATTCATTTGAGTAAACTTGATATAACTGATATTTGCTTGTAACTGACACTGACAAAATGAGACTAGTCCTTTTCACTTCATAAATATATAAATGCCATGCATAGGTTTGTTCCATTGTACATTTTAACATTTTTGAAAGACAGCAAACATGAGATTACAATGCAATATATAAAGGCTAACTGTTCATACATGGAATGTCTCAGCAATGCCTACATGTTATTCATGCAGAGCAAGTGTGAAGAAATGTCCAAAGTGATGAGAATGTGGGTTTTCATTCGTCCTTCTTTCCGTGTTTCAATATCCTTGTGAATTCTACATAGTTGAACATGCAGTGCTTTATTGGTGCTTCTCTCAGCATCTCATCAACCTGACAAGTGAAAATGCATTCAATGCATAAATTAACTTGTAGCAAATAAAATTGACAGGAAACAATGAAGAGAGTCTTTATAAAGTGAAATAATAATAATCCAATGCTGACATAGATCTATATGTGAAATTTAAATTAATAGACAACAGAATCACTCTGGATAACAAGATGTTTTAGATGATCTGACTTACTAACCTGATTTTTTGAGCAATCATGGCAATATTTCTTATTAAAAGCAATATTTCAAACAAAATTATAAGTCCCCATGGGCTAGGTAAAAGCATTTATCTCTCAATGGTCTACAATAGCACATACAGCTAAAGAATTGAAATCCAAACAGCTTCTAATTTATGATTCAGAAAATCAATTCCAATGGGCAAGTTAGATCAAGAGGCTAAATTTCAGACCTTTATTTTTCTTGTCTCTCAACCAGCAGAAACTCAACAACTTGTCCATGGGACAAGATAAAGTTGTACTAAACATAATAGGAGAATTGTCAATCATCTCCACAATGTGTCCAACAATTTGGTACTATTTGTTTGAATGGGGATCTAAACCATTTCTCATATTTGTCATGTTATTGTGCACAAATTTCTTCACAGGCAAACGGTAGGTTACATCTAAGAAACAATTCTAGTATTATATGTACAGCAACTTTTCAAATATGGTTACAAATCAAAACAAATGAAGCCTTTTCACCAATTATGAAAAATGGACTTTTCCCCAGTGTTCTAGCTAGAAAATTACCTGAGGTACAATGTATTCATTGATATAGATCACAATTAATTGATGACAATAAAATACTGTATAGTGTACCACATCCTGTAACACCTTTTTTGTTTTTTTTTATAGGTTTCTGAGATTTTTCTGATATTGCAGGAAAATTTTCTTAAAAAGACCCTTATAAACATTTCCTGTTTATTGTCAATACATTTTCGACATTCCCTTGGGAAAATGCAACAGACTTGTGCAGTGATTGACCAGATTCACAAAGAAAACATCTATATTTCACAGCTTATTATTCTGTCCTTAATATATCCTTACTTCATCATCAGTGAAACGATCTCCCATTGTTGTTAAAAGTTCTCTCAGTCTCTCCTCATTGATGTATCCTGTAATACAGAAAAAATGATAATCATCAGGTCTTTTCCTCATTAAAGGCATTTTCTGGGAAATGCTCATAACTATATTGGGGGTGTATAATAACAACATACATAAATAATGTTTTTGTCTTTCAGAATCCATCTACTAGGATATTTTAATAATTTAAAAAAAAGAAGATCTTTTTCAAATGTGATGTGCCCGAGCGATTGTTGGGAAGATATTTTTTTATGGTTAGGAAATGAAAGTTTATTTTTATATAAAGTTCCTGAAAGCAATTTCTGATTGTATTGAGAAAAATCAGCACTAATGCACGATCAAAAGTATGTTAATGAGAAGTTAAGTATGTTATTATTTTTAAACATGAGTTTGTTTTCCTTCTTTACATCTATTCATTTATATACAACAGCATTAAAAAATATTTTCTATCTGTCAAAAACTTTAACTGCAAACAAATAAATAAATAACAAACTCAATCTTATATATTTTTCTGTTTGTACATAAATCAAAAAATCACCTGTGGCATCTTCATCAAAACATGCAAATGCATTCTTTATAACATCCTCAGGATCAGTGCCATTCAATTTTTCACCAAACATGGTCAGAAACATGGTAAAGTTGATTGGTCCTGGTGCACAGTTCATCATCTCATCCAGAGATTCATCAGTAGGATTTTTACCTGGGAATGTCAAATACAGGTCAACTATGAGATGCACATTTATTTGTTTTATACTTTTAAAGTGGTAACCTAAAAATGTTTCCGACACATCATATCACAATGTAAGAAGAACATTAGTAAGTATTAATGATTATGATAACTTGAATAATTAGATACAAATGATAATGATGAAAAAATACAACAACAAAATGGAATCTTTTTGAACATATCAAACACAGCAACTGTAGGGCACCAATTTTCTATTTATACAAGTAACAGTGATCTTAACTTTGACTTTGAATTCAGGCATTCTCGCCTACCTAAACAAAATTCATCTGGAATTTAAAGGACCATTGTTGAAAGTAGTCCTTTTTCCCCAAAGAAACTGAATCCAATGTCTAAATTTCTGTTTGATCATTTGTAGCTTTGAACTTTGACAGAAACATCAGAGAGAAACACAAATCAAAACATGTTAATGTTAGAGTTTTCAAGTTGTCTCAGGCCAACTTTTGAGCAGACATTTGTATCTAATGTCTGGCACAAACATTAAGTATAAATAAATCAAAATGATCTCTGCAATGTGATGGGTTTCTTATACCTAAAGAAGCCAACATATCATGCAAGTCTTCTTTGTCGATGAATCCATCTCTGTTTTGGTCGATCATGTTAAAAGCCTCCTTGAATTCCTGGATCTGAGCTTGATCAAACATAGCAAACACATTGGAGGTAGCACGCTGTGCCCTCTTTTTGGCTGTCTTTCCTTTAGTTTTTCTGCTTGACATTTTGATGGTTTGATTTGACTAAAACAAAAAAATAATTGGCATTTAAACATGTATAATCAATGATACATTACAACTGATATACAAATTATATAAGCAGAAACTTCAATAGTATAAGAGAGTTCCATAAGAGAATTAAGTATATAGGTGAAAGCTTAATATTGCGTTTTCCCTGTGGACTTGAACGAATTGTCAATAATTATGTTTGCCAATGTCTATGCGGGAAGTAGTGCTGAGGTGGAGTTGTCATTCACACTAATCATTCCCTCTTCCTCATTCTAAAATTTTGATGTGACATCTATATTTTCTCAAGTAATATCTTGTTAACGATATATATCATGAAGTTATCAAGAAATTAATCGTTTGAACAAATGTAGGATATCGAAGTATTTGCAGTTAAATTTGTGACGGCTGAAAATTACATGCTGAAACTTACCGTTATGTATGTAAAACTCAAGTAGATATCATCAGTGGTGCACCTTACCAAATATGGTGATTGAGTGTGTTATGTATGAATCATGCAATGTGCTACAAATATCGTGACCCACCCCAAAGATGTCCTTCCCGGAAATGGAACGTCTTTTATTGTTTTGAAAAGGACAGGTAAACCGACTTAAAGTCTAACACTCAGCATAAGAAAAATATTTGATATAATCAAAACTAAAAATAGATTGCTAACTTTCAAATAGTACATACTATTAATAAGGCGGTGACTTACCTTATAACGAAAAAGAAATTTGAAGAATGCCAGGCACTTGTGTGACAGGAAATCCAAAGGATTTTTACTGTTGCGCATGCGCCACAGCTACATTTTAAAAAATCTACACCTCTTCAGGAAAAACATATCAACCATGTAGCGATAAACACAATAAGATCCTGTTTATATCATTCGCGCTTAGCCAGACTGAACTTCATATTTAATTTTATCAACCGTCGTTCTAGTTTTATGAATGTATATGGAGTGCATCACAAAATAACCTGAATAATGTTAGTTGGGCGTTAACACTTTTACGATCATCCTTTATCTGTACCAAAAACTCGAATCAGTAACGTTAGGAAAATGGCCGCGTCCAGCGGGTTCTCTTCAAAAAAATCTTCTCTATTCACTTTCCATTCCACAACTACCTAGGGATTGAACAAGACAAACGCAAACAAATATGTCACAGAAAACAGTTGAAGACAGCGTGTATGATGTTGTCGGAGAAATATTGGTAATATTTTAAGTTTAGACAAACATCTACTGAGCTGTACAGGAAACGGGAAAGAATAATTGCCACAAATCCTTTGTACTGCACAGACGCGCATGTAATTTACAGTATTTATCGTGGCTTGTCAGAAAAATTATGTTTTCTACTATGGTATATTTAGGCGATATAATTTGGTACAACCCCACATGTAGGCAATAGTCAAGCATTTGAAGAATAGTTACTGCTTTGGGTAATTAGAATTTAGATCGTTACTTAATTTGCAATGAAACACATCGTCGTCTTTATAACATGTACAAATAATCAATGTGACAATGGATATTATTGCACAGAAAATGTTCATTTCTGTTACCTCGCTTTGTACTAAAATGACAATTTAGATCACCGACAATGTTCTCAATTGACTATATAGTGTGTAGCCAGTGGAAATGTCATAGGCGAGCATGAATTTACTTGTGTTCTATTTTTAGCCATTATTGGTATAAACAATTGATAATCAGTGGAGATGATATAGTTGGTGCGTTTAACAAGAAGCGAGAAAACTTCATTTACAATTTTTTGAGCGAAATTTACAACAGTGCATTGGTCATTGGGCCATGTGAAAAGTAAAACATCATTTTTTGTTGCAAATGTTTAAAAGAAAATGTGTTTCTATTTCAAATGACCTGCATTAGAGAAAACAGATATTTATGCAGCAAATTATTTCAACATACAATAAAGATCACCACACATTATGTGGGTCTGAGATGTGGAACCTATGTAAATATTTTATTGTTTATATAATATATACAATAAACATTATCACATATAACTATTTCCAAAGTATTAGCAAATAAGTAAGACAACTGATCATGCTCATATCCGCCATTTCCACAAGATATCAAAGATTGGTAATGTAATATTTGTAAAGTATTTCAAATTTGTTTATTGAGTAGATAATGTAAAATATCATTTACTTCTTTTACACTGTCTTTTCATTCTGGTTTTGTATTCAAGTTGCTTAATAGCATTGGGTAGCGTATGGTGGTGTTGGGTACCATAGGGTGTTGTTGGGTAGCGTGGTCTTGTGTTGGTAAATGTGGGATGGAGTGGAGTTGGGTAGCATGGGGTGGAGTTGGTGAATGTGCAGTGGAGTTGTTGAGTATGGGGTGGAGTTGGGTAGCGTGGGGTGGCATTTAGTAGCATTATTCATATGAGTTACCAGTAAAACAGATGTTCAACTCTTTGTATATATGAATATATTTTGAATATGAATAAAAACAGAAAACTATTCACTGTACAAATATGGCCATAATCAAAATAATAACTCAGTTCTGATATACAATTTTATTATGTAGAAAGGAGAGGCAATTGAAGAGGCATTCTGTTCTGTCATCTTGCATACTAAAGAATCAGAAACATGGAAAAAAGATTTCTGTACTGGAAAGCTGAAGAATCTCCTCCTCACTACACCCCAGGTATGTAAGAGTTAAGACCAACACAAATGAGTCAGTATGGAAGAAAAAAAAAACAGAAGTCCATCAGAAGTCATTATTGAACAATGACCATGTATTGCCCTACAAAGTAACCTCAGTTTTATATAATATTGTTATAAGATTGGACTTATTTAAACAAGGAATAATCGTCTATTTGTCTGTGTCAATCAATATAGTGTGTATGTGTAGAAATTCCATTAACTACCAAATCAATACAGATAAAAAGTTAACTATTAGTTATATTTAATACTCTTTTTTAACATATTCAAGTCAGATAATTAGAATCTGGAACTTGTTAGTCAAAGAGAATCCATTAGTTGTACTTTTTATTGTTGGATGTTTTCATTACTAACAACTTACTGTATCAGATCATCAAGTTTAAATGCCTCCACTAGGATTCGGACCTGAGACCTCTAGCTTACTAGTGTAATGCTCGATCAATTAAGCTAGTTGAGCGGTGACGTTGCGGCTAGTACTTAACTAGGGTTGTAAACTCTCCCTCCAGGAAAGAACTTATCCTTGAGTCTCCAAGGGTCTAAGTATTAATCCTGAGTCTCTACATAGACACCAATGTAACAGAGGCCATTAGGCTAGGATTTAAACCTGGGACATCTGACATGCTAGTCTGACACTTAACCAATTGAGCTAAAGAGAAGTTCTCTTTAGCTGAGTGGTAAATTGCAGCTAGTATTTTACTAGAATTACGATGAAAGATTTAATCAGAAAGCAGCAGTTTGATAAATTCATACATAGAGAATTAAATATAACTACATGTATATAAAACCTTAGGTTTAAGGATGTAAAAAGTTTCTCAAAGAAGTAAAAATAGTATACCATGGAACTAGTGTTAGACCATGCTTGTATGACTTTACCTGTATAAAAGACATTGTTTTTTTTCAGGATTCCTTGGACTTAGCCTTGCGAACCTATGTTGGAATCATGTACGATCAAAGCAATGCCAGTCGTGTCAATCTTATGGCCAGCTTATTAGAGTCCATGGTTGAAAACAATATCATACCTGCCAGGTAAGACTAGGCTGGACACTTCATCAAGTATACAATGGTTGTATCCATTGATATGAAATACTTCAAGCTTATCTACCTACGATTAAGGTACATACAGGTAAATGGATCCTTATTTACATACAATTAAGGTACATGCAGGTAAATGGATCCTTATTTACCTACTATTAAAGTACATACGTGTATATGGAAAGGTCCTTGTAATGATTCCTGGAAAGCTTTCTCAGTTTCTACATGGGGAATGTTAGATCTTATTAAAAGTTTGGAAACATCCTTTGAAAGTCAAGGCTGTCTTGAATTTATGATACTTCTTAATGGTAGTATTTTTCACAAGCAAGTTTGCCTTATATAAAACTCCAAAATTTTGAAATTCATTATATTTTATTGATAGTTGTACATCTTCTTCTTAATGTATTTGTTGAAACAGCTTTTGTTTTAAACGCTTTCTGTGGTTTTTTAATCGTCTAATGAACAATGATTTTAGAAGATACCATTAAAATTCTTCAACAAATGAAAACTGTTTAATGGAAAGTTGTTCATGATAACCAAAATAGCTGTGAAAATCCATGAGATGTGTATTGAATTTTAAATATGTGATGTAGAAAGAAATAGAATAGAAAGAAATACTGCAAAATCGAGACAGTCTTGACTTTCCAAGGGCATTTCCAACCTCTTTGATAGTTTTATAAATACCAATGGAAATTATATTGCAGACCAGTGTGTGAGGCAATACTAAACCAGGACCGACTTCACTATGAGGTCCCTCACATGTGGACAAAGACATTTCAACTCCTCAAGAAAATCATTGGTGGTGTGGAATATAAAGTAAGTGATCTTTACATATATTGTTTAAGTGAATTTGAACTTATGAATGTACCTACATTATACTTAAGTGAAGGCCTGAAATATTACGATGTGTGCTTGCCTTTACATGATCAAGATTTTACACTTTGACATTTATTTAAATGGAGACTTATACTTAAACAAAAGAATTGGTAGAACTGATGGATGCTCCCTGAATAACTGCTAGTTCCAAAAGGGCTAATCATGCAAAAGAGAGTTATGGTTCTCGTACACTGCACTCCTTCTTATCAAGATTTATCTACCTATGAAGTTTCATGTTGATACCTCTTACAGTTTTTGTGATATGCTCTGGACAAAATTATGACAGACAGATGGACAGACGAACAAACAGACGGATGGGCTGACAAAGCATTTGATATGGAATAATTAAAAAAAGAAAAGAAGATAAAAACAGATAAGAAATCCTAACAGAATATACAAAGAATATTTTACCATGATTACGACAGGCCTCATTTCAAAATTTTCAGTTATGTATTGGTACATTGTGTTTATGCTAAAATACATAAGGATGGAAGAACCTACATTATTTGGTTTATATTTAAGATTAGCTCACAGAACATGTACATACCTAAAGTATGTAACTCGGTGTGTTTTGATACATTTGTATGAGTTCATGTTTCAAACTTAATGTGGTTCAGTGTTTGGATATTGTGTTTACTTAATATTTTCACCTGAAAGATTAAATCATATGTTGACTATTCTACCATACTGATGTTCTGATTAATCCCTTCAACTGGGAATTATCATTTTACTTTCAACTGTGAAGAATTAGTTGATTGGTGGCAGTTTACTTCTAACCAAAAATATTCTTAAGTTATTGTGAATGTATTGAAGCATACCAGAAAGTGATGAATTTTACTAACATTTGTACCACACATTACATTAAGATAGAATTGAATTCTGAATTTTGTGTTTTACCAATTTATGAATTCTGCAAATAGTTTACGGTATGATCAGTCTCCAGTTGTTGGAGAAATGATAATCAGGACTTTGGTATTGATTTCCTGACATCAACTTTGATTATGGTGGCCATTGTTATGTTTGACAGCAGGGCTTAATATAGGTAAAACTTATCTTATGAGTTACCCCATATTTCTCTGACAATTAATCCAGATACAGAAATATATATATAGAAAGTGAAGCTTGCCTGGAATAAAATTGTCTACCCTAGTACTGATCTTGTATTTAGATGTCATGATATGTTTAACACATTGGAACTTGATTCCTTAGGGCTGCAGAGATCTACTGAGGTCAATAATGGAAAAGATCCAGATTATACCGGAGGTTGGGAACATATCTCTTACACCTAAGATAGACGTGGTTGTCAATGTAAGTATACAATAAGTTATATGATAGAAAATGTCTTTCCCATTTCATAGTATTAATTCTTTCGTCCTGTGCTGATAGTATGTGATATTAAGAAATATTCTTTTAAAACACTAAGATAAGTTTTATGTACTTATTTTCATATTTAAGGTCAAATAACTAAACACTACGTGTGTAGTACTTTGGAAAATTCAGATAAAAAGAAAAGAGGTAACCAAAGAGATAAAAAAGATAAGATAGATAAAAAAATTATTGTGCTGAAAAGATACAATAGCTGAGCTATGTTGAAAAGTACGTGATGCTCTCACGAAAAAATGACACTGCTTACTGCACTTTAACTTTCATCCCTTTCGTACTTCAGACTCGGTTACAAGCCATTCAGTGTTTTCAATGTGTAATTCAAAATCATTTTGAACAAGAAGAAATTCTCTCGTGAAGGTCAGACTTTTGCCAATCAAAAATCTGTTCTATTATACAGATTCAATGCTTATTTCTATGATATACTTATAAAATTATTTGAATAGATACCAATATACAAATATGAATATATAGGTTTGGAAGACAGAGAACTAGATTTATCACGGACCTGCTTTACTGTTGCAGGTTATTAACTATATTCTGGACAGAAATGTGTGTCTTTTGCCAGCCTATCTGGCTGTGAATGAGATCACCAAAGTTTGCCCCGAAGATAAAGTTTGGCCTCACTGGGTAAGGTTTCAACTCACCACACCCTCAAACTCGAAAAATAGGTACACTGGTTAAGATCACTCACACCACACTCTCAAACCAATTTCTGGCCACACTGGGTAAAGTTGCCAATCACTACACCCCATACTCAAAATCTACCCACAATGGGTAAGATCATTCCTACCACACTATGAGATCACACCTACCACACCCTCAAACTCAAAATCTAACCAAACTGGATATGATTATTCATACCACATTGTGAGATCACACATACCACACCCTCAAACTCAAAATCTACCCACACTGGTTAAGCTCATTCCTACCACACTGTGAGATCACACATACCACACCCTCAAACTCAAAATCTGGCCTCATTGGGCATGATCACATAGACCACACCCTCAGACTTAAACTCTGGCTACACTGGGTAAGATCATGCATACCACACTCTCAAACCAAAGTCTGTGAAAACTGGGTCAGATCTTGCTGCAAGGGTATAATCACACATACCCCACCCTTAAAGCCAAAGTCCTTCATCACTGGGTAGGGTCACGCACACACACAACACTCTCAACCCTAAAGTCCTGGAACACTTGGTATGTAGAATTTCCTCGTATTGAATATTATATGTTTGTTTATATGGTCAATTGAGGTGTACCATTTCTATGAGAAATTTTTTGTGAAAAATAATTTTAAATAATAATTTGTACAGAATATCCCTCGATTGGACTGGAAGTAACCTGCATTATTCCTTTGTATTCTAAATTATTGGTTTCTAACCTAATACATTTGAACAATTTTTCATTTATTTAATGTAGAAGCTTGGAAAGCTATTGTCTGACTTTGTGGACAGTTTTAGGCCAGCAGCACAGATGGTCACAGTGTCAGGTAAAATAAATAGGATAGTTCATAAAGTTATGCTGATAGCTTAAGATTTGATCACAATAGTATACGAATGAAACCCTGGAAAATACTAGTTATAATATACCACTTGGCTAAAGAGAACTTCATTCTACAGAGGTTGTGGTTAAAACAGACATTGAAATAATTAATGATCTCTTATGTAAAACTAATCACTACTTTGGATAAAAAGTCATGGAAGAGATTTTTCATTTCCCCCATTTCAATTTATAATTTTGTCATAAGGTAAAACTGAATATATTCAGAAAATGTGCAGTTTTATTGTCTTTCACTTGGTGTTAGTCAGTTGATATGTGTGACTCTCTCTTTGATTCAGGTCGAGCCCAGCTCTTGCCTATAGTTGGTCACTCACTGTCTACAGGAAATGTATGGAGATTGAACTCCACCAGTCTTAGATTCCCCCTAAATGGGCCCCTTCCTTATGATAAGGTTTGTATCAGTTTGACTAAACATATTTCACAGAATGGAAATAAGTTTTAAATCATATTTTTAATATATATTTATGTCCAGAGTTATTTTTTTTATATAGCATGATATCTGTTTTTTTAAAGGCATTATCTGAAGCCCAGACTGGACTGTTGAGATATGTATTAGAACAGCCCTACTCCCGCGACATGGTGGGCAGTATGCTTGGCCTGAATAAACAGGTAACAAAAATATTTGAGGATAATGTATGGCATCATATTCCACTGCATTATTTTATAGCACGTGGCAATAATGAATTTTATCAGTTCAAAATCATCAGATGTTATGAAGTTGAACTATATACTCATGACCTATTTAGGTGCAATTTTTATAAAGATTGTCACTAGTTTTGCTGGTTTAGATATATCATAACAAATGTTATAAAATATGTAATTTTAATATTTACAGTATGTAACTATGAAGATCTTCAACATCTCAGTGACTGATTTCTACCTTAATTTTGTACAGGTCAAGCAAAGATGTGAAGTGCTGGAAGAACAACTAGTTGATCTGGTTGTCATGGCGATGGAGAGGTCAGAAAATGATGATGTAGCTAACGATGAATGTCTCAGTCAGTTACTATGGCAACATCTGTCTAGCCAAGTGATCTACTTTGTACTTTTCCAGTTTGCAAGTTTCCCTCATATGGTTATGTCTCTTTACGACAAGGTAAGAGAACGGTTTAGGACTTGTTACTATTTCTTAATGATATTTACATATTTACTATATAGATCCACAGATAGATTTTAGTAAGTTAATTTATGATTATCCCTGTCAGGATATATAGTGCAGTGGTACTAACCAACACATTTGTTTTATATTTACCTCATAGTATTGTAACATCAAGTCTGCATTTTTTATTACTAAGATAAATATCTATCTAGGTTAAAGGGTCAGGGGTCACTTTTGACAACTTTTAGAAATTCAACAAATGGTGATATTTATATACATGAGAGAGGGGGGGGGCTATCATTTCTAACTAGAATTTTTTAGTTCATAAATTTTTCAATGTTGAATTTTTTAACATAGGAGTTTCAATTGATATCATTAACTTGTCTTTGCAGCTGAAAGGCCGTAACCTGAACAAGGGACGAGATCACTTGATGTGGGTCTTACTGCAGTTCATATCTGGGAGTATACAAAAAAATCCTGTAAGTTTATTTTGAGTGTTTGTCAGGATATAAAAAAATATGTGGTATCATGCCATAACACTGTTTTAAAGAAACCAATCTGCATAGCAATGTGTTTAAGGTAAAAAATCACATTCATTCACTGTCTACTGTAAGGAAAAATAACAAATACATGGATGGCAAAAATACTGAAGGTTGTCTGCAAAGATTATCAAACTATCTTGACTATCTGTAAATGAAGATGTACAGCTAATTTTACTGTGACTCAAATATTCTTTCTAGTATGGTGTGGATTGGAAGCAGGGGGAGAGGGATAGGTAGCACAATTGTTGTGCAAGCATAAGAATTTGCGGCCTCAGGAGAAGATCCGTGTAATATGGTTTAGTGCTCCAAAACCATGACAGTTTATGTTTTCTTACGATAATTTAGCTGAGAACACATAACATCCATTTGCTGTTGTAGTTGTGTGTTTGGACAGGAAACTTCAGTTCATTTGCTTTGGACATCATATAGCAGACCTCACACATAATGTTCAGTGAGATAGTTATGTACATAGTAATACATGTACATGTTATACTGTGATTTATCTCCCCTAGTTGACCAACATCCCTGCCAGTGATGAAGCTGTTTGTAATACTGTGATTTATCTCCCCTAGTTGACAGACTTCCTGCCAGTGATGAAGCTGTATGACCTGTTGTACTCTGACACTTCCATTATCCCTATGCCGGACACAAACAAGGCCTCATCTACACATGCCCTGTCCAGTACATGTATATGGATACACCTTAACAAAAAGGCACAGACAGACAAGGTCCAACTTCCCCGACCCATGCCAAATGCCCTTCAGGATCATCTGGAGTGAGTACAATGTATTGATATTTTATTTCACCGTCCTGGGTTTTTTTAAACCCAGATGGAATGATATGGAAGTTGTTAAATAAATGTCAATCTTGAACCATTTATCTACTCACCATTTTGAAACCTATGTCTGATGAATTTGAATTCCTTGGTATGTTGTATCGAAACATTTCATGTTTGAAGACATCATGAGATTGTAAAAACTGTAAATTATTCTGAAATTATCAGTTATGTAAATTAACAAATAACATTTCACTCTTGACTGTTATAGAGTAGGATCCAAACAAGTTCTGTGTAACTGTTTTTGATATCATTACTGTATGAGATAATTTGTAACAATATTAATATTTCTAAGAATAGAAACAGGTTAAGGATACCATAAATCTAAATAAGCTTGATAAACCAAGGAAAAGATACATTTTGTCACACTGTTCACAGATTTATTGAAAAATATAACTTGGTTTGATTTCAGTAGATAAAGGAATTTAATATTACCTGGTATATCAATGGACCTTGATGAACATGTTCTATTTTTTTTTTCATTTCAGATACCTGAAACAGTGTGTCAACAACAAAAACATGTCGCTGAATGACTACAAAATAGCTTTGTTATGCAATGCTTGTAAGTGAATATAGACACATACATAGAATTGTTCATGATAGAAGTTTGATTATTTAATCATTAACTTTTGTGATTTTTTGAGACAGAAGCCGTATCATACAAATTAGTGTATCTCAACACATTAGTGAACTATTGATGTGTAACTACCTGTATATATTAAGCAATAAGCCCATGCCTGATAAAAACCTCACCCATGTATATTTCTGTTTTATAAAATTATTAACCAATGCTATTTCCTTTTTTTTGTAATAAGCCCACCCCTTTAAGACTGTTTTATGTTGACCCCTTGGGTTTTCTACATGATAAATTTGATTCCTCATAAAGAAAATGTTTTTGTATCTTTTCATTTTACATATTAATTTTCATTTTCATTTTCATTTTACTTTCTATCTTACAGACAGCACAAACAATGAATACTTTAATCTCCCCATGGGAAAACTAGTGGAGAGTATCTATGGAGACAGTAAACATACAACCTTGTTGCCTGGCAACATTGTAGCATCAGCACCCACACAACCATTACCCATGAGTCTTCTGGACTCCTTAACGGTTCATGCCAAAATGAGGTTTGTGTTGGCAATACAGAATTATGGTTATGAAATAGATTTCACTAGTTCTTTTCTAATATACATTTATTAAAATCTGAGGAATATAAGATTGTATGTGTATATTGGTTTCTTGTTAGCCACTGTGTGGTGAAGTGGTTAATCAATTATGTTATTCTGTACTCTCAGAATGTCACATATTCTTTTTGAAATTTTACTGGAATTCATGAAGCAGTTACGTTAAAGATGGAAGATAGTATGTTAGATCCCACAGAATGTCAGTGTATTTGTTTTTAAAAAGACAAAGTATTGGACTCTGTTCCTTTTATATGATAACATGTTGTTTGTATTATTTGGTGTTAGTATATTTTGAAAAATCACCTATGTACATGTACAGACAGCAAAATATGTATCATTGGTAATCAAAAGAAGGCTATATTATGATTTTATTTCTCTGTGTGTGTAAGGATAAAGTATGATGTTAACTCTTACCCCAACTAATTATTTTGCTCATTCTTCAATAGTATGCAAAGTCGATAAATGACAGTGAGTACAGCACTGCTTTGTAAAGTTTGTTTTCGTCAATGGTTCAAGTTTCATGGCTTTACCAAAAGATTAATAAAGTTTTTCAAGGAAGTCAAGAAATGATCTATTGTATTTATTTTATTTTTTAGATGTTAGTTTTCCTTGGTTTTATTGCATTCTCAAAAATAACAACTTTACAGTATCGTCTCCTGAATAACACACTAACATTGTTTATGTTTGTGTTGGTTGTAGCCTTATCCACAGTATTGTTCACCGAGTTATCCGTCAGGCAAAGACCAAGTCAACAATCGCCCCAGCTCCAGCTCTAGTAGAGACCTACAGCAGACTTCTTGTCTACATGGAGATTGAATCTCTCGGCATCAAAGGCTTTATCAGTAAATATCTCTTAATATTACAGTAGATTCTTACACTTGAAGACTGATTAATAGATTTACTTTCTTTGAATAGTTTAATCTTTCTTGCACCTCAGTGTCACTTTACCTAACATCATTTTAAACCCATACCTTACTCCTGGGAATTTTTTACCATATTCCACAAATATCTGGAGATCATTGTGTCATTCATTGTGGTGTTGCCAGGAATATCTAGGAAATCCTCACTACATTCTGTAAATAATTAGACACGCTTTGTTTCTTCAGGCCAGCTTTTACCAACAGTGTTCACCAGCCATGCCTGGGGAATCCTCCACACGCTGTTGGAGATGTTCAGCTACAGACTTCATCACACACAACCTCATTATAGAGTCCAACTCCTTGGTCACTTGCATACATTATACTCATTTCAACAGACCAATCAAAACCAATTACAGCTATGGTAAGCATTTAAAATTTGTTATGGTACAACACAAAGACAGATATTAGAATATTTAGAAAAATGTAATGGAAAAGTCTGTAATAGATAGAATTCTGAGGTCCAATATGATTATTTATAATGTTTTTACTTTGTATAAAAAACAATTGTGTAATTTTAAATGTGCAATGATATAATACTAATTACTGCAGTCAAAAGAGGGACTGTTGTATCTATTTATTGATGTTAGAAAGTGGTCATTTGTCAAGTATATAAATTCATTTATGGCATCAGCCAAAATGAAAGAAAATTCACAAATTGAATTTCAAGCAGCATCAGAGAGCACTATACCATAGTCATTATGACTCTAGCTATTGTCATGCTGCACATCACTAAAAAATAAACAAAATACCATGTTATGGCATATCACTTGGCGTTTACAGTGTGGAAAGTACAGCCCTGAGGTTGATCACAGGTCTAGGAAGTGCTGAAGTCCAACCTCAGTTGTCACGGTTACTCAATGAACCAAACCGACCAGGATTCCTGTCCGGAGACTCTGAGGAGTTGAACCGTGCCTTAGTCCTCACTCTAGCCAGGTCAATGCACATCACAGGTAAGGCAGGCAAAGCTGACTTAATGCTCTTGTAAAACATTTTTTGCATGGTGATGAGGAGATTACAAACAAGTGTGTTAACCCAGTAAAAAATGTTATTGACTGACGAACAGGCAATCTTGTATAAGTCAGTGGTGATATACATTTTAAACTGACATGTACTGATAATGACACATTAAAATTCACAAGGTATTGTTATGCTTCATCACTGGAAGACAATATTTCTATGATCATTTAGAGAAAGATGCAGGGGTAATGGAAACATTGTTATTGTTAACATTGCATTGAATGCCTCTTATAAATACAAAACATTTAATGAAACAACCTAGAGACCTCAAAGTCCTGCTTATATTGTTAACTGATAGTATATATTCTGTTGGTAGGTGTGGAGACTTTTTCATCAAACTGGTTCCGAGAGATCCTAACCCAGATCATGCAGAGCACACCACACAGCTGGACCCCAAACACACTGGCCTGTTTTCCGCCAAGTCTTGCCGAGTTCTACCAACAAAACCCAATTGCACGTGAAGACAAGGCCCAGCTGAAGCACAGAGTTGACACTGAGTACAAAAAGTGGAAAAGTAAGACAGCTTTCTTCCTGATCTCAAATTGATAAAGTAACAGGTACTGCTCACAGAAGGAGTTTTCCAACTTTAATGTCAGTAAATTAAGGTATAATGCATGGTGTGTAGCCACCCAGAAGATAAGGAGAGACATGGTGGCCGAGTGGTTAAGGTATCTGATTGCCTTTATTACTAGCCCTCCACCTCTGGGTCACAGCTTCGCTGCCTACATGGAGCTGTCACCAGTTGCTGACCATTGGTCAGTGGTTTTCCTCTGGGAACTCTAGCTTACCTCCAAACCTCACACATGCTTTAATGATCCTGGCAACAAGGCATAGATCAACAATAAAATAATCAAATATACAAGGTGTATGTATAGATCATTTTCTATAGGTCAAGGTTTGTTTATATATTATAGGGGTGATACAATAATCAAATATACAAGGTGTATGTATAGATCATTTTCTATAGGTCAAGGTTTGTTTATATATTATAGGGGTGATACAATAATCAAATATACAAGGTGTATGTATAGATCATTTTCCATAGGTCAAGGTTTCTTTATATATTATAGGGGTGATACAGTGTTATACTTTATAGTTATTTGAGTAAATAGCGAAATTTAAAGTTTGAGAGTGAGAATTGCTCACAAAAAATAGTGTTGGTGGTCTATTTAACTCTTGACTAATGTACACTGAGTTTTATTGAGTATATTAAAATGCTGTCATTTTGGATGCCTTATCTGTTTATCTAAGAAATATTTTATAGGGCATCTCTTACCATAAAATGTTTGAAAATTCTATAACAATTTTTTTTTCAGGTATGGCCAATGAAAGTGATATAATCGCCCACTTTTCTATGCAGGGAACTCCGCCTCTCTTTTTATGGTATGTGTAAAGAAAGATGATAAATCTTGGTGTGGTGTCAAATAAAGCTTTAGACATTGAAATACTACAATTCTTAAACACATTAAGAAGGTGAAAAGTACTAATTTTTTAAAGGCTATCTGAAGAAACATGTCTTTTGGAAACTTGCGTTGGAAACTTTGGGCTATTTGCACATTTAATATAATTCTTGTTTGAATTGTTTGTTGTACAGTATTATTTGGAAAAACATGCTGGATGAGAGTCGAGTACCTCCAATAGCATACAAGTAAGTTTTTATATCTACCCTTTGCTTAGTAGTGAATAAGTGATATATTAAATATTCCAATTTTTAATTTATCTTTTTTTTTTTTTTTTTTTTCAATAACCCTGTGAATGATAATATAATAGTAACAATGGTAATAGTAATTTAAGATGATGTTGATTAATGTTTTATGTAAACCATCCTTCCCTATAAATAGCTGTCATTTCGGCTGCATAAATGTCAATATTTAGTGGTTTATATAATTTTTGAATGTTAATTGAATTAATTGTTTGAGCACAAGAAATTGCTGCACTAGTGTTATTTAATTTATGATGATATTTTAAAAAATGCAAAATCTAGTGTGAAAATAAAAAAATTAATTCTCTACCTTAACAGAGTACTCGACCGATTGGGACCACGAGCTTTGTCATCCCATCTTCGTACCTTTGCTGATTTCATGGTATATGAACTGAACCTGAGTGGAGTGAGTGGACAAAATGTGAACAAGGTAAATACTATTTCAACAATACACAAGGACAATCTTATCTAGTCCAGATCAAATAAGGCAAGGATATTTATCGTGTTTAAAGTTGCATAGTGCCAGTAATGTTCACGATAGAAACAAGAGTGTGATAGATTGTCTAATAAACAGAGATACAGTCAAACCTGTTTTAAAGGTCACCTTAATTTAAAGGCCACCTGTCTATAAAGGCTGCATTTTTGGTTCCCTTTGGAATGCAATTCATAGTAATTAAAACTAATTAAAACTTGTTTGTGTATTCTTAGTTCATTGAGACCCTCAGTGACATGGTGTGGAGGTACAACATTGTAACCATCGACCGACTTGTCTTGTGTGTTGTAAGTATACTATTAGGCTGCCATGACCTTTGTTGTGATAAATCTCTCAGTACACTGATTTAAAGTTGAGTAAGTTTAGATGCAACACCTTTATTAATTAGCATTGAACTTGTTAATTATATACATTCTGTATATTTTTTACTGTTGATAATATAGGCAAACAATGTAATCGTAAATGGTTGATCTAGAATTTAGCAACTTGTTTGCAATTTCCCATTGATGTCACAAAACCATTGTTTATTAAAAATATTTTAAGTCCTATAAGTTATTATGTTAATAAATGTTTGTTTCTTCATATTTCATGGCAGGCTTTGAGGAACTTTGATGAGAATGAAGCTCGTTTATGCTACCTGATCATACACATGTTACTGCTGAAACCAGCAGAATTCAAAACACGAATTCATGACTTTGTCAGAGAGGTTTGTTCTAGCTCATTTGAATAACTATACTTACTTGACTCAGACTTTGATTTTTCTTCAGTATGATAATGCATATACATTTTCTTTCTGTTTCAAACAGACTTAGATGTATTTGTTATTGTATAAAGGATATCAGCCAAAAGTAATATGGTAAATTGCTTCATTTTGAATTATACTTCTAAATCCACATATTTAATAATTGTAAGTTCTTTTATGTCTGGGAGATTCTGATGAGGTGAACTTAAATGGTGAAAGTAGTTTGTTAAATTTTCATATTTAATGTATTATTGTTTTTATTGAATGTTAACAGTATAAAGATAGTACTTTCATTAAGATCACTTAGTCTACAAAATACATTATATTTATTACCCAAGTATTTCCATAAATGAAACAATTCATGCCAAACTGTAAGTGTGTTACTGATTTCTGCTGTTTTAGAATTCCCCAGAACACTGGCTACAAAGCGACTGGCATGACAAACACATGGCTTTCCATCGGGTAGGTTTCTTCTCACATCTGCATCATTTGTATATTTTTAAACAAATCAAATACGTCCTATCGGGCAAATAATGAAAGAGTTTCTTATGTACACAAGTTTTGCAAGGTAACTCTTGATTTTAAAAGGAAAGATTGGCCCAACTGATAATTTTGAAGATATCTGTTATCTATTTAAGAGTTCTCTGTGTGAAAACAATCATGCAGTTCAGAGCATCTTTTTATATGATATTAAATATTTTATTTTCAAGGTTTTTTTTTTCACTAATAGATACCTTGAAAATAAAATTTCTAAAGGAAATCATAGGACATTTTTTATAATCTTTCAATGAACTCTCAGAAATTTAAACTGTTGAAATTAACAATTTTTGCAGTATACAATTGCTTACTAATCACTGGCTATTAACATAGCAAAGAAAAAAAAGAAGAAATTTTAGTGTTCTTGTACGATAGCGATGCTTTAAATGTCAAATTGAATGATGGCTGATCTTCATCATTTACTGTCACTTTGTAGAAACATCCAGAGAAGTTTTACTACGAGGGGATACAGGACCTGAACAGTCCTATTCAGCATCAGTATCTCCCTGTCTATTTTGGAAATGTCTGTCTCCGTTTTATACCTGTAAGTAATATGTAAACCAGTGGAAAATATGTATTAAAGAATTATTCTATATTCCTTTAGACTTCCTGAAAGGATCATATCTGGATTTTATTAAGTTAATAAAAATCTGTACATTTCAAAACACTCCAATTTTATGTGTAACTTAATCTTCTCTATTATTTAGTACAGAATACTTTGTGACTGTGATTTAAAATGTGTCCTTTCCTGTAAAAGTCTTATTTCATCAACAGAAATCTACCTTGTACCTATTTGCAAGACATTAACATTACTTGGATGGCTTTGTTAACCTGGTGACCAAGTCCTATTACCAGGTTGTATTTATCTCTCAATGAGCCAATGTCTAGTAATAAGCTGACCCATTGATATTGTTATTTTTGTCCTATAGTAAGACATCTCCCTGACTTTGTGTAAGAAGTAATATATTGGCTGTCTGGCCTTATTGCAGTGAAAGATAAATATTGTAATATGTATTATTTCAGGTACTGGATATCCTCATACACAGAATAATAGAACAGCCCACACTTCAGAACTTACTGGAAAAAATCCTGGAAAATTTGGGAATCCTGTACAAGTTCCATGGTAAGTGCAAAAAAATTAATTCAGCTTATTCCTATAAACCAAGACAATGTCCTTTAATATTGGCAAACTTGTTTGTCATTATATTAAATGTAACATTTCCAGCATAAAGTGTGACAGACCTGCAGAGTTTGATGCTTTGCAAAATAAATATTAATCTGTTTTAGAAAGCAAAATAAAATAATGAGGTCTTTTGCAGTTTTATAAATGAAGAACTTTGGTCCTGCTGATCAAACTGTTTAAAACTGGCCCTAGATGCTGAAATGCTATATAATGTTCATTCATGTAAATTGAATAATAAACACAATCATGAACCTTCTACTAAGGAACAGAACACCTTACATTGTCTGACATATTCATTGTTCCAGACACTATTGAGGTATCTGTTGCTCTGCACCCCTGGAACATGTCATGGCAAAATTGTAGATTCCATGTGCGACACATTGTGTACAAGACCAGTTTGATCCTTTGATGTATATCAAATGAATCTCGTGGTTGCATAAAAGTAAATTGAACTGACTCTGAAGTTTGGTGTTGCTCCTTTGTAATCTTCAGAAGGAGCGTAACAGTCTGTGATTGGTCAACTTTTTCTCCTAGATCCAATCAGATTATTTTGCTTGTGCCATCAATTTTGCCCTACAAGGTGTGCAAAGAATTGATTATAACCCCTTGAGTATCAGGGATGTGAAATTGATAGTTAAAGATTAAATCTGTTGTAAAAAATATACATCTTTTAATGCCTAAACCTTGTGGTGGAATCATGAAAATAAATAAAAAATACCAGTAAAAAGAGTTTTATAATATACAATCATGATCACAAGGATACCCTAGTCAACCTCACTTTTCCATATTGGACCTGGCATACAATAAGTGATCACAGCCACACAGCTTTCATTTGCTTCTGATGATATTTCATTAATTTGATCTGTTTTATTATGTGTTACTTTACAGACCATCCGATAACTTACCTGTATAACACCTTACACTACTATCAGAGAAATCTCATCAACAGACCGCCTTTAAAACGCAAGCTAGTCCAGTCTATCATGAGTAAGTATCTAGTTACTGCTGCTTAAGGCCTTAGGACCTTAAAAGGTGTGTTGAATAAGTGTACAGCAGTAACTTCAGATTCTAAAAGAAAATGAACTCCAGATGACGATAAACTTATCGTGATGTAAATAATAATGAAAATAACATCAACAAAGTTTGATTTTTAAGATTTAATCTTGTAGTGTTTTAACTATTTTCAAATAAGAAATAATGTTTGCTTTATTTTCTTTCATTCAAAATGAGAAATATGATTAGGTGATGAACGTGCCCTGCAGTCAAAAATTCCAATTTATTTTTTGATGAAGAGAATCAAAAGAACATTTACCAATGTTTCCCAAATTTTGTTTTTGAATTGATTTAGGTGACTTGAATCTATTTCTTCTGTTCTTTGTAATGTCTTTGCCTTTCTGTTATGACCTTGACCAGATGCCCACAAGGATATTCGTCCTAACAACTGGTTCCTGTCTGAAGACTACCAGCGCTTCATACAGGAGGACAACCTCGAGTGGAATCCAGACCTGGACTATTATGTCCGTCTCATTGGGAGACTTGTGGACAGTATCCTCACTATAGTATAGTCTAATGCTGAGTGAATTAGACAATCTGTTCATGTAAATGTGAATTTTAATCATGGATCAATAGATATTATAACAAAGATTAGTTTCTTTAGCATTTCTGTGTGATTTTGGATGAGCACATGTTATTTTGTTTCTGGAAATTATTCTACAATACAAAGAATTCCTGCTGAGATGCTCTTCAACAAGAAACCTCAAAACTGGAAAACCCGATTTTTAGTTTTGTAGAAAACAAATGTTGAAAAGTCAATATTACAAAGGAATGACAGACCTTCGGTAGATACAAGTTAAAGAATAGATTTAAGTAAAAGGTCAAATTCATTGTTTAATTGAGATCAGGTTTAATTCTAGCACTTTCCAATGTTACATTCACAGATGAAGAATCATTTTAAACCAAGATATGAAATGTCTGGAAGGCATCTTTCCAGCTTAGTTGATGACTTCACAAAAATTCCAAATTCTCTTCAAGGCCATTAAGCAAAGTTGTCTGATTTGAACTTCCTTAACTGTATCAGCAATCAACAACAAGACACCATCCCCGTTCCCAAACTGTGACTGGCGTTTCAATGAGTTCCCTAGTCCTGCGGCTCATGCTCTTTATGTCACTTGTGTGGAACTGATGTCACTTCCTGTGCATGGCAACATTGTTGGTCGTGCCTTACTTGATGTTGTCCTCAAAAAGTAAGTATTTAACCTTATCTACACCTGAATCGAGTAATCCTTTACATCTGACTCGATTAATCCTTTAAACCTGACTCAAAAAGTCTTTCAAACCTAATGCGAGTAGTCCTTCAAACCTGTCTGAGTAAGGCCTATTTGGCATATGTGGTTTGAACATTTTTGCCCTGTGTGCAAGATCTGTTATATTTAACCAAATAAAATTGAAAACTAACCTATTTCTCTAAAGAAAGCTCCAAGTACACTTTAGATTCCTTTTGGAATTTAAGACGATTTTCATTTTAGAGGGATGCTCCTTTAAAGTGGAAACAAGTTCATGGGAAGGTGTACAATCATGTTCTGAAAACTTCTTATTATCATTTCATGTTTTGAACTTTGATTGAAATATAGGAATTTAGTAAATACTAGAAATGACAGTTTTGTATCAATACTAAACTGATTTAATTATTTTTATTTAGCTGTACGCAGCTGATGAGGTCACAGGTCGTGTCATGGATGAATGCTGTTGGGCTGGTACTGACAGCACTTCCGGTGAGTAGGACTGATGTCATTACTTCTAATTTAATGTTTGAAGATGGTTATACTTAATGAAATGCTGAACACATTGTAATGAGGATAATGTTGTATATCAGTGACCTATGTGTTTACAGAGGATCAGTCAAATCAATCTAATTCTTGTCTTGATTCTGTGATTTCTGAACAAATTCTGATTAATCACCATAATTGGCATATAGTCACAGTAAAAATGCTGCATGTTGTAAAATTAGTGATTGTGTAATTTAAAAAAGAAATTCTGATGAAGATTGCTCATAATAAATATAAATCAGATTACCATGGTAATTAAAGTATTCTGTAGAAATATGTTGCTTTATGCTGTATTTTATAAGGATATTGAAGTGTTTGTATTGATAAGTTGTCTGTCTGTAGGACACCTACTGGTCGTCACTTAATGGCAAGATAGAGGAAGTAGTACGCAGCATCCAGCCAAATGTGCAGCCTTTCCAGCTTTTCAACTTTAGTGGCAGCCAGTCAGTGTTTGCCGAACAGCACTGTAGCTATGTGCTGGCACTTACACATGCTATTTGGCATCATGCTGGCATAGGTCAGCTCTCTCAGCTACCACAGTAAGTAGGTCAGCTCTCTCAGTTACCACAGTAAGTAGGTCAACTCTCTCAGTTACCACAGTAAGCAGGTCAGCTCTCTCAGCTACCACAGTAAGTAGGTAAGCTCTCTCAGTTACCACAGTAGGTAGGTCAGCTCACTCAGCTACCACAGTAAGTAGGTCAACTCTCTTAACTACCTCAGTAAGTAGGTCAGCTCACTCAGCTACCACAGTAAGTAGGTGAACTCTCTTAACTACCACAGTAAGTAGTCAACTCTCTCAGTTACCACAGTAAGTAGGTCAACTCTCTTAACTACCACAGTAAATAGGTCAACTCTCTCAGCTACCACAGTAAGTAGGTCAACTCTCTCAACTACCACAGTAGGTTGGTCAACTATCACAGCAATTAGGTCAAATCTTCTAACTTTCACCATTACTAGGTCAACTCTCTCAGCAAACACAACAAGTAGGTCAATTCTACCTGCTTCCACTACGACTTTTTCAGCTAACAGTAAAAAGTCAACACTGCTAAAAAAAAGCTGTAGATAAGTAAATCCTCCTCACTAGTACATCTCATTACGTTTTGCAAATTTTTTACCGCTACGCAACTCCATTAGACTCAATTTATTTCTTATTCGATTTATCAATATGTCTGTAAGGGAGGCAGTATGTCGGCATGTGGGATGGTATCACCAATTAAAATACCTTGTGACATATTTGTGTTGGTCTGGACATTATTACAATTCCAACTTTTGTACAGGTTTCTCCGCGAGACGTTGAAGCCTGTGATTATAAATGAACAGCAGTTCCTGTACTTGTGTCACTTGGTGGGTCCATTTCTCCAGCGCCTGCACTCAGAGCGAACTCGCTGTCTGATGGAGGTATGTATGTCAGTTATTCCTAATTTTTCACCATTCGTTGACATAACATATTACCCAAACAAGATATTGGAATAAGTGATGACCTATAATTGGTCGTAGCATCTATTCTATTAATGGTAGTACTACTGTTCATGGAAACCTGTCTAATGTGACACCCTGTTGGGAAACTTGACCACACTAAACATGATGTCAGAATAATCAGGGTTTTTACAGAAAAAATACAATCTTAAAATCTGTTTAATTGAACACACCATTGCAGAACTGTAGTGAGGCATTGAATTAGATATTATGCTTGAATACTCCGATGTCTGGTCAAACAAGTTTCTATTTGGTTTGTCACAGCTCGTGGTGGAGCTGTATGAGATTCTGGTGAGTGTGGACAAGAATTGTGAACATCTCCATTACATGGATCCAATCACAGACTTTCTGTATCCTTTTTCATCATCATTATTGTTGTTGCTGTTGTCATCATTATTAATGTGTCTTCAGAAATTTTCATTTTCAATCTGTCAAATTTTAGACATATTGAAATGGAAATGATTTCAGAAAGAAGAGGCCCATGGGCCTTAAGGGTCACCTGACTATAAAGAACTATGGATAAAAGAGGCCAAATAGGCCTGAAATACTACTCTACAGCTTACATACATTTTCTGCAAACTTGAAATCCTGTTCTTTATACATACACTATACACAACTGCCTTTACTTCGGAAATATTACTTGTTGAAAAAGCATGCTATAGGTCCAATTTGAAGACCATTGGGCTTTTGGTTATTAAGAAAGTTGCTAACGCATTTCAACACATTTGACCACTGTGACCTTGACAGTAGAACAAGGTGAACAAACTTGGTAGCCCTTCATTCCAGCATGCTACAGGCTGCATATCAGCATGATGGACCTTTTGGTAATAGTCGTTTAAATATTTCAATACATTTTACTCCTGTGACCTTGAAAGTGGGTAGAGGTAATTCTTTTTAAGCATACTTGGTAGTCCATCATCCCAGCATGCTACTGACCCAATATCAGCACCCTGAGACCTTTGGTTATTGAGAAGTTTTTAAAATTTTTTAACAAATTTGACCCCGGTGACCTATAAAAGATGTCAAAGTCATTAATTTTCATGAACTCGGTAGCCCTAACTCCAAGCATGCCACAGGCCTAATGTCAGAACCTTTGGCCATTTGATTATTGAGAAGTGGTTTAAAAATGTTCACATATTTGATCCCTGTGACCTTCAAAGTAAGTCAAGGTCAGTCACTTCAACAAACTTGGTAGCCATTCATTCAAGCATGCTACAGGCTGCATATCAGCACTCTGGGCCTTCTTGAGAAGAATTTATTTGAATGGAAAGTTTACACACAGATGATGATGATGGATGAAAAATGATGGCTATAGGTCATTGTGACCATTCAGATCAGATGACCTAAAAAACATCCCAAGGTATAAAATTCCTATGTACAGTTAAACTTCATTATTTCAAATTCTTGGATCTTGCTTAACTTGTAGAGATTCTGATTTGAAAACCTGGAAAATTCGGAAGTTTTCCACAATGCAGTTGACATCATGCTAACACAGTTTGACCATCTAATATATGTAACAAGTGTATCGTTTTTGACTTAACCTCCAAATCAGATATCACATCAAGTACATGTTTGTTGGAGATGGTGTGAAGAATGATGTGGAAAAACTTATCAGGAATCTTCGTCAACCACTACAGGTTCGCCTGCGATTCATTTCTCACATAAATATAGAGGAGGCCATGACTCCCCTTGCCCAACCAATGTCTGCATAGGAATGATTTCATCGTTATTACTGTAGTGGTAGTGATGTTTAGCCAGCCAAGCCGGTGGTGCAGACTAGTGAATTAACAGTAACTATTGTGGAATCAAGTCCTTATGCCAGAAACAATATCATGTTAGAGAAGTTATTTGTAATTAAAGACACTTGATTTGTGTTAAGAAGAGGTCATGAACTTCAGTTAAATATACATGTAGTTTCTACAGTTGTATGTATGTCAGATGGGATTGCATTATGATTTTGCAGGCCCTGGTGGTAAAGGAAAGGAGGAAATCAAATTTAAGAAACAAGAAATAAATTGTCATGATATATTGTATGCAGGTCAAAGTTCCCATCATGTTTTTGCTGCTGAACATATGGTTGTTTTGTATATGCAGGTCATTTTTCTATGTATAGTGAGTGAGTTTTAAGTGAAAATGAGTCTCGGTAAATATATTATTGTCATTCAAAGGAATTTCTTGTCCATCTTTTAATGTATACATATTAAATAGATTGAACAGCTGGCATTTTTTAGGAGGTAAGATGATGCATTGATGGTGCTAAAATATCATATTTTACAGTGTTTGCTCTCATAGCACGTACATGGACAATATTTTCAGGGGGATGATCAAAGATGTTTATAAGGATGGAAGAATTGCGATTGTTTTTGTTGACACGGGCTGAGCTTGTTTCTTTTGTTTCTTTGATAATGAATTTATTTATAAAATGATTCAGTCAATTTTACTTTTGGATGCTGATAGTGTTTTTGTGTTTGTTGAAATCAGTGGAAAAGTCTGATCGAGGTTAATGCTAGAAAGAACACTAACCAACAAATATGTAGCAATTTCAAAGTTGTATATTGAAATTAGATTGTTTACTGACACAGAACAAGATTTGGTCTGTTTTGACATCTTTAGAGGTAGTTTAGGTTCCAGGATCCTAAAACACCAAACAGAAAGTAGTATTGAATTCTCATGGGAATCATATGTTTGTCACTGATATACCATAATATTCTAGTATGTAATCATTTTGAAACATGATTAATCCTCATAGTGCTAACTTCTCTTAGTAAATCATAACAATTTTTAAAAGGATTTAATCTCATCTAAGGGGACAAAATGACCAATTTTTTTTACTTAAACTCCATTTTGTCTATGGACATTTTTTTTCTTTTTTGTTTTTGTTTTGAAGTTCACATCTGTATTCAAAATCACTTTGAACATTTACTAAGGCTACTTCATTTGACATTTTTTATACAAAAAGTGTATGTAATGCATGAAATGTAACCTTGTTGACCTCTAATTTTTCATTTGATGTAATGTCACAATCAGATTTTATCATGGATACTACCATGTAAATCACAGACTAGTGATTTTTATGTTGTACCTTGTACATACAGTATTGGTGTACCGTCATACATGCTGGAACATGTCAACAATGGATATATCTATCACATTGTAATTATCATACATTGTATACATGCTTTGCTGTAGTCTGTGCTGCTTATACAAAGTCACTGAACTTTTAAGTTTGGTGTGATGTTGTATGGTATTAAATAAAACTTTGTGAAACCGACAATATGGTAATTATTATATAGGACTTGAACACAGAAGTTGTGATTTCACAATCATTACCAGGGTTTTCCATAAGAGCCGGTTGCCGGCCAATTTGACTGGCTACTTTGATCATTTGGCCGCCTACACCAATTCAGTTCCATAATAATGTTCCGTATACGACTACACGTACACGGCAGGCCAGCCTCCTACTTTCACTACACAGCCTACTACTAACAAAATTATGGGAAACCTTGCATTACAATAAGTTGGGTTTTTTTGTGTAAGTGAGTAAAATGTTTACTGATACAAACATGTATACTGTAGATACTGATATATTGATAACTGGAATACTGGCTTGTCACAGTCGGAGAGAAGCATTTTTAACAATTCTAATCAGCAAACAAGAAAAACTAGATCATCCAAGTGAAGCAGATGTCACTTGTACAGGGATAAATTCCAAAATAAGATTACTAGGCCAAGCAGGCAAATTTCAAAGGAAAGTGAATGACCTTACCAATCTCACCAGGTAGGAACACATTTTTAAAAAACAGCGAGAGAATACTGAGATAAGAACAAAGTCATAATTCACACACATAACAGGATTCAAATGGGCATAATATAAACAAAGAAAAGACTGTTGAAAAGTACTATGAGAATTGGTGTTCCTGAAAAGATTACCATCCTGAGCAGTGTAAGTGACCCACTCGAGTAAAATGCAGATGATTTTATCCTGCCACTGTCAAGGGACTGACATTCCCTGTACATTTGTATTATAATATGAGTTATCCTCAATAGTCATGGAAAGACCTTCAATACAAATAAACAATGAAGACTTGTAGTTTTCAGTACATCTTTTTTATCACAGTGAGATTGAGGACGGATCTGCGTAGATGCCAGTCAATGATACATGATCAATGGTCTATGAATACATAAAGCAAGTACATAATAAAGCAGACAAAATACTTCAGCTTCTAAAAACATTACTTTCTAGTATCAAAATTCATCACAATTCCATGGAGGGACAGTGTGTACTACATGTTACACTGAGAATTGGTTGTAATACAAGGGTATTGTTATGGACGGTTGTAATACAAGGGTATTGTTATGAACGGTTGTAATACAAGGGTATTGTTATGGACGGTTGTAATACAAGGGTATTGTTATGGACGGTTGTAATACAAAGGTATTGTTATGGACGGTTGTAATACAAAGGTATTGTTATGGACGGTTGTAATACAAAGGTATTGTTATAGACTGTTGTAATACAAAGGTATTGTTATGGACGGTTGTAATACAAAGGTATTGTTATAGACTGTTGTAATACAAAGGTATTGTTATGGACGGTTGTAATACAAAGGTATTAATATGGACGGTTGAAATACAAAGGTATTGTTATAGACAATCAGTTTGTAGAAAGATGTTATTCCTCCATTGGAAGCTGATCATTGTTCTGTGGACAGAAATTACAGTAGAGGATGTCAACAGGCAGCACTGCTCCATGAAGGATCAGTCCTTATACACAGACAGCAATGTTTTATAATGAGATGGTCCTTATAAACAGGCAGCAATGTTTTATAAAGGGATAGTCCTTACGGTCCTTATACACAGGCAGCAATGTTCTATAAAGGGATGGTCCTTATACACAGGCAGCAATAGTTTATAAAGGGATGGTCCTTATACACAGGCAGCAATGTTTTATAAAGGGATAGTCCTTACAGTCCCTATACACAGACAGCAATGTTCTATAAAGGGATGGTCCTTATACACAGGCAGCAATGCTCCTTTAAGGGATAGTCCTTGTACACAGGCTATGGCATGGACGGACGTTCCTTATATACAGACAGCATTTGCTCCATGGAGGGACGGTCCTGATACACAGGCAGCATTGCATAAAGGGAAGGTCCTTGTACACTGCCAGCAATGCTTCATGAAGGGATGGTCCTTATACACAGGTAACATAGCATGTATGGATGGTGTATTTGTACACTGACAAAATTGCTGTATGGAGGGACTCATTTTATACAGAAGCTATAGTGACACTTCCTAAATGCGAAGATGTCATGATTCCATTGAGGGGCTGTCAGTTCTTTGAACAGCTGAAATTATACAAGTAAATAAATACCATTTATGAATGAATTAATACAAAATATGAATTGTCAATCATCATCACCTATATTACTTTCTGTTTCTATTCATAAGGAATTGCACGATCATTTGTGGCATCTACAAAGTATGTTAAGCTGTTACCTACAATACAAAGGGATGCTGCCTAAATGTTATGTTATTTAAATATCTTTTTATTGTGATCTCAAAACCACAACTGAAGTGATATAGACTACAGTGTATATTGCTTCTTACATGCATAAACTACACAATCTAGAAATGATGGGAACTGTTGACAGCGATGTTGTAGTAAAAAAATAGATGGTAGGGTCATAAACCTAAAAACTTGGAAGTTACATGACATAATACAGTCACAAAAAGTACGATAGTGGAAATTTCTTCACCTTAGAATGACACCTATATCTTAATTACAAACTGTTAACCTTTTATACTCTGATGCAAAGAATATAAGAATTACTTACTCTAATGAAGATAAAACTACAGGTGAGAGAGGGATGGGGGGATCGAAGTAGGAAAGAATCATGATAGAAAAATCTCAATACACAGGGTATATAACCAGTCTTCATACTGAATCTCTGAGTATACAAGGTTTAACTTACGTCTGGTCGCCAGTAATGTGTTTCCATGGTTACAGGATATTGATACGACTGAGAAGAGTTCATCTGGGGAAAGATTGACTTTTTTTGGTGTAGAGTCGGTTTCTGATCGTCCTAGTCGTCCCCTGGCACTGTTCCCCCATGAGTAAACCTCTCCACCTGTTGATAAATAATTACTATCAACAGTTCATCTAAGATCATAACTCTCCTTCGACAGAGTCTCCACAACAAGGATATACCATCATAGTATTCATTTTACATGTATATTCTTATCATAATCTGGAAACTGTATGTTATTATGGAACATCTGTTGGAATAAATAGGTATTGACTCTCATGAATAAGGTTTCAATGTCACCGACTAATTACTGAGAATGATTATAAATACAAATGTGATTAAAAATAAAAGAAATGGAAATGAAAAACAGCTCATGTTAATTAGGAACACTTGTTGATACTTAAAATTTCATCTGCATTCAAAATTTTAAAAAAGTTGCTTACCTTCAACACTTGCTACTGTGAATGTATCCCCACATGCTACCTTTGTCACCTTCTGGTTTAGGAGAGCTCGTACTAACTGTATCTGGCGATTTGTGCCCTCCGAATTTCCAAGCTGTCCAAACTGATTCGACCCGAACACATAGCACTGACCCTCCACTGTCGAAATACAATTAGCAAATACAAACATACACTGAAGTCAATATATTATTTTTCGAAGTATTTTTATCAGTAAATCATAACTGTATAATCAAAGCAATTGATACAAAAGGAGCAAAGCAAATAAACATATATCTATACACCTCTTACCCTGGACAGGTATTTCTCTTATCCTGGACAGGTATTTCTCTTACCCTGGACAGGTATTTCTCTTACCCTGGACAGATATTTCTCTTATCCTGGACAGGTATTTCTCTTACCCTGGACAGGTATTTCTCTTACCCTGGACAGATATTTCTCTTATCCTGGACAGGTATTTCTCTTATCCTGGACAGGTATTTCTCTTACCCTGGACAGGTATTTCTCTTATCCTGGACAGGTATTTCTCTTACCCTGGACAGGTATTTCTCTTGCCCTGGACAGGTATATCTCTTACCCTGGACAAGTATTTCTCCAACTCTGGACAAGTATTTCTCTTACCCTGGACAGGTATTTCTCTTACCCTGGACAGGTATTTCTCTTACTCTGGACAGGTATTTCTCTTACCCTGGACAGGTATTTCTCTTGCCCTGGACAGGAATTTCTCTTATCCTGGACAGGTATTTCTCTTACCCTGGACAGGTATTTCTCTTACTCTGGACAGGTATTTCGCTTACCCTGGACAGGTATTTCGCTTACCCTGGACAGGTATTTCTCTTACTCTGGACAGGTATTTCTCTTACCCTGGACAGGTATTTCTCTTGCCCTGGACAGGAATTTCTCTTATCCTGGACAGGTATTTCTCTTACCCTGGACAGGTATTTCTCTTATCCTGGACAGGTATTTCTCTTACCCTGGACAGGTATTTCTCTTATCCTGGACAGGTATTTCTCTTACCCTGGACAGGTATTTCTCTTACCCTGGACAGGTATTTCTCTTGCCCTGGACAGGAATTTCTCTTATCCTGGACAGGTATTTCGCTTACCCTGGACAGGTATTTCTCTTACCCTGGACAAGTATTTCTCTTACCCCAGAAAAGTATTGCTCTTGCCTTGAACAGGTATTTCCACACTTTTTACCTGAGTGAGATTTCCTTGTCTCACCAAAGGGATAAGAGGGGGCATTCCCCTGTCAGGACAATGGTATGATATCACAGTAAGAGTTCAAGGACCCTTTTGTATATAAATGATGTCACAGCAAACGATGTGAAGCACTTGGACAACAAAAATCACACACTCAAAGAGGTCAGCAGAGTAAGAGAAAAATAATCATTCAACCCTTCGCATGTGAGATAGTGTGATCTCAACCCTCAAGAAGAAATCATTAAAAGTTGCAAATACTCAGCAAGTCAAATGTTTATTAATCTAATAATTTTTTCCCTCAAGCTGAGGTCCTATCTCATCTCCAATCGGAGTGAAAGATTCTTTTGATTCTACAACATCCAATACTCACATGTTACAACACCAGTGTGCGATGTCCCTAATGCCACCATCTTTACTGCCATCTCATTGATGGGATGTGATGTGATGCTCATGAAGTTGTAAATATCTTCTACCACTTTAGAACAGGTACCATCAGGTCCTATCTCATCGAGGCCTAACTTGTTGTATCTGAAATAATCATAGTCACATGACGATAAAAGTTGAAATTTAGTAACAAAACAATTGTTGCGGGAAAAATGTCAACATTGATATTGTACTGAAAATTTTTTCTATTAATACTATGGTTAATATTTTCTGCAGAAAAATTAACGAAGGGACTCTTTATTTCTGATTTTCAATGTTCAATGATCTTCACACCCAGAGAACAAGATGTGGGAAAACGAATCAATCTCTTTGCAGCTAACATTAACGAGGTTTAATCAATACTTGAAAAATATTTGTCTTACAGTTACAGAGTTTGACAATATGATTCCTTGTCTTGAGAGAATGAAATCATTATCATAACTGTTAAATAAGTTTTCAACTTTTAAAACTAGATAAGGTGTTTACCTGTTGCTGCCAGAACACAGAAGTTTATTGTCCAATGTTAGGATCATTGAGCAATCCATACCACAGTGAACAGAGGATGGATGGTGTGGTTTTGGCACAGAGACCATCTGAGGTGTAGAGAACGAGTCCTGGCTACCGAGGCCAAGACGACCTGTATCAAGGTCACATACATGAGGTCAAGGTCAGTGGAAAAAATATACCAAAAGTGTAAAAAAAAAAAAAAAAAGGTATAGCGAAATGCTTACACATTTTTCTTAGTGGCATGTACTGTTCAAAAGGAATCATGTGATACTAACAAGAAAATTTACAAGAGTAGCATTTAACAGAAATATGTATTGAAATAACATGCATTGCATTCTGTTATAGGAAAGAATGATATTGTTTTGTCATTGCCTGTTAATAAGTTTAAGTTTTAATTGCATGTTTCATAATACATGTATTACAATAACATCTTTTGGCAAAAATCTCTACTGATATTGATAAAGGCACTGAAAAGAAATTTATATGTGAAAGTTTCCATAAAGGGAGAATTCAGTTATAACCAAAAAGGTATTGAGTAACATCTACTCTAAAGCATCTTTACACATCCTGTCCTATTTTCATTAAAATGAAATTAGCTTACCATTATCACCCCTGCCCCAGGCAAACACTTCATGTTCATTGGTCACAGCTAGTACATGGGTGGCACCGCATGACACTTGCACCACCTCATAGCCTAGAAGGGACTCTACGATCTTTGCCTGTTGTCAATCATAACAAAACATTCATTATCACCTTATAAATGAGACATTCTAATAACTTGTATGTTTTTGTCACATTCTACCTTACAAAGTCACAATTTCCATCTTACCTGTACAACATCATTATAGTTTCCATGACCTAGGCACCCATTAGCCCCACTTCCAAAAGTCATCAAGATTCCTCGATCTACAGCAATATAAGATTCATGGTTAGCTAGAAAGACATACTCTAACATTTAGTATTATCATTTTATTTATTTCCCAAATTATTTGCAGTAAAATAAGGGAGATCTCTGAGTTTTCTCACACCATTCACAGGGTGCATTCCCCAGTTTCTCAGGGACGAATAATCCACCTTTTGAAAAAGACAGCTGACAAGCACTAATAAAAATTCAAAATTCACAATAGTGGTTGTCATCGTTGTATGTGGTGTTATGTCACAATTTGATAAGTTTTTACATGCATTTCATCAGCAATTAATGATGAGTTGTACAGTCTGTAACAACAGCTTCCATGAAAAAATGGTAGGAAAGTGTGAAAAAATAACTGATAACCTCTGTGTAATTCAGACAGATATCTGAACCCTCTGGATAACATTTTTAACATTTCACATTCAGCTTTAAAGGTTTCTGAGAAACATATTTTACCTTTGACAATAGTTCACTAGGATTCATGATTTACAACTACAATAATCTGTGGGATTAATTAAGGCTGCACTTATTATTTGATCTGTTTTTATAGACTTTGTGGAACATTACCTGTAAGACAAGCCGTGAAAAGGTCTCCACACGACACATGCTGTAGATTGACAGCAGACTGGCCCTCTAGATACCGAGGGATGAACCCTAGAGATTGACCTTCAGTTGCTCCTGGCATCAAATTATCTGTTCCAACGGAGGCCTAAAAACACATTAAACAGACATAACTTACTGCTTTTATCAAGACAGGGTGTTAATCCCTTGTACAGAAATCAATATAATGCTCAAATATTCACTATATCATAATCACTTCATCCAAACATTGTCAGACCTTGGAAAATTAATTTTCAAACTTTCCCTTCTTAAAAGAGTTATTTTGTACTCTTCTTTAAACCCATCACAGCAACAGAAATGTCTTTCAACAAATTTACATTAATTGGCATGAATGTGATTTCCTGAAAAACGAATTTGTACAAATCTTTCTGCAAACTAGAAAATGTCTTTAAGACATTGATATACCCTTATTCCTATGCAAACTAGAATCTGATCAGGTGTAAAATGTTATGTTATGATACATAGGCTAAATATGAACCAAATCCCAGGTATGCCATTGATTTGTTACAGGATGGGACAGGATGGGATGGGACAGGATAGATGGACATGTAACAATATCTCTTAGAAGTTTTTCCTGCAATGCAGCCAGTTATGTGATGTCTCTATAGTTTAAGCCTATCACCATTATCAGAAAAATGGCAAGGATTTAAGAAATTACATCTTATACACAGTATTTTACATCATTTTCTCACCTCCCATACAAATAAGCGTCCATTTTTGGTGATGGCAGCACGTTGTGAGCGACCAGTGGACACCTGGGTGACTTGTGTGTCGATGGTGGGAAGGGGTAGCTTCACTGGAGATGTCATCCCATTACCCCAACAGTAGACCGAGCTCATGGATGGCGGTTTAGATGATAGAGTGTCTAAAGAAAGTTGAACTATATTGTACAACTATTTTCCGATAAACTAATACAAAAGGAGTTTAAATAAGAAAACAGCATTACATATTTTATAAACAAAGTCACATCCGTAGGAAATTTAGATGCTTAAGTTTTAGGTTTTAACGAACTGATGTCTTTATCTGAATCTAAACCATCTTGGTTATATATTAAGTTAATCTGTATTTGTCTTCAAAGTGAAAGTTGGACCATAATGTAAAATTAGTTACCAGTAAAAATGAGTCATAGAGGTATACAACTATATTAGACTGACTTGACAGCTTTGAAATATAACAGTTTTAGTAACTACAAGTACATCACCATATATTATTACAATTAACATGATATACAGCTTGAAATAGATAATGTTATTTTTGTACAGATAAGGAAACATAACCCAACAGAATGAAGGTGTTTTAATAACCGTTGTGTTGTGCACCAGCACTTACCTCTGGAACTCTTGTTCCCTCGGTGAGGACGGTTAATGGCTGGAGTTGGCATTGGTCGGTGAACTCTAAAATTAAAAATTCTCTTTTAGGTTACACTATATCATTTAAAAAAAAAATAAATAAATAAACTAAAATATTTACTATAAGATAATTTATCCTATAGATAAATATGACTGTGTACAACATATTACCAGGTCAAGGTTATCAAGAGGTCCTGTGCACCTAATAGAAACCAACTCTAATAACACAGGGTTTCAAATTACCCGTATCCTTGTTATTACCTAGAACATGGCAGCTTCCCCATTTCAGTGTGAAGGTTAAGCAAGGCATTGGATACAATTGGCTGGGCCATGATTTGATTGATGTGTGGTCGTTTGTTTGGGTCCAGATGAAGCATACTTAAGATCAGGGACCGCAATTCCTCACTGTATGTCTCCGAAATTGGTGCAAATGTTCCACGCATAATCTTCAGGATCAAAGCTGGGAGATTCTAAATATTTAAAATCAATATCTTAAATAACAATAAAACCTTGGGTATAACTTTGTACTTTTCATAAATTTAATAGATTTTTTAAAAAATGCAGTTGAAGTTGAATGCAAAATTTTTCAATCCACTTTAATTTGACTGATTGACAGACTGTGTTAACATTTTGACATCAGAATTGAATTTTTTTTTTTTAACAAAAACAGCCTCAAAAGAGCATTGAGACCATTCATTCAAATGATCCTAAGAACTTACAGCTGCTTCGAAGGCCTTTTTGAGACTGGCAAGTTCATATAATACACAGCCCAGTGCCCAGATGTCACTCTTTTGATTATAACTTATCAAAGTCAAGGTTGAATAAGATTTTAGAGTGAACCAGATCTAGGTTACCGTGTAATGGCATCAGTGTGAAACATGCAAAATTCTTTTGCCCTAAAACAAACCTTACAATCTCTATTGCACCTTTTTCTTAACCTGTAAAATAATGAGACACACCTGTATTTGATGTCCTTTTAAATCCAAATCGCAAAATTTCAATTCCTTGAAATATAATTGGATCTTTTTACGATAATACAGGGCTAATATCAACACCCTTGGTATTTAGGTTATTGAAAAGAAGTCATTTTAAGATTTTGACATATTTGACAGTACTAGTGACTTTAAAAATAGGTCGAGGTCAATAATATGAACAAACTTGGTAGCACTACATCCCTGCATGTTACAAGCCAAATACCAACACCTGGGCCTTTCTGTTATTGAGAAGAAGTCATTTGAATGGAAAGTTTACGTGTGGCGGACAGCACACAACGACAGATGAAGCATAATGGATATAGGTCATCCTAGCCCTTCTGGTCAGCTGACCTAATAAAGCACTGAAGCAGTGTCGAATAAAAGTCAAACAATGATGAAAAAAAAACGAAAGGATACGGTTTTCCTTCACAAAGTTCTGGAGAAATATAGCATGGTGTTCCAACAACCTGAAAAAGAAGTCAGTGGTTATATGAAGCGGACTGCAATATTTCAAGGAAAAAACATATATTATTGAAAATGATCTCTAATGAAAATAGGTAATCATAATTTGTAGTTCATGTTAAAATATCTTTTCTACTATGACTAAAACTACTGTATTAAAACTGCAGTACACCAAAGGGTGGAAACATAATTACATATATACTGTATATCATATATTTCTATGAGGCTCAAATCTTGTGGTTTTCCAAAAATATACGTTTTTGTTTGAATTGATTCATGGATAAATCTTGTGATCTATTCCAACTTTTACCTGTTTATTATTTCACAGACATATAAATTTGTGGATAAACAGTAGATTCAAACAAAAATAGATCCCCCACAAAAAGAAATGGTTTTGCAGTTCTTGCCACTATACTTACTGTGTATGCCTTGCTTTTGCTGCTGAGCACTTTAGATATACCAAAGTCACCAATCTTGACCACTTCCTTCCTCCTGTCCAGCAGGATATTCTGAGTCTTTAGGTCCCGATGTAAGATCTGCTTGGAGTGTACATGTTGTAGGGACAGTAACATCTGGGCAAAATACTTCAGGATGTCCTGTGTAATAACACTGTTGTTAGATATCTGCTAGGTATCTACCATAAGGCAGAAGTTACAAACAGTGGAATACAATTATGTAGTGAGTGCTTTATAAAATGTATCAACAAATATAGTTAGGTAAGTATTTATAATAATGTATACTTAACATCTCAAGAAATGAAAACCATTATTTCAGAAATAAATTCCTGTATCTGAAATTCTCATGGTTAAAAGGCTTTGCAATGATAAATTTAATTTCAGTTTAATTTTAATTTAATTTAATTTTCCTTTAAGAAATTTTTAACAGTCAACAGATTGAAAATGACCTGAGGATACATTTGAATGGAAGCAGGATAATTTGTGTAAGACAGAACAATAGATAATTGTGAAAATGTTTATTATAAGTTATACTATGTTATTTAAAATAGAATCATAATAGATTACATGTAGCTCTTAATGTATATAGATGGTTATACAGACCTCCTCTTCTAGTAAGTTATTGTTCCTCTGTTGTAATACTTCACTCAGCGTTCCACCTATAAACATGTACAGTCAACAGAGTATACAGTGAAATCTGTCTCCACTAACATTTTACAGACATCTTACTTAATTGAAATCTGTCTTAACCAACATATTATAACTGCATACTGGCTTTTCCAACATCATATTATTGCTAAACATGTATTACAAATTAAAGTTTACTTCAAAATGATCCAGTCTTGCAAAATGCAGTGTTTATTTTCTATGAAAAATCTTTTAAATCAGAAAGTACCAATTACCATACTGTCTTAGCAGAAATCTAACTTCTAAATTCTACTAAATTCTTCAGACTGAAAATAAAAAAAGTATGATTTCTAAATTCAAACCTTGAGCATACTCCATGGCAATCATAAGGGCCTTGTCTTCAAGAAAATTCTCAAAGTACTGTATGATGTTTGGATGTGACAGCATAGAAAGGACTTTGACCTCATTCAGAGCAGCTTGCCGTTCCTCTTTGGTCATCTGTTCCACTGGAATCTGCTTGATGATCACCAACTTCTTGTCTGCCAACCTCCGACAAAGATGGACTATTCTGCAAGTGAGAAAAATGTATATTTTATTCATATTTGTATTCACTGTATTTTGATAAATTTTTTTACACCTGAAATCCTTGACTTCTCATTATGTTTGTTTATGTTTTGTATTATCCTGATTTTGGGACTTTCCTTTTAACATCAAGCCAATCACAAATAATATATAACAAAGTCATCCATTTTATATTTGAATATCAAAATTGGAATATTGTTAAATTTTACGAGTTTCTGTATTTTTCCTTTTCTGTTAGCTCTCCATCCCATACTCTTTAAAAACATTGCAAAAAAGTGAAAGCATATGAATGTAACTTTTAAGTAAATCACTGTCTTTAAATATTGTAACAGAGTAGTTGCTTGTCCTCCTTTTCCAGGTTCTATGTTCAATTCTTCAGTTAAACTTTGAATTTCCATTCCTGTTGCTTTTTAATATCTTACATGTAGGTCCATATTTAACTTATCGTATACACTGTTCTTTGTAAAGAGATATGCAAGTTCACGGACTATAAGCCTGTTTCAAAGTTTAAAGTTCAAAAGTTTTAGTTAAAGTCGGTGCATTAAAACAGTGAAACATTAGCTCTAATGAGGTATTATTACCCATAAGCTCCCCTTCCGACGACACGAATTTTTTCATATTTCTCCATTATGAAAAAAGTCTACTATAACTATGAAACAGATTATCCATACAAAACTCATCAACCCATATTACAACAGTGATTTAGACTAAATGGTTTTCATCTCTCGGATGTTCATCAATGTTGAATGTTGTTGACGTCCGGTTTCGGTAAATACAGAGATCATTAAAACGCTTGCATCGCTGGGACGTACCATTCAAACGTTTTGCAGATCCTCAATTAACAGCTCCACGGGCACCTTGCAAAACTGCAAAACAACTTTTCATGAGTTGTAAGATGGCAAGTGTTCAAGCTGCCAGGCGTCTTTCAAGAGATTTTCTTTGTCGAACACGATTACTTGTAAGTAATTTTGGTCAAAATATGATGAACAGAAATTTTGCCCGAGTATTTGAATCAAATATTAGCTTCCAGTTTTGCATTCATCAGCTTCATCATCTGGCGTTAGCCAGGTTATCCATGTATCCTCGGAACATGACACTCGAAACACATATACGCTCAGCGGCTATTGTACTGAGATTTCTAGAAAGAATACTTGAATCACTATCTTTAACACGACATCATATGATATTTTTGCTCCTTAAAAACATGTTGGACACAACGCCTGATATTGGCAATAGTCCTGTATTTGAGGGATATAGTTGGGTAATCATTTAGTTACTCAAATGCGGGGTCATTTGAAATAGAAACACCAAAGTTCTTTTAAACATAAACAATAAAACATGGGTGTCATATGTTTGACGTGGCCCAATAACCAATGCAACATTTTACATTTTCACACAAAAAGTTGTGAATATGATTGTCTAGCTTTCTGTAAAAATCACAAACTATATTACCTCCATTGATTACCAACTGCTTGTAGTGTGACTAAGAAAATAGAACACAAGTAAATTCATGCTCACCTTTGATATTTGCACTAAATGCTGCTACTGGCTATACACTATTGGCAATGGAAAACAAAGCCGGTGATATAAATTGTCATTTTAACTCAAAGCTATAGAGATGGCGGAAATGAACATTTCCTAAGCAATTATTTACATTGTCACACTTTTTGTTGCAAATTTTTAAACAAAATTTGTGTGTTTCTATTTCAGTACGACCCTGCATAAGAGTTACTAAACTTTGTATTTGTTTTATGTTCTATGTATGTGATGTATTTTAGGTAACATTTGTGTCTTGATAAATGGCAGATTGCCTCAAAGTTTGACAATTCTCTTGTCCATACTGTTGTTATTACTTAGTCATTTATCCATGTATATGCATTTACTGGCATTGAAGTACAGCTAGACCGAATCTAATGTTCCATTGTTGTCATTGCTTGAACATGTTTTTTCATTAAGCAGATAGCATATAACATGTGTTGTGTGTTGTCATAATTAAAGAAGTCTTTGAAATGATACACATATCTCTTATTCTAGTCTTCGGCATCAGTAAAAGGAATACATTCCAAACATAATGCCAGAATAACACAGGTTCGATCCCAGAGGCTATGGAAGAACAGCACAGTTTGTCAACTAAGGAAATTTCAAACAAGTACAGGTATAAATGTGTCCTTGTTTTAAGAAATTAAGTGAGAAAATGTATATGTTGAAGACGTGAGAAAACTTCTAATCATTTTGGGTTTAACATGCTGATTTATAAGGTCAGGAGTTCCCAAATTTACCTCCTACCATACAACAACAAACGCACTACAGCATTTTATTCTTCATACAAACAGTGAGAATTAATGTGTACAGGATGTATGCCTGTAATAACCAGGTAAGGGAAGAAAATAGGGATAAATATCGTCGGCTGGCTGACAAAACCTCGTAAGTCCATTTTTGTGGAAAACAGCTTTTTCACATAGCGCCAATTTACAAATTAAAATGCACCTCCTGACAAAATATTGTAATGCAGCACCAATGAAATTTTGAGATATAACCATGTGTTCAAAAATTGTACTTGCATTGGTCCAAATGAAAGTCGTGACAAGATCTCGTATGTCACATCTCCATTGAATTAACGTGTGATGAGAAGGTCTAACTTGTTCATCGGAGCCGAGGACCATTTGACGATATTCTGTGAGTAATTTTTTGCATTTGACTGCATTAATGAGCTGTATAGTAAACAAGAAATATTTCAATTTATTTATTTTTCTTTTTTTAAAACGAGACGTATAACTTTAGTAAGTTTATTTTCACATACGATATTTTAGACCTCTTTCTTGGGGTGTATGTCACATACGATAATTTGATGCATTTTACTTCTGTCTTTAAAACTGCATTTTTACTGCCTAGTTTCTAAACAGCGATTGGGTTCTTTTACTCCATATATCCACTTAAGACAATTTGGATCTATCACCACCCTCAGTTTTCCCATATTTTTTTGTGATTTGATGGACATACGACATTTTGAAAGTGTTTCCACTTCGCTTTCTATTTAGCAAAGTTTGGACATACTATATTTTGTCTTCCAATAGAAGCTCATTTTTAAGAAATAATACAAGTATTTTTATCTCAGAATTACACGGCATTTTATAGCATACAGACTATTAGACTAAATTACGAACAAGAAATTATAGGCATTGTCCTGAATTGACTGGAAAAAGCTTGAAAACTTACTACAGGTACTTTCAATATAGTCATGACTGTAATGAATCCTAATATAAAATTTCTTCTTACATAACAAACGTAACTTTGTGTTTGTATTGAAGGGGACATTGATATTGCTTGTCTATTTTATGACGTAACACTCGTAGCGTCTGGTTGGGACACTTGAGTGATGCTGTGCTTATTATATTGTAGGTAGTAATGTCAACATCTTCTTGTGAAGACTTTGAAAGAATATGGACATGTTGCCAATGTGATAGGGTTGCAAAAAATCCTTTTCATTTAGAAGATCAACAGTTAACTGGACAGTATGTTTTTACTGATACTGATGGAAAAATTTGGTTATGGTGTCTCTGTTGTCACCGATATTTCCATTATGAGTGCGTAGAAAACTTACCTGACAATTTAACAGAAGGTGACTTCGTAGAGGACTATTTATGTGCAGACTGTGGCTGGGGCATGTGATCCTTTAAGTATGAGTAACGTTTGGAAACGAAACGGCGCCGATATAAAAACTTTGATTAACTTCAAACACTATGAGCACTCGCAGTTGGAGTTACTGAGGGAACGTGAAAATGGAACATTTGCAAAGACAAACAACACCCAATACAATTTTATGCAATATTTTTATTACAGTATGTTTCCGTCCTCGACACCTAGATATTTAGTTATATCAAGAAAGGGCAATTCATATGAGCAAATTGAATTTAAGTTCCATCCAAACTGTAAAAACGGTTGCTAATGCTGTGGCTTTTTGAAACATCAAAAATATGCTTTCACGGGGTATGTTAATGGTTCGTCTTGCAAGACAGAATGCGGACAAATCAAACTCAAGTAACACCAATGAATACAACACCCACACAAGTTCTGGAGATGGCGTACATTGTACAGTGCAGGGTAGTACAATTACAGCTACAATTGCAAAAGAAATGCCTGATATTGCTTCCTGTGAGGCACTTCATTGTAGTATCCAGGGAGGTGCAATTACAGTTACCAGTGTAAAAGAAATTCCTGGTATTGCTTCTTGTGAGACACTTACAGAAACGGATTCATTTCAAAATAGTGAAGTAAGTAACAGTATTCCGAAAAACTCTGGAGATGACGTCCTTTCTAGCATCCAGCGTGGTACAATTACAGCTACCAGTGTAAACAAAATTCCTGATCTTGATTTTTGTGAGACACTTACAGAAACGGATTCATTTCAAAATAATGGAGTAAGTGGCAGTATTCCGAAAAAATCTGAAGAAGGCGTCCATTATAGAATCCAGGGTGGTACAATTACAGCTACCAATGTAAATGAGATTCCAGATATTGCTCCTAGTGATGCAGATATTCCAGATATTACTTGCTATGAGACCCTTCTGGAAACAGATAATGAATTTTCTGGTTCTAGTTTAAACGTCAAATCTCCAAATAGCAAAAGGCAAAATCTACAAGAAAATACTTTGGATGAAACAGAACATGATTTTTCAGAAGCTGATGACAGTTTTGATGATCCAGATTACGTACCAGAGAGTGATGCTGATGATCCTGTAGATGAAGATATGAAGGTAGATCATGAGGAAGTTGTCGATGAGAAACCAGTCAAAAGGAAGAAATGTAATAGTAATGAATGGGTAAAAAACAAAAACAAAATGCTGAGAATGTCAGGAAAACAGTATTCTGGACTGACAAAAAAAGACGGCAAATATCAGTTTTCGGCTCAAAGACCAGGTCGCATATTGGCCCCAAAAGGTTGTTCCAAAAAATGCCAAAACTCAAAAGTTAAAATGTGTGCAGAATTTAGTGAAGATGACAGGCTTGTTATTTTTAATAAATTTTGGAATAACCTTGACTGGAATCAACGAAAAGTGTATGTCAACTCGCTGGTGTCTAAATCTGAAACAAGTAGAAAAAGAACAGCAGCAGCCGAAAGTAGGAAAAGCCATAGCTTTGTTTATAGATTGTGGAAAGGCCAGGAAAAAGTTGTGGTATGTAAAAGTATGTTTTTAACAACTTTGGCTGTAGGAGAACAAACTGTTTATGGTTGGGTCAATATGTCGAGCACAGGTATTCCAATCAATCCACCTCCATCTAAGAAAGGAGACACGAGGAGAAAAAGAGACGCAGAGTTAAGGACGAGTGTTGTTGACTTTTTGAAAACACTTCCGAAACTAGAGTCTCATTACTGCAGGTCCTCAAGCTCTAAGCAATACTTGGAACCTCTTTTTACTACACTGACGGAGTTGCATCATGAATACAAACGATATTGTGATGAAAATAGCTTGAAAGCAGCGTGTCTTAAGTTGTTTAAATCCGAGTTTGATGACCAAAATCTGAGTCTTTTTTCTCCAAAAAAAGACCAGTGTGATCTGTGCTGTGGGTTTGAAACTGGCAATATTAAAGAGGAAGTGTTTCAGAAACACTTGTCAAGGAAACAAGCTGCAAGAGACGAAAAGAACAGAGACAAGGAAAAGTCGATATCTGACAATACCTACAGAGTTGTAACTATGGATCTTCAGTGCGTTCTTCTTTCACCAAGACTTCAGGCCAGCGCTCTTTATTATAAGACCAAGCTTGCATGCCATAATTTCACACTCTATGACTTAGCAACGAAAGATGTTACTTGCTACTTTTGGCACGAAGGTGAGGGTGATCTGACTGGAAATTCGTTTGCTTCTTGTATTGTCCACTTTATTGAAGACATGCTAGCTCAATCTGATAAAGAGATTAAAACAGTTGTACTTTACAGCGATGGTTGCACATACCAGAACCGGAACACGGTGTTAGCAAACGCATTGTCCAAATTAGCAAAAGAAAGGGGTTTAACTATCTTACAAAAATATTTGGAGAAAGGACATACCCAAATGGAGGTAGACAGCGTACACAGCACCATTGAAAGCAAACTGAAGAGAAAGCCAATTTATGTGCCACAGAATTACGTAGATATAATCAAATCTGTCCGTCCGTCTCAACCTTACCATGTTCACTACGTCGATCACACATTTTTCAAGAACTTTTCGCACATAAACTTGTATTCAAGTATCAGGCCAGGTACTAAAGTAGGTGATCCTGTTGTGACTGACATTCGTGTTTTGGAATATTCTCCCCATTGTGGTATTAGGTATAAGCTGATGTATGATCAGGAGTTTTGTGACTTTCCTAGAAAGGCCAAACTTAATGAACAAGCTACACCTGAAATGACAGTTGCACCACTTCACGCTACACAATGTAAGGTGAAAGAATCAAAGTACAAACACCTTCAAGAACTAAAAAATGTGATTCCACGGGATTTTCATCCGTTTTATGACGTACTACGCCATACATGAACCTGTTCAGTCTTGAAAATTATTTCTATCGTTTTCATATCGGATTATGTTATACTTAAACTGTTTAGATCTAAGAATCATTGAATCATTGAAACGCTTAGCAAAAAGTAAAAGGTGTTTAAAAGTAACATTTACAGAAAATACTTAATGTGATTATTATGTGAATCTATTGCTATACAGTTAAAGCTGAATTGTGTATTTTTTGTTGTTGATAAAAACAGACAGCCAGTCTAACAAATTATCTGTGTTGATTCCCGAATGTATATCTAATCTTGTATTAGGTGATCATCATTTTATAAGGACTGTGGTTTTTGCTTACATTTTTTATCCTTTTTTGAACTTTTATGCCGAAAAGCATGAATAATGTTTATACTTTTTTTTAAATTTTAATGCTGAAAACATGAATGATGTTTATACGCTATACGTTTTACTTTTGAAATAATTATTTATTTTTTTCTAGTCATACGAGAGGTTTAATTATTTCATTGATACTGTTGTTGAATTGCTTTGGTTTTGTTCATGTTAATTAAACTCTGTTTTATTGATTTATGAACGACTTTCGTTATTTTTATGGTTTTTTGTTAGATTTTAAAGTCGTAAATCAAAGCATACATTTTATGCAAAAATGTTGTATGTCCAAAATTGGCATAAATTTTCAGAACCAAAATATTGTATGTCCACTTCTTCATCAGGCGCATATTGATTTAACAACATGACCTTGGTATCTTAAATAAAGGTCGGTAAAAATAACCTTGGAACAACTTTAAGTAAGAAACAAGTTGCATTTGTTGCATTTGGTTTATAGAATGTTTTTTCTTCCCCCTGTAAAAAACAAATTTTGGACTTACGAGGTTTTGTCAGCCAGCCGACGATATGTGTTGACCCTGTGGTATATTCTGTCAGTCTGTGTTGACGATGTGGTATAATCTGTCTATATGTTGACCCGTGTTATACTTTGCCAGCATTTGTTGACCCTGTGGTATATTCTGTCAGTCTGTGTTGACGATATGGTATAATCTGTCTATATGTTGACCTGTGTTATACTTTGCCAGCATGTGTTTACTTTGTAGTTTACGGTGTACGTTTTTAGTATGTGTTAACTTTAACAAACTTTAATCACCTTTGTTGAAACTTTGGTATAACTTGTCGTTGAGTCAGGATGTTGTGATGTGTATTGTGCCCGGATGTTGTGATGTGTATTGTGCCCGGATGTTGTGATGTGTATTGTGCCCGGATGTTGTGATGTGTATTGAACCCGGATGTTGTGATGTGTATTGTACCCGGATGTTGTGATGTGTATTGTGCCCGGATGTTGTGATGTGTATTGTGTCCGGATGTTGTGATGTGTATTGTACCCGGATGTTGTGATGTGTATTGTGCCCGGATGTTGTGATGTGTATTGTGTCCGGATGTTGTGATGTGTATTGTGTCCGGATGTTGTGATGTGTATTGTGCCCGGATGTTGTGATGTGTATTGTGTCCGGATGTTGTGATGTGTATTGTGCCCGGATGTTGTGATGTGTATTGTGCCCGGATGATGTGATGTGTATTGTGCCCGGATGTTGTGATGTGTATTGTACCCGGATGTTGTGATGTGTATTGTGTTCGGATGTTGTGATGTGTATTATGTCCGGATGTTGTGATGTGTATTATGTCAGGATGTAATGATGTGTATTGTACCCGGATGTTGTGATGTGTATTGTTCCCGATTGTTATGATGTGTTTTATCGTGATTGTTGCCTGGTTATTGTGTTATGGTTTTATTTTTCTTGAAATTGTTTGTCCCAAAGTTTATCGTTCGATAAAGACGAAAAACAGACTGGTGACATCATCCATTTATGATTTCCTTTTAATTGACACTTTGTTTTTGTGACAAATAAACAAGATTTCCCTAGCGAGAAACCCACGTGCTTTGGTATTTCATTAACTTGGTCTCAGGAATCTAATACAGATAATTCGTTAGATTTATCATATCACTATAAAATGTTATCATATGAACCGACCGACCTTGCGGCGAGATGGGTCACTTTTATCGATATAATGTTATGCAAAAATATTCATGACAAACTTAGATAGATATCACATGGATATCAATTCTACCCAGGAGACAAATATCTGATGCAGAATTGTTACAAAGAGGACAAAAGTTTAGTAGTTCAGGGATTACATCGTGGCCATGTCTCGTAACAGTTTTACAGTGGAATAATGGCCATATCTAATTAAGATTTCACCCACGTCCAGAACTGATAAACACTCAAAATCCGTATGTATCACTCTGAAGTTCACGTCACTGTATTTTCTACATCAGTCTACACTACAGTATATTCTCAATATCTTGTGTAGTTTTTTATAATCTGTAATCTGTTTACCATTCCGTCACGTTTTTTATCGATCTTTCGATCATAGTATAGTCGATAGAGTTGATCGATACCTTATCACCTCGGACACGATGCGCGCTTCACACTGGTCACTTGTCAGATGAAGGTAACCGTGTAGTCATCGAAATGTTACACTCAAATCTTCTACTGGTTGTGTTTTAAAAGTCTTACATTGTTTTAATAAATTCTAATGTTTAAAAAAAATGCTGTCAAATCTTTATTTACTGGCATCGGGATGTACAGTCAATATCAAACTACAAGAGGGTCAAGGTCACACTGGATCAATGTAACTAAATTACAAAACACAAAAATGTTCAAATTAAATCTTAATAAATGAAGTTCTTACTGTAATTTTAATCTGAATGCGAAAGTATGTGTCATTTAAATAATATCCCCAGTTTAATCTTCGTGGTACTTTCCTATTCTGTACAGGTGCTAGCAAAAATGAAAGATGTCTACAAGACCAGGAAGAATTAACTCTTAATTGATTGTATCAATAGGTGTTTCTGACAACCTACCACATGTCTCACATTAATATGCAGTTACATAAAATGTTACACGAGCTTGAATTTACTGTCACTACCTGGTCCAGCTGAAATGTAAGCATATCAATGAGGAAATAACATGATGTGAATTTAAATGTAAACAAATCTCATTATCCATTAATTTAGAACGGAAACCTACACCTTACATATTATACACTTATCATACTTATTGTTTCTACATAGTCTCCCCTCAGATAACTTTTCTCAAATGAAAATGACACAAATTATTAGAATTTTCCTGACACAAATATGTATGGTTGCTGCTGAAAATGATGAATAGGTCAGGCCATTGTTGATGTGCTAAAATAACACATTCAGTTTCATTATATATCAAATATATGATACTACAATGTATATAAAGTAATTAAGATACGATATTTTAGATATGGAGGTAGATAATATGTCTTAATACTCTTATATATCCTATTACCTGGTACAGGTAACAGGGAAGATAAAAAGGGAGATAATTAATCTGAGTCCAAATCTAATATGGGTGTAATCTGTATATTTAACAATGCCGGTTTTTTAAAACCTTTTCATTTTAACAATCACTAATACATGTATCATCACGATGTAAGAATGAAAGTCAATGATAACAGTCTTACCAAGACTCGGCAATTTTCCTTCAGACTCAGGAAGAAACGTGTTTCCTTGGACGTGCAGACATCAACTCTAACACACGTGTGTGATCTTCTCATTCTCAATCATGGATGGTGTTTTAAAACATTCTGGGATAATTTATTGGATTGGTGGTTTTCACCAATGATACAGATTCTTCCCCTCATGAGGATAACTTCTTATTAACATTGATTTCTCCTGAGTGTGACCGATATATCCAGATATGGAGCTCATCCCCAGTGTTGTTACACTTGGACAGGATTGACTTTCAACAGACATTTTTCAATTATCTGACTCGTGATCAGTTCATCATTCTTGACAGCTTTATTTGAGTTTGTCTTTTTTAGTGTTGATTTGTAGAACTTGTACTTAAAAATTGAAACAAGTAAATTTTACTTCATATGCACACACTTAGACAACCAACAAGTCATTTTTTTTATATTGTTAAATAATGAAGTTTTTAGTAGGGGAAATAAGACCTTTCACGTTCAGACTTGCTGTACAAAGCTTAAAATACAACAAACTGGGGTCATTGTCAGTACTAATGAAAAGCAAGATCAACATTTCATAATCCATTCAGAGAGAGAGAGAGAGAGAGAGAGAGAGAGAGAGAGAGAGAGAGAGAGAGAGAGAGAGAGAGGGGGGGGGGGGATAACGCCGGTGCGAGTGACCTTCTTGAATGTAGTTCCCAAAAATGGATATCCGAGGTTAGATGACCCAGGAATCGCGAGGTGTTCCGATTGCCTTGGATAGTAATAGGAACGCCAACTCTCGGATAAGAACATATGCTCCTAAGTGTTTAGGACTGGATGGGGACAAAAATAGAACCGTTCCGTTCTCTCTGTTCCATTCTGTTAATAATGTAAAAGTATAGAGGTAATCTTTCATGTTTTAACCTTGTTTTTCTTTGGTATGTCTTTTCTATGGTTTAAGCTCAACTATCAATTCTCTGTGAGCTGAAACACGAAACTGATCCTGAGCTAAATGGCGTCCGTTGACGCCAATAATAGAACGCTAACCTTGTAACACAAAAGCTTAACACCCATGAAATGATCGATATGTGTATCATTCCTTTTAAGTTGGTGACAAGTTAAGAGATGCTTCTAACATGTAAGGCTGTAAGGTTGCTTCATTTCCATTAACGTTGATTACATCTGAAATTGTAGTCATCATGTATCAGGGCAACGATTAATTACAGGCTCCCTCATTGAAATTTTATAACTTCGGGATTACTGAGAATAATTGTCGCTTGTTACGAACTTATGTTTCTACGAATGACAAGAAGTCTTCTTTAACACGGCGTGATCATGTCTTTTAACCCTTTTCTGCATAAAAATATGAAAATTACTGTTTTGAAATGCTATCTCAAGGAAGACTAATTGACATGAAAAGGTATTTCATTTTGTAGTTGTGTTACACACGCACTCATGCCTTCTTACATCAAATGATTTCGCTCGGGAACTAATGCTCTCGATAACTTTTACATGTATGTAGCGTGTCGTTGTGGTCCGATTGTTTTGAATACAAACGGTAGCCTCCGTATTCATGACCTAGTGTCCCAGAAGTTCTGTATACTTAAACAGGACATCAAGTATGCAGAAAACTGGAAATGGAGGGCATGGATTGGGTTATATTGAGTTGGGATGGAAGTAGGGGTACCGCGGTGTTTAGGATCATGCCAGATATCACATCACATTTGACGTCCTCTTCATAAACATCCTTCAGAGCAAATTTCAGTCTCAGGCAATGACCGTGACTAGTTATGCACAGTACATTATGTAACGTGCTGACTATAGTCCTTAAACAAAAATTGTTGTTACATGACTCACTATGCAAATGTCAATTAAGTCTCTCCGACTGCTTCCCACGGGAAAATTGTTTAAAACATTCATACGAGTATGACGGAGCGTCTGAATGACCGTGATTACCGATGTATACATGTGTATTCTCAGCATGAAATAATCCCTGTTTACTTTGGATAATTCTGGTAAGCAAACATTTTTCATGCATTCGATACTTTCCCGCGGTGTTGAGACCAGCCCAGTAAACCCTTGGCCTGGGGATACAGGTAATCGAATTGGTCCTAATACCTCGGGAAGATTGATTTGTCTGTTTGTAAAAAAGACACGAAAAGAAGTTCTATAGGAATCCTTATGTAAGTACATATAAAGGCTCCTCTTGGACCCTATAGCCGTGCCATTTTCATTTTGAGATTGACAGGAAATGACAATATTGGGTTGAGAGTCGGGCATATTGTATTTTGACAATGAAAGGTTGTTTTGGCTGATTACATAAAGAAAGTGGCTGATTACATAAAGAAAGTAGTTGAAAGGCGGCCATCTTTGATTTCGAATATTATTATTTCGTGAGAAAAAATTAAATTCATATTTTTAAAATTTCATTTGCTAGTTCATCTTGGTCCCTAATGGGTACCCTTTGGTTTTTTTAGACTGATTTACATACATGTATATATATAATTGCCGACAGGCAGCAATGTCGGGTTTTAACAGTCATAATACGTCATCCCGATAGTGGTAGAGAAAAGTACATTAGGTGGATAATTCTCAAACAAAAGGAGGTACCCCTTGGTCTTAGTAATTCCCATTGATTTCCGAGCCAGATTTAAAAGAACCAGTGACAAGTGCTTTTTAGATGCAAGGAATCCCAATTGGGACATCTTTTCACGAAGCTGTAGGAAAAGTGTGAGGATTTTAGTTTTTCTAATGTGAATTTTCCATTCCTAGATACCACAATCCTGCATCCACGACTTTAACGTTTACATGCCGCAGATGGTTCGATAGCCATTGGTCTGTTCTAGATATCAGATTTCTCTGCAAGTTGTGGGCAATTGACAGAAAAAAATCACGATACATTAATTCGACAGATGCAAGCTGATGAAAATTCTGGGGAAGTTTTGCGGTCGTCAGCATGGTCTCACCGGGAAATGTCCTTGTGTGAGATAAAGTCGAACTTGTTTGATACTCACAAATTTATCTAACGGCTCGGCTCCGTTGTTGTTTACATTACTCTCATATAAAAACATGACTTTACTTGAATTGACCAAGATTTACTTGGTGAGTGCCGTCGATGAAACAGAAGACGCTAACCATTCCGGAACAGGTGGTCTTCTTTACATTGTTGTTTGTTAAGGTGTCTCCGTGTAAATATCTCTTTTGTTCATATTTTACCATTGTTCCAATGAATTCGAGTGTGAATTAAGATTCTGTAGATATGTGGGTATTTTCTTTATTTTTTGTTTTTTTTGGTGGGGGGTTTCCCACTTTTTCTTGCTGTTACTTTGATAAATTCAACTCTCGATACAACAATTTATTTATAAAAAATAAGAGAAAAAAGAGAAATGAAGTAATAAAAATTCAAGAAATAAAGAAAGATCATGAAAATGTCGGCGCCTTGATCCCTATGGAATCTCGTTTTTGAACATCCTACCCCTACGGCTTGTCGAAATGGACCAATGTCTCTTTTGGAAGAAATCTATCCTATAGGAGGTCACATAATAAAAGTTATAAAACTGACCCTATCCGTTGGTCACAGTCATTTCTATATACAAAACTTGACATGAGCAAACCGTCTCTTTGGACAAAACTTTTATCAAAATTGCTTTGGCCGGCCTCCAGCATACAATAGGACTCCGCCTCAAAATGATTGTGTCTGTTGTCAAGGTTTTTTGCTTTTATACAAATGTGTTCTTTGCGGACGTCGTCGTGTAACAGGTCAAATACAAGGACTCTGGGCTCCTGGAATATTAAGTAAAAGAGTAGTTCATGATATATATCAATCTCTATTACATCACATCGGAAGAGGTTCGCTATCACTCTCAAAATCATAATATAATTTTTCACGCAATGAAGTTATACTGGTCAAATACCCTGACTCTTGGCACCTTTGTTGTTTAGAAGAAGATTTTTAAAAGTGCACTTATGATCCCTGACTATGGGTATCCTATAATGTTACCGCCAACACATTATAAAGATGTGTTCAGCTCGTCTTAGCACGCTGTAGTATTATGGTAGTTCACCTCAACTGTGCAGATAGATAAAATCTAAACGTTTAATTTGTGTTACATGAACCCTGAACGTTGAGAAGTTTGTTTGTGTGAAAAACTTTGAAGTACTTTATCCCAGCTATCTACGTGTATAAATTATCCTGACCAAATGAGCCTTACAGCGACATGAAATTAGCTCATAACCAAATAAGTTGAAAAAAATCATGAAATTTAGTCATGAAAATGAAATGTCATGTCAATCTTTACAGACATCCTCTCCAGATAAAAGAAAAACACACAGATAAAATCCTTAATTCCAATGCATTAAAGATATTTCTTCGTTTTTATTTTTCTTGATTCAGTCTGAATGCACATTTAACATGAGTAATCATTGCACTGATTAACGACACTGTCTACAATAAGACGACGACGTGTAGTTAATATGTTCGATTGTCTAAAGGCATCGACACGACATTCTATTTATTTCCAAGGCAATGTGCTCACAGATATCTTAATGCACAAGTTTTCAAAAGTTCACTGAACAGCTTGGATTATTGAAAACTTTTCCGAAATTCTGAATTTGAATTCCTTCAAGTCATAGTATGGAACCAGAACCAGTTATAGAGAAGAACCACAAACGTATGGAATCCCTTTTTGTTTTGATTAAGTTGTGTAAGGCATAATGTTAAAATATTTCAGAATATGGAAATGATATCATCGGTTTATTATCTCAAACGCCAAAACGTGCACTCTTAGTACGGAATTTCAATTAAAAACACGTTATTATTTAAACAGCCGATAAAAAGACTGGTTGTCGTTGTGATTATTGTGCTTTGTTAGCGATAGCGGGTGGAGCGCCCCCTACAGGGCGGATCTCATCATTCATTGCAACATAATCTCCCCAGTCATCAAATGCAACAGCGACTTCCCGCCAAAAAGTAATTACGCGCGAAATGGACGGGAACTTATTTAATTTGATTAGCAGAATAAATATCGATTTTCTGAAATAAGCCATTACGATAGTAGTACACCATATTTGATATCACTGCAGAAATACTTGGTTTTCCTTTTTCGCGGACGGCTGTCGATACGCATGCTTGGCCGTTATGTGTCACGTGACATTACCACGATAAATTATAAGAAAATTCTAATTAGCATGCCAATGTGCTGACGCTTTGTGTTTTATACGATATAGTATGTTAGGCAGTCTGGAATTCATTGGCTTGGATATTTGGTGTCATAGATCGTGAGTTCGAGGCCCGGGCAGGGCACGAATCAAAAATTGGTTTAAACAATATTTTATTTTCAGATTTTCGTTTACAACATACACATACACAAATTATAAAATTGAAAATGGATCTGGCAACAAGATTATAAATCTTATATTAAGCCATCTCCAATATAAAACAGTTACAATAGTACAATTTACATTGAACACATTGAAAGAGATTTTTTTTTAAACTTAACATTCACTGATGAACACTGACCGTTAATATGTAAACCATAAGGAGATAACATAAGTTGGTAAGATAGGAGAAAGGAAGAGATAAAGAGAGCACAAGGAAACTCCATCCAGCACCTAGAATCTACCCGACTCTACGATGTACATTTGCACCTTTTCAAATATAATGATATTATCATCTTGAGACAGGTTTGGGTCACCATGAATGAGTAATTCTAGTGATAAAGTGAAATTTAATGTATCTAGGGTATTTTCTCTAGCTCGATTATAGCGTACACACTGCATCAAATAATAAGGAGTTTCAACCTGCCCACACACACACAGATCTGTATCTGAAACATGATTATTATAGAGATGAAGACGAGTGTGCATTACCTGAGCCCAGCGTTCACCAACAAAGTAGTATAGAGGTTATCAAAAATAAAACATTGCCTTCCTTCGTTGTGTTACAATGCCTAAATATCAAGACATTAGCACAATGCATCATATACGATTGGTCCGAAGGTGCCAGATTTGAATTACCTGTCGTAAATGTACCCGAGCTTGATATATGATATATATATTACTCCTTTCCTCGGATGAAAGGGTGTCAAGACACATAAACTTACAATGCCGTTCTACAGTATAATTTATAACTTTGTGTTTTATGTTCGATGTATGTGAGGTACATTTGTGTCTTGATAAAGGGACAGATTGCCTCGAAAATTTGACAATTCACTTATTTCATTGATCATATATATGTATATATATAATATCATCACGTCATCACACCTTCCTCTTCCTCCTTTCCACAGGGACCTAAGACTTCAGAAAGTCATTATTCTCATAACTAAGTCCATATAGAGTACCATTACTTACCAGTAGACATTTTATAGTGTTTACGTAAGTTAAACTGACGCTCATCTTCGGAGAATACTCCGATAAAGACTGCTACATCCATGTGTTCCCTGCAGCACACATGTTTTCAAGCGCCAAATAACTTTTCAACTAGACGTGGTGATGTCCCCTGCATAATGTAAAAAACAGACGTTTCATGTTTTTACACATACGTATTAGTTATTGAGGTCCATGAGGTCCTGCGACAATAATATTATGCATGATATGTACATAATACTTACCTAGCTCATGACAATGTGCCTGAAAACAATTAATTTAAAGAAGAAACAATAAACAGTCAGTTAAATTGACAGAGAGTTTTTTACATTTCCAAATAATAGAAGAAAACATTGAAAACAGCTAATTATTGTCTGTTCACTTTATATTCACGCCTCTTTCGTACCTTGACAGTTCTGGCAGTCTTTGCCGTTCGTTCCTTCATCTTCATTTCACGGTTCAATCTGGCCCTGTCCATCTTTTCTACGGTTGCTATCATTCTCTCCATTTTAGAAATGGGTGGTAGTTTCACGGTGCGAGATTTCTCGCCAGTTGAACATTGTGTTACTCTCGGTATTGCGGCGACAGAGAAACTGTGTGAGGATCGTTTTGGTTTGTTGTCGTCCATTTCGATGATGAATTCCACACCCTCTCTATGCTTTTTTGGTATGATCCCCTCTGTTGCATGCCCATTCGCTCTGTCTTCTTTGTCAGATTCAATACCGGCGTTCCAGTGCTAAGAGCTGCCCGAGCCGTTTTGTCAGGCACATCCTGTGGTGAAAATAGAACATATTTAACGCAACCATCTAATAATGTTGTTACATCGAGCAATTATCAATTGAATTCGATACTTAAATCAGCTTAACTGATTTTTAATGTAAATAATCGACATGGCGGGAATGTCCGGCAATGGATGTTGCGATTTGACAGATTCAAACTGACTAAGCGTAAGTATATTTCAGTTTACGCACTTAAACTTGTAGTGTTTCGACCATACAACTTTACATTAGAATGAAGTGCCCTTGAATATAATGTGTATCTGAAATAGATATTCCCGTTAGTGGAGTGATTTGTACCTAAAAACTGACGGTAATTCAGGTTTGTTTATACGCCAACTATTCATGTAAACACGTGCCACGTTTATCATAGATAGTTAAAAGAGTAATTACCGTATGTGTTGTAAGTAATCTATTTATTTATATATCCAAAATGAAATGACTACAAATGTTTGACGATGGCATTTTATTTACAAGAAATCCATATGTAAATGGCCATGTTTACACAAATATCACAATAACTTGATAAAGGATAAAAAAATAGGACAGAACGTCATGTTTGATTCAGACCGAAAGTCTGTTGCACATCCAATGAACTTTAAAATGTATTTTAGTACATCCAGATCTGTCTCTTAGTAGTTTGGTAATTATTGAAATCAATTAGGAACCAATTAAATGTCAGACTTTGTGTGAATACATCTACAACACAATCCAGTTATTCAGATGTCTTATTATTTGAAGATGGTCAACATTGACATGCACATATTAAGAGAAAATTACCCATATATGACTAACTATGAAGCAAATAGTCTCTGTATCAATGATACCAAACACGTTCAACCTATTAGTACCTATAATTTTGGTATGAGGGTATTGAATAGACAATCAAGCATGTTTTCTTTGGTTCTGCAAAGATATCCTTCAAACGAGAAAACACTCGCAGGATGACATTACCTACAAAATAGAATCAACAAAACCAATGTGAAGCCTCATATACAAAAATGAATAGCTACTAATTATTACCAAAGTAATGAGTATGTTCTCTGATAATTTTTTGTCATTTTGAATTTGTTTAATTATTTTTTCAAGCTTTGAAATATCTTATAAGTCTACTCTATGCATACATCTTTGTCTTCCAATAAATAGCAAAATATTAAAAAAAAATAAATTCCATGAAATGTTTAAATGAAGATGCAGTCAACATATAGTCTCATACAAGCTAGGCCTTGTTCTATGAGGGTGGATAACCAATCACCTTAATATATGTTGTATTAAATACATAAATAACAAAATTCCAAGAGCATGATCTCTGTCTTACAAATATCAAAATAATTATAGATAAATCTATCTACAAGAAATTGTGAGAGTATAAATAAACACAAGTACTTGTCGAGTCGATTTCAATAACAGTTAAAAATAACAAACCACATACTAGCCTTATAAATTACTAAATGTTCTTTCTAAGTATCCACTTATAGTCCGCAAGTCGAATGCATTCCAAACACACAGTTAACCTACATTGCACAGGACCTGTTGTGTTTGTGATTTATCATCATACATTTTTTAAATCTCAACTGCTAAAACAGGGACGTATATACCATAATTAGGAACAGTAATGTGGGCATTAATCGACTGATGAAAAGACCGAATTTGGCAAAACTCAATATGGCGCGCACCTAATGACCATTGATCGAACATCCGTACACATCAAGAGTATTCTGTTGTTAACTTCCTTATCGAAGTTGCCTATCGAGTATATCTCTGATAATTTCAATAATATTTCAAGTTGAGAACATAAGATTTGTCACAAGAATAAATTGATATTTACAATTATAAGGCGATTTGTTAGCGGTTATCTTGGTAGGCTCGTCAATCTCGTAAAATCTCGCCATTCTCGGGATCTTGTTATCCGATACTCATCCTATACGTGAGCTTCATATCCCGTTAATATATACGTCACTGGCTAAAAGCATTCCAATTTTTGGTAAGTCTCATAACATTAACATCGGATAATATTAACCATGTATCATTTCATACTGCGTCGCAATCGTTTAGTTTGTGGGCACTCGTTGCTATGGTTACTTTATTGTACTGGTTATTTATTTACTTATCTTTTTTTATAGCATATGATTATTTACATATTTTCATATTATATGTTAATACTCATATTAAGGCATATGAGCCTGAGAGTTTATTTTCTTTGAAATATCGGATATATCAAAAATGAAAGTAGACATATTGCATTTTACGGTATTTCCAATTACAAAAACTTGAGTCCTAGGTAAACACAACCAACACACACACACATATACGGGTGTGTTCCCCGAACGACTACTCCTGTAATTGAAACCTAATTATCTTGAGGTGTTGAGGGGCTCTCAGTGGGGAGTAGTCCTGTAAATTGTAAACATCTTGCCTGTACAAACAAGTCTTATTACAAAATGACACAAGATAAGCTCAGGTGCATAAACTATATATTTTATCATAGCATAGTATTGTAACAAATGTATGTAGCACATTAAATATAATATATGTATATATTGATATTGCACATGTATTGGATACAACTTGAGTTAATTAAAGATATTGACAGATAGATTAAAAAAAATTTCTGTTACAATTAACCTATTCAACATATTTCAATATGACTGGAACAGTTATCCGAGATGGATGAGTTGGGATGCAGAATCTACATATGTCATCAGGTCGATGGTTCTGTTTTGGTATCTTTCCTTCAGTGTCGATAGGCGTCGGTCAATATTCATATATTTCTTGGAACGTGGTCGCATGGTTCCTCCGGCTGCTCTCTGGATTCTGTTGATTTCATTGGCATTTTGTATATCATTGAACATCTGGATTGCAGAATATATATTTGGATGGGCGTGCTGTGTCATCTTCTTTATCTTGCTGTGCCATCCTTCTACACTGTTGGTGGTACGGGGTCCTTCGGTATGGAAATGGTTCCAAAGCTGTCGGTCTCCTTCTATCCACTGCTCTGTTACATAGTCTGTGAAGGTCTGTGTCTGCTGGGTAAGGTCTGCGGCATCTCGATCTTCTAAGGCCTGGAACCAGACGTCTTCAATGTCTTCCAATGGCGCAAGTGGTAGGATTGCTGCGCGTCTCACTAAGGTCTTCACTGCGTCGTTGTCTTTGTAGAGGATCTGTAGGCCTGTTGCTTGTGCTCTTCTCCATATGCTCTGTGTATAGTGGAAGAAGCATCCCTTGGTTGTAGTATCTGGAAAGACCTCTCTAATTGAGTTGTGGACTGCAGTCTTGAAGTCGGCGAGGGCACTGGTTGGAGAAAATCTTAAGTTGAGTTTAGCCATCTTGTCTTTTAGTAGCTGGAAAAATCTTCTGTAGATGGCTTGGCTCTTTCCTGAGAGAAAGGCATACACGACTGGTGTCATCTTCTCGTCAATCGGGATATGGATACTGTAGATCTGGTGGAAGAGGCTGGGACATGTGTAAAAGGTTCCGTCGCATAAGAAGGTTTCTGATGTTGCAAGGTAGTGGAGGTTCTCGGTAGTGGCGAAGGCTATAATTCGTTTGGCATCCTGGCTGTCATCAAATAGTAGAAATCTGTCCCCGGTTGCTGTCTCTGTCCATTTCCCTCCAAGTACAAAGTCGCTCACGGCTTTTGGTAGTTGTTGTGTCTGTCTTCGGCGGGATCTATACAATGATGATTTAGCTGTGTTGAAAGTTGGAAGACGCTCAACGACTTCTCTGCTGGCATCATCCCAGTCTTGGCCACGGAGTTTGTTGAGTTCGCCTGTGAAGAGTGTTGGTATTGGAGCTATTTCTTCAGCACAGCGCTTGGTAATCTGGTTCATAATCTGCTTGGCAACTACTTGTACCTGGTCGGCTGGGTGGAAATGGGGCTGTCTATCAAATGATACTGGAATGTTGTTTGATGTGGTGATGGAAGCTGGACATCTTGGTACGGTGCATCTCCAGAATACTCTGTCTGGTTCTCTACGATTAACTCTGTAGATATATGGCGGAGGTCAAGGTCATCTGGACCTGGTCAGTCGGTCTTTGTTTGGGCTCCGTGATTTCATCAAAGTTTCTATATTTCCGTCGGGAGAAAGATGCGGATTTTTGGCACACGGTAGTCCGGTGAATTGTTAAAACGTATTCTGGGGACATTTTTGGTGAAAAGTCTGGAAAAAATGCTGTTTTAGAGAACACACCAAGAACAATGGACTGACCACTGAAAACTGTTTACGCCGCGCACCCAGTGTGTGTACATGTATATGTATTTACCTCACCTGCACGAGTGTCACCTGTCGATATTATTATTTTATTTGGACTTTTAATCATCATGCCAGCTAACAGGAACAGTGTAGGAAGCGGGAGGACAGGAGTAAGGGGCAAGACCTTGGATCCTCTTTGTGAATCCTTAGCAGAGAAGGATAGAGAGGACGTTTTACTTGATAAGATATCGTCTCTAGTGACAAAGGATGATTTAGATAACATGATGGACAGAAAGATTGAGAGACTAAGAGCAGATATTAGGGAAGAGAACAGGGTTCTCGTGGAACAGTTAGAAGGGAAGATATTTGATTTAGAGAAGGAGAACGAATTTCTGAGGAGAAAGGTAGAGGAGCTGGAAGAACATACCAAGAATTCTGAACAGTCCAACGCCTCTTTGGGCTACAAGTTAAACGACCTGGAGCAAGACGGAAGAAAGAATTCCATTAGGATTGTTGGTGTGGAAGATAAAAACGATCGGGAATCGGTGGAGGAGTGTGTCGAGAAAGTCGTGACTTTGGTCAAGAACTCATTGAAAGTGGACATAAACGAGAATGATATAGACATTGCCCACCGGCTGGGTAGATTTAACAGTGACAAGCCAAGGACCATAATTTGTAAGTTCACACACCGAAGGAAAAAGACACAGATTCTCAGCAAGCGCCGGAACCTAAGAGGATCGAAAATTGTGATTTTCGAGGACCTGACCAAACGAAACCAGGACATCCTAAAGCAGGCGTATAGACTAAAGAATGTGAAGCATTCATATAGTGTGGATGGAAAACTGTTTGTGGTTTTAGAGAACGGGAAAAAAAAGAAGACTGGGATATGATACCGAATTATCGGACAGCTACTTAGCAGATGACAGAAACTTCCGATCCGGTAGTGATTAGTATCAGTGAATTTAAATATATATTATATATTTGGATTTTGTATATATGTGTATTTTTTCTACTGAGTGATCGATAGTGGACATGGGTACGTTATAGTACCGCCAGGGAAGGACACGCCCTGGTTTTATCGATCCAGTTATATAGTGTGAAGTACAGTGTGATTGTGTTTAATGTGTTTTTCTTTAAGATGTGAGTTTTATTGTCAATGTATTCGATTGGGATGTTTACTGGAAAACTTGTAGACCGGTAAGTGCATATTTATTCTGTTTGTTTCTCGTCAATGAAACATCTTTGAATACAATTTCATAACTTTAAAGAACTAAATCAGGTGAATATTGATTTAGTATCTTCTATCGTCAAGCTTTTGGGCAGCTTGGATTTTAAATTCCATTTATCTATTTAAATTCCGGGAAATGGCAGTCCACTGTAAATGATTAATATATTACTTCCGGTTTGCACTTACTTCCGGTTGTTCACATGACGTTTGAAACAGGAGAAACGTGCGTGCGTAGGTAAACAGTTGTTTTTGACTTGACAGTTTAGACATGATTTTTAACTTACTTTCTTTCTTATTCCTTTCTTTTCTAACTTTTTCCTCAAACGCTGGGCTAGTCAACATGTATTTGTCAATCGGGAATATAACTTGAACTGATGGATGGGGTATCTATTCTGTCCGCTAACTGCCAGGGTCTCGGGGATAGCTTAAAAAGAAAGGATGTTTTTTCGTACCTTAAAGCTAAGAGATGTTCCATTTACTGTTTACAAGACACACATTTCACTGAAGAAAACCAGAAAGTTATCAGAAGTGAATGGGGATTTGAGTGTTTTTTAACTCTTTTAAATCTAATTGCAGAGGAGTCGCTATTATGTTAAATAATAACTGTGAAATTAAGGTTAACAAGGAAAAGAAAGACTTGACTGGGAATTTTTTGGCTCTTGATTTATTAATAGAAGGTACAAAAATTACACTTATTTCACTATATGGTCCAAATGCTGACACACCAAACTTTTTTGATAATTTAATTGACACTATTGATGATTTTGGTAATGACAAGGTTATTATATGTGGGGATTTTAATTTAGTTTTAGATCCAGAGATAGACTATGATAAGGGTTATAAAAATGTTAATAATAAGAAAGCAAGGGAAAAGGTTTTGGAAATCATTGAAAGTCATGGTTTAGTTGATATCTTTAGGGAACTACACCCTGATAATAGAAGATATACTTGGAGAGAAAAAAGACCCCATTGAAGCAGGCGAGATTGGATTATTTTCTTACTTCAGATAATTTATTATCAAGTGTAAACAGCTCAGAAATAGATCAAGGCTATAGATCAGACCACTCTTTTCCTATTTTGAATTTAAAATTTAATGAGTTTAGATGAGGTAAAGGATTATGGAAATTTAATTCGTCATTACTTTTTGATGAAAAATATCTTGATTTGGTTAAAAAAAGTAATTTCTGATACAAAAAGACAGTATTGTCTTCCAGTGTACAACAGAGATACTATTGATAATATTTCAGATACAGATATTGAATTTTTTATTGATGATCAGATTTTTCTTGAAACATTATTAATGGAAATAAGGGGGAAAACAATATCCTATTCATCATATAAAAAGAAACTGCAAAATTTAAATGATGATATCTTAAAGAAAACTATACAAGATTTGGAAGAGCAAGAGCAGGTAGATTCTGAGGAGTTAGAAACTAAGAAAAAGGAATTGGAAAATATTAGAGTTAGTAAAGTTAAAGGTAGCGTTATTAGATCCAGAGTTAGATGGCAAGAAGAAGGAGAAAAACCAACTAAGTATTTTTTTGTATTTAGAAAATAGGAATTTTGTCTCCAAGATCATCCCAAAACTAGAAAAAGAGCATAGTATTATAACAAAACAAGTTGAGATATTGGAAGAAATACGTGTTATTATGAAAAATTATATGATGATAGTAGTTCAGAAATAGAGGATATAGACTTATCAGAATTTTTATACTCATCGGTTGTTCCAAAACTAGATAAAAAGGAGGCAGAAGACTTAGAAGGATTAGTTACTCTAGACAAGGCAGCAAGAACATTAAAACACATGAAGAACAATAAAAGTCCTGGTAGTGATGGGTATACTGTTGAGTTTTTTAAATGTTTTTGGAAGCAGATTGGTGTTTTTATTGTTAGATCTATAAATTGTGGATACAAAAAAGGCTTACTTTCCGTTACTCAAAGACAAAGTGTCATCATATGCATTCATAAGGGAGATAAACCTAGACAGTTTTTAAAAAAATTGGAGACCAATTACTCTATTAAATATTAGTTATAAAATTGCTTCAGCCTGTATAGCAAGTAGGATAAAAGCAGTTCTAGATAAGTTAATATGTGAAGATCAAACAGGGTTTCTTTCAGGTCGGTACATAGGGGAGAATACTAGGCTTGTATATGATATAATGCAGTTTGCTGAAGATATGAATATTCCAGGAACGTTATTAATGTTATACTTTGAAAAAGCCTTTGATTCTGTGTCTTGGAAATTTGTTGATAAAGTTTTTGATTATTTTAATTTTGGTCCAGAGGTTCGTAATTGGGTTAAGTTATTTCATACTAATGTTTCAGCTGCTGTTAACCAGGGTGGTAACCTGTCAAATTTTATAGATATTAAACGAGGTTGTCATCAAGGCGATCCGATCGCCCCTTACATCTTTCTTCTTTGTGTTGAAGTTCTAGGAATCAGATTTAGAAACAATAAAAAGATCAAGGGTATAGAAGTGAGTAATTGTCCAATCCTAATAACACAATATGCAGATGACACCTCATTAATACTTGATGGCTCTGAATTATCATTGAAGGAATCTATTGTTGAGTTGAATAAATTTGCAAGAATATCGGGTTTAAAACTTAACATTGATAAGACACAAGTTGTGTGGATAGGAAGTAAAAGTTACAGTAGTGATACTTTTTTACCTGAATTAAATTTACAGTGGGAAAGGGTTAGATTTACTTTACTTGGAATAGAATTTAGTGTAAATTTGCATGAAATTCCTAAGTTGAACTTTGATAAAAAAACTAATTAAACTTAAAACACTAATTAAAACCTGGGCTAGAAGGTGTCTCACACCTATTGGGAAAAACAGCTGTTATCAAATCTCTTCTATTATCTCAGTTCAATCATTTATTTATTTCTATACCTAACCCAGATGAACACTTGCTGCAAAATATCTACTCAATTCTTTACAATTTTTTGTGGAATGGAAAGGTTGACAAAATTAAAAGGGATGTCATGACGCAGAACTATTATGAAGGAGGTCTAAAAATGGTAAATGTACATCTGTTTATTGACTCACTAAAACTTAGTTGGATACGAAGGCTCTATCAGAAATCATCTAAGTGGCAACTCATTTTCAAAACATTCTTTGATCTGCATAAATTATCTACATGTGGGACAGGATTTCTTCAAGATTGTGAAAAAAATTGTAAAAACAAATTTTGGAAAGATGTATTTAGAGCATGGGTAAAGTTTAATAATTCTAATGAAGTAAAGAAAATAAGTGAAAAATGTGTTTTGAAAATGCCGCTTTGGTACAATAGAAACTTTACTATTGGAAAAAAAAGTAATTTTCGATAAGGCCTGGTTTAATAGTGGGTTAAGTATTGTTAATGATTTAGTTAAAGACCCAGGCTCTCTCACATTTTACTCCTTTGAAGAGTTTACCGAGATTTATAGAGTTAATGCAAATTTTCTTGAATATCAGGGTGTTATTTCAGCAATTAGATCATATTTAAGGAAATCAAATATTTGTTTTAATCAACAGTCACTTGTTCTTCCATTAATTCCAGCCAATATTACATTTTTTATAAACAGGACTAAGGGATGGAGGGACTTGTATAATCTTCTTGTTAAAAAATCTATTGTTTCTTCAGGTAGAAGTAAATGGGAAAAGACATTTGAAGATGATGAATTGAAATGGGTTGAAATATTCAGTACACCTTTCAAAGTAACACGACATACAAAACTGCAATGGTTTCAATATAGGGTATTACAACACATTCTAACAACAAATACTTTTTTGTTTAAATCAGGTTTTGTTTATAGTCCATTTTGTAATCTCTGCAATTTACAACGAGAAACAATTATTCATGTTTTATGGGAGTGCCTTGAAACCCAGAAATTTTTGCAAAGTTTAGAAACACTTTTTGATGCCCTTCTGATCCCATTCTCTTTTAATAAACAAAGTTTTATTTTTGGTGTATTTGCAAACAATGGGAGAGAAACAGGAAATAAGACAGAAAATGTCATTCTAATTTTGATTAAATTTTACATATACAAAACAAGGTGCCAACATAAGATATTAAACCTTGTTGCCTTCATTAATTTGATTAAGGATTATTTTATTTGCCAAAAATACATTGCTAATATTCAAGGGGAACAATATAAACAGAAATTTGAGATTGAATGGAGAAAATGGAAAAAACTCCTTGATTGTGATTTTTCCTGAACTTTGTACATTATACAGCCTTTTTACCTGTACATGTAGGTTTTAATAAGATTATTTAATTAGTTGATCATACAGCAGTTGTTGGTCTTGTTTTTCCTTCCACTTGTTAATGCATGTACAATGTTTTCATTTGTTCCCATTAGGGTATATTTCCCTTTGAGACCCAAATTCTATTGCTTATATAAAGTGCTTGGAAGTCTCTAGCCCAGCATCTCTATCCTCCCCCCCCCCCTCTCTCTCTCTCTCTCTCTCTCTCTCTCTCTCTCTCTCTCTCCCCTGTCTTTCTCATATCGTACATGTGGCCCTGTTACTCTGTGCTTGCCTTTCTTATATTTTTTTTTATCTTTTTCTCTTTCTAATCTTTGTTTCTGTGTATTTTTTTTTTGATCGTGTGTATGTGTGTGGGTGTACATGTATGTGTGGTAAAAGTATGCGAGTGTGTATGAATGTATGTAAACAAAAATGCATTTATAATTGATGATTATGATGATGAATGGATGATAGGATGATAGTTATAATTATGATTATATTGATAATAATGATGATAGTAAGAATGATTATGATGATGATGATGATGATGATGATGATGATGATGTGTGTAAAGATGTGTGTATGGTTCTGTTTATTTGTCAATACATGTTGAAAAATGTTTTGAAAAATAAAACAAATAAAAAATATATCCGTCTAAGGCTAGGTTCTGACCTCCTTTTCGGTTGGTGATGAAATCCACATTGATCTGTGCGTTCGCCATTGCTGTTGAACTTTGGAATGATGAATGTTAGGTCCATGTTTCCTTATATGTGATTTGCCAGCTTGGGATGTTTCACAGTTTCACACTTTTACCTGGTACAGTACATGTGATTAGCTTGTGAGAGTCTACATTTAAGTGATATCAACATCTTGTGTGAGCTGTGTTCATAAAAAACCCAATAAAATTACAATTTACCAAATTGTTATGATATTTTATCATCAATAATTATAAAAACACATCATGAGATCTATTATAATATATGAAAATGATATTGATTGATTTTTATATAACCATTACGTATGATTATATATCAACAATATATATATAGATGCGAATTGAATTAATAAGCCCAATAAAAGTACAATTTACCAAATTGTTATGATACGTTATCATCAATAATTACAGAAACATATCATGAGATATATTATGATATATGATATTGATTGAATTCTATATATTTCTATAAAACCATTACTTATTATTATATACCAACAATATATGTCTATATATGCGAATTGAATTAATAAATTTCATATGATAACCCAGTTTTGGAAAATTGTTTATTAATGACTATCATCATGTTTATTTAATTTTATGAAATAATTATAAATGTTCAATAAATCAGTCCTACTGTTTCCCTAAATTTTCCCCTCAATTTCATGTTAATATTTAGGGCAGCTAATACAGGTAACACAGGTAATAACTAGTTATCTCTTCTGAGGGCCCCTTAACACCTGTAGATAATTGGGTGTTAATTACTGGAGTAGTCGATCTTATCTAAGTAATTCCCCGAATTCCTTAATCATTGTGCTTCTGAATGATTATATACTTAATACTTTAACGGAAATATAGAAGGACATACATTAGTATGCAATAGCCTTGAGTTGTACTGTACTTGAATATGAGTATGTGAAATATCATTAATTTATATATTGTCTTATTATTGACTTACTATATTATGTTACCTGTGTCTCATTGCTTGTCAGAAAATTAGCGTTTATTTTGGTGTAGTGTCAACTATATTCAATACTCACACTATTTTATGTAAAAAAACAAACAAAACTTCTGGATAAGTAAACGATACATGATCATGATGTATCGACTGCAGCATATTTGAAGAAGTCATTATTTATTTTATTCAATCAAATGACCAGGTGCCATTTCGATAATCCAAGAATTATTACTAATTTACAGGAATCGTTCATGAATATTCATTGATAGGAGACGATTGGTTCTCTCACTGCAGGGTAATAAAAGTTTTATTTATATTTTTAGAAAACACTGATCTTGAATAATGGCGGAAGGCGGACTTCCACGTAGAAATGAAGTCAGTGTCATCAATAGTACTTTGTTAGATTACTGTCTTCTCGAATGTCCTATTTGTCTGGAGCAGATGCGACAGCCAAGGTCTCTTCCCTGCTTACATTCTGTCTGTGAAGAGTGTCTCAGTACGTACATTGTAACAGACTTGTCGGGCGAGATGGCAGCAATGACATCATTTCCTTGTCCTGTTTGTAGGGAGATCATATCGCCTGTCAATCACTCTGAGGGAAAGGAAAAATGGGCGCGGCAATTCCCTGTGAATGGTCATGTTCAGAATTTAATCAGTCTTCAAGTTGCGAAAGGTACTCCTGCATTTTGTGGACCGTGTAAAAAGGCAAAAAACTTAGAAACACCAGCTGAGGTTTGGTGTAAAACTAACAACAATTTCTTCTGTGGACCTTGTAAAGTAAATCATCATGATTTAGTTCACAACGAATGTAACATTTTAGAGATCTGTGAGGTGAAGAATGCTCAGACATGGCCACAAGCACTGCCAATGATATGTTATACCCACAACGAGAAGATGGACTATTATTGTGAAGGTCATAAGTTTATCGGTTGTAACAAATGCATTGTTACGGAACATCGACTCTGTGACGTTGTAATAACACCCAAAGAATACTGCGAAAAGCAGAGGAAAAACTCTCAGCTCGATGATATGAGGAAGTCTCTTGAGAAAACGTCCAACATCCTTGGCCGGATGATAACAGCTTTAGACGATGAGGTAGAAGCAATGAGACAAAGCCTGGATGATAGTTCGACCAGTATCATCAATTTCCGACAAAGGATCAAAACCTTAATTGACAAAAAGCAGGAGGAGATAACTCATCAAATGACTTCAAGTTACAAAACCGACAAAGCAAAGGTTGATTTGTGGAAGCAGAAATGTAGTCGACTGAAAACTACTATGCAGAATACAAAAGAAGCGATGAGAGTTGCAGAACAGAGGGATGACGATGTAGATATGGTACAGCTATTCATCCGAGGTCAGACAGAGGTTCGGGCTTATGACGATCTCGTCAACAACATTAGGAGATCATTCAAATCTGTGCGTATCAAACACGACATCGGTACTGGTCTTCATACTCTCGACGATATCGCCAACTTTATCTTGGGTAGTATCACTGTTGACAGAAGGCGAAAAGCATTGCCCAAGGAAGTAAGCTATGTTAAGGCATTGTCAAAATGTCATGCAAAGAAAGTCGGAGCAATTACTGTCCCTGGATGTGGTTCGTTTTCTCCGGAAGGTGTTGTTTTCCTGTCCGCCGACCAGGTAGTTGTAAGTGATTATCACACGGAAAAACTGACGTTATTTACAACAGACGGACAATGTTTAGATGACCTGAAAATAGATAGTGATCCACGTGACATGTGCGTCGTAGACAATAATACAGTGGCAGTCGCTGTATGTTACGGTCAGACCGGAATACACATCATTAAAATACAGGACTCAAAATTGTCTCCCTCATCAGTAATCACACTGCCAGGAAACCTCGCGTGTTTCGGTGTAACGTATAGAGACGGTGTATTCACGACAAGCACACACAACGGCTTTTACGTTTTAAGTGAAAAAGTCGAGCCCGCAAACGTTAGTTCGTCAGCAACAAGTTGCTATCATCTGACCTGTGATCCTCTGACAGAACAGATGTATGCCAGCTTTAATACAATATCATCGCGTGATGTAGCAGTCGCGAGATTATCCAAAGGGTCACAAACAAGTGTACTGAACGCGGGGTTGGTCAAGGGAGCGATGGGTGTAGACATAGATCGCGAGGGAAATGTGTACGTGTGTGGTCACTGGTCCAAAAATGTGGTCCAGATTCCTGCAGACGGAACCGAGGCAAGAGAAATTTTGACATCAGAAGACGGTATAGACAGGCCCATGGCTATTTCGGTGTTTGGGGACAAATTCATACTGACCAATACGTCATTAAAACACGCAAATGAAATACACGTATACCAGCTCTACTGAATATAACTACTAGATGGTACTGCCATCAGACTATCATTGGTAGGTCTAAACAGTGACGAATGTTGTCACTGAATTGATGTATTTATATTGAGTTTTATTGGATTTCTGATTTGTTATTTCTTCAATAAGGAGATTTGTATTATCAGTCTTTCACTGTAAAGTGACTCAAGATGTCTTAGATGAAAAGTAACTATCAGCACTGGATTTTTCAGAAATTTCTTAAAACAAAAAAATTATAAAAGGTCTTCAATATACAGATTTTATTTCACTGGAAAAAATTCTAGTTCAGTGTTGGATGTGAAATAGTATCATTTTTCACTTTTACACTTGCATTTTAGTATTTTTTGAAAATTGATCCAACCGCCAATTCAGTGACATGAATCTAGAACCAGTTAGTTGTGATGAAACACTTGCACAAGTTTGAAGTGAAGATGGACTGACGTGGGTATATCCTATTACAATCATGTTTTCCCGATTTAGACAATATTTTATAGACAGAAATAATGTGTGTAAAAGTGTAGTGTTGTCAGAACACAGCTGAAATTTAATGGGTAAACTGTTCAATATGCTGGAATAACTTTAAACATACGTACTTTGGCGAAGTCAAACTTTAGCCAGAAATCCCATTTTGGTAAATCAGACAACAAAGAATGACCGCACCCACAATGATTGCTTTTAAACATACATAAACTGCAATTGGTACAATCATATTTTAACGAAATAACTTCAGCATGAACCGGGCTATAATCAGATTACTGCTAAAATATCTACGTTTACAGTATTTGAAATTGATCGTATGACACACTCTCCTGTGAAATGTTTAGGTCAAGTAGATGAATATTATGAAGACAGAAGATTATTATGCTATCTTAATGTCATCATCAAATTATTCCTAGATATTTATCAAATAATGTAACAATAGAAGATATGCTTCTGAACAAACATTTCCAGTTGTCAAAATACAGAACCGTTTTTCACCGTATACAAGTTCATATTGACAATGTAAATGAAAGGAATATTTTACCCATTATTGCTCGGCTATACTGCTCTATATCAGTATATTGCTGCTAGTATTTCACTAGGGTTATATAGGCCTCCTCCTCCAGGAAATAACTCGTCCTCGTGTTTCCTGGGGTTACAACGAGTATTATTCCCGAGTCCCTCCATGGGCGCCAATGTAGCAGATATCACTTTATTTCATTGCCTCTACTTGAATTCGGACCGTAACCTCTGGTTTACTATTCCGAAACTCAGCCGATCGAGATAAAGAGAGGATCACTCTGGCCGAGCGGTGTATTGCTGCTCGTATTTAACCAGTTACATTTAGATGAAATTTTGTCCTCATCATCAACCTGTAATAAGGATTTGAAATCTACTCTTTTAAAGGCTCTCTTGAACAAGGGGCTTCCGTTTGGATAGATATATATGTAGACTAAAACAAGAATAAACACATCTACTTGACGATCTTTTGAAATTTTGCGATATTGAATATTATACAATTAATTGAATTATGCACCTTACCGTCTGGCTTTTGACATTTCTTTTGACCACTTTTTCTTCTGTTGCTTTATAGATTTCATCCCGCAATATCACTGACGAGGTCTTAACAGACCAAACAGCTGTATGATATAACATCACTGACGAGGTCTTGACAGACCAAATAGCTGTATGATATAACATCACTGACGAGGTCTTGACAGACCAAACAGCTGTATGATATAACATCACTGACGAGGTCTTGACAGACCAAACAGCTGTATGATATAACATCACTGACGAGGTCTTGACAGACCAAACAGCTGTATGATATAACATCACTGACGAGGTCTTGACAGACCAAACAGCTGTATGATATAACATCACTGACGAGGCCTAGACGGACCAAACAGCTGTATGATATAACATCACTGACGAGGTCTTGATGGACCAAACAGCTGTATGATGTAATATCACTGACGAGGTCTTAACAGACCAAACAGCTGTATGATATAACATCACTGACGAGGTCTTAACAGACCAAACAGCTGTATGATATAACATCACTGACGAGGTCTTGACGGACCAAACAGCTGTATGATGTAATATCACTGACGAGGCCTAGAACAGCTGTATGATATAACATCACTGACGAGGTCTTGATCACAGCTGTATGATGTAATATCACTGACGAGGTCTTAACAGACCAAACAGCTGTATGATATAACATCACTGACGAGGTCTTAACAGACCAAACAGCTGTATGATATAACATCACTGACGAGGTCTTAACAGACCAAACAGCTGTATGATATAACATCACTGACGAGGTCTTAACAGACCAAACAGCTGTATGATATAACATCACTGACGGGGTCTTGACAGACCAAACAGCTGTATGATGTAACATCACTGACGGGTCCTAGAAGGACGAAACAGCTGTATGATGTAACATCACTGACGAGTCCTAGAAGGACGAAACAGCTGTATGATATAACATCACTGACGGGGTCTTGACAGACCAAACAGCTGTATGATATAACATCACTGACGAGGTCTTGACAGACCAAACAGCTGTATGATATAACATCACTGACGGGGTCTTGACAGACCAAACAGCTGTATGATATAACATCACTGACGAGGTCTTGACAGACCAAACAGCTGTATGATATAACATCACTGACGAGGTCTTAACAGACCAAACAGCTGTATGATATAACATCACTGACGAGGTCTTGACAGACCAAATAGCTGTATGATATAACATCACTGACGAGGCCTAGACGGACCAAACAGCTGTATGATATAACATCACTGACGAGGTCTTGACAGACCAAACAGCTGTATGATGTAACATCACTGACGAGGTCTTGACGGACCAAACAGCTGTATGATATAACATCACTGACGAGGTCTTGACAGACCAAACAGCTGTATGATATAACATCACTGACGGCCTAGCTGTATGATATAACATCACTGACGAGGTCTTGATGGACCAAACAGCTGTATGATGTAATATCACTGACGAGGTCTTAACAGACCAAACAGCTGTATGATATAACATCACTGACGAGGTCTTAACAGACCAAACAGCTGTATGATATAACATCACTGACGAGGTCTTGACGGACCAAACAGCTGTATGATGTAATATCACTGACGAGGCCTAGACGGACCAAACAGCTGTATGATATAACATCACTGACGAGGTCTTGATGGACCAAACAGCTGTATGATGTAATATCACTGACGAGGTCTTAACAGACCAAACAGCTGTATGATATAACATCACTGACGAGGTCTTAACAGACCAAACAGCTGTATGATATAACATCACTGACGAGGCCTAGACGGACCAAACAGCTGTATGATATAACATCACTGACGAGGTCTTGATGGACCAAACAGCTGTATGATGCAACATCACTGACGAGGTCTTAACAGACCAAACAGCTGTATGATATAACATCACTGACGAGGTCTTAACCGACCAAACAGCTGTATGATATAACATCACTGACGAGGTCTTGATGGACCAAACAGCTGTATGATATAACATCACTGACGAGGTCTTGACGGACCAAACAGCTTTATGATGTAACATCACTGACGAGGTCTTGATGGACCAAACAGCTGTATGATGTAACATCACTGACGAGGTCTTGATGGACCAAACAGCTGTATGATGTAACATCACTGACGAGGTCTTGATGGACCAAACAGCTGTATGATATAACATCACTGACGAGGTCTTAACAGACCAAACAGCTGTATGATATAACATCACTGACGAGGTCTTAACAGACCAAACAGCTGTATGATATAACATCACTGACGAGGTCTTGACAGACCAAACAGCTGTATGATATAACATCACTGACGAGGTCTTGACAGACCAAACAGCTGTATGATATAACATCACTGACGAGGTCTTGATGGACCAAACAGCTGTATGATGTAACATCACTGACGAGGTCTTGACGGACCAAACAGCTGTATGATATAACATCACTGACGAGGTCTTGACAGACCAAACAGCTGTATGATGTAACATCACTGACGAGGTCTTGACAGACCAAACAGCTGTATGATATAACATCACTGACGAGGTCTTGATGGACCAAACAGCTTTATGATGTAACATCACTGACGAGGTCTTGATTGACCAAACAGCTGTATGAAGTAACATCACTGACGAGGCCTAGACGGACCAAACAGCTGTATGATGTAACATCACTGACGAGGTCTTGATGGACCAAACAGCTGTATGAAGTAACATCACTGACGAGGCCTAAACGGACCAAACAGCTGTATGATGTAACATCACTGACGAGGTCTTGACGGACCAAACAGCTGTATGATGTAACACCACTGACGAGGTCTTGACGGACCAAACAGCGGTATGATGTAACATCACTGACGAGGTCTTGACGGACAAAACAGCTGTATGGTGTAACATGACTGACGAGGTCTTGACGGACCAAACATCTGTATGATGTAACATTACTGACGATGCCTAGACTGCTCAGCTGTATGATGCAGATGTATTTCATGTTTGGGCTCTGCGTTAATTCTTATTCTGTATTGAAAAGTTTCATTTGCGTGTTTTTGTACAGTCTTAATGTGTAACAGTTGTTTGTAATGAGTACATATAATGTAAACATGGAGCTATTTGGAGAACTGTCAGATTGATGTGGATTTGAAGAAAAAAAAATAATAAAACGTCTTGTACAGAGATTCTCAATCGACATACTCAATACAACCGGATTCAAGACAAGGTTATTACAAGATAACTCATCAAAATTTCAAGATGTATACAATTTAACCAACGTGCACCAATTTCTGGCCTTCTAACATCACCTTTCTTCTATGGTCCGTCTGGCAGTATGACCTTGTAAGGCCGCCCGTCAGTCACGTAGTCTGTCCCGTCAGTCACTTAGTCTGTCCGTCAGTCACGTAGTCTGTCCGTCAGTCACGTAGTCCGTCAGTCCCGTTAATTTTATTTTTACTGCTATTTGTGAAGAACTGCTGAAACGATTTATTTTAAGCAAAGGAGACAAACTCATTTTCTATCTTGGCTGCATTTTAAGCTTTTTGTTTTTTCAATATGGTTGTCGGTGGTCATTTTGGATTTGAAATAAAGAACTTTTACGTGAAGTTTTAAAGAACAATAATCTTTTGAGAATACAGGAATTATCTATATATATCTTTCTCATGCATGTCACTCTTGTACCTTTATTATATATATAAGATGGCCACCAACAGCCATTTGAAGTTTATTGAATTAGAAAAAAATTGATCTCTAAATGTGTTGTCGCTTACAATATGTATGTTATTTATTTTAAATATATTCGTCATTTGGTTTGAAAATGTTTTGTTTTGTATGAGTAATTTCAGCAACAGGAATCACATAATTTACTATAAACACGACTGTAAATGCAAGACATGTTAAAGAGGAAATAAAACAATTTTCGCTTAGAGCCATTGTAGATCGTAAAGGGGGAGACCGCAGATCCCTCTTGTATCTTTTGTCATATTTCCGTGAAGGGATACTGGACGAATCCGAAGGCAACTCCTATTGGAATGGTAGATAAAACGAAAGGATTTCCTAGATACGAAACCTGGAACCACACCCGAGATAAGCTTACAAAGACAGCCCTATAAAATAGCGACTTAACATATAGTGTAGAGCCGCAATGATGAAGTCAGCTATGGAACAAACACCAATGGTGCAGTTATAGGTTTGTAAAATTGATCTATGACCAGTAATTGATCATGCTTTTGTCTCAGATACATAGTTGTCAACAAACCTTACGTGCTCAGGTCGTTTTTATTGACATCGATAACGCTGTGCAAATCTCTTGTTCCAATAAAAAGCTACGCTAAACGTTAATCAACACGGCAGGGCTTAGATTCAATCGGATCCGAAACCGGGAAAACTTGTTCCGGAAAAACTAATGAACTGTGTGTGAATTAGCAGTGATTCTACTTCGGAGACAAGGCTTGTCACCAGACGACGCTTTTCCGATGGTTTATGTCAAACCTTTGGCCTCGATCCACTTCCAAGGTTAACTTTAGGGTCATGCACGCTCTCGCTCTGATGAACATATGCCGACTCCATGTACAACTAGGAATGACGAGCGACAATAGTTGTCCAATAGCTACCTGTTTCTCCATCACTAGTTGATAACCAGTGACACAAGTCTGAGTTTACTGAATGGTGGAAATATTTTACTAGAAATTTGGAGATAAAGGGTAAATAACTGAATTCAGATTTTCAAAATTATTGGTGGTTACAAGATGTTTATAAATAGATTCCTTGCGCCTGAAATTCACGTCAAAATTATTGATGGTTACAAGATGTTTATAAATAGATTCCTTGCGCCTGAAATTCACGTCAAAAATCATAATAGTCTCAATACCGATTTTTATGACGACTCTCACGTGATTGACACTGTTATTCTAATGGTACCACGGAAATGACCGACCAATTTACTGTATACATCAGCATTGATTTATTTACATTTTGCTTAGGATTTTCAAGATTTCGTGTTATGTCTTACGGAGTCACATGACTGACGAGATTCCAGAATCTCAAGACAAGGGACATAAGTGTCTGGCCATCAGCCAGTCACGCTGAACACAAACTACACAAACTACCAATCTCGATCTTTTCCTACGACGAAACCAACATCGACAGCTTTCCACCAAGCTGTGATGATTTCAATTTCCCTCTTGTAAATTTTCCATTTCTGGATAGCAATATCTCTTCATCTCCAACCTAGGCTATTTACATGTCACAGTTGATTCGACAACATTAATGTTATTTTATTGCTACTTCTTTCGTCACCTTTGTCATCATAAAATCCCGAAATCATAAAAATGGGAGAGATTCTGGCTGATAGTATCGTGTTGGTCGTTAGGGATCCCAGCAGGCTTTTAGAATACATATACATACTAGCTGTGCTGCTCCCCTTTTGTCTGTATTGTCATTGTTTCTATACGTGCTGATTTTTTTCGAAGAAATTGTCAAAACAGATCACAAAGACTTTGAAAATTAATTTGATTTCACTTTCATATTTATTTATGGGATCTTGTCATTAAATAACAAGATATTTATTGACTACGGCCGTCGTATATATCCATCAGAGTTGGAAATCAATTATACGACAAAATCTTGTACATCAGCCGCTTAACTCGATCTTTTCCATCAATGAAACCAACATTGACACCTTTGCACCTAATTTTTATGATAAGCGTGATGATTTCTATTTCCCTATTATGAATTTCCCATTTCCGGATTACAACATACCTGCATCCTAACCTATGGTGTTTACACGTCGTAGTTTATTCGATAATGGAGTGCCTGTTCCCATTATCATTTCGTTGAAGAATTCGTCAAATGACGGATAAACTCGGAACACGGGGATTAAAAAATGCGGATTGATGAAATTTATGGGCAGTATTATGTTCGCCATGGTGGTTTCATTGAGAAATATTCTACTTCTTTTTGTTATACGAAACTCGACGTGCTCATTAGTTTGACTGTTGGTTCCGTTGTTTTATACCTTGTTTTCATTTGAAAACGTGACATTACTTACTTAGATTGACTAAGGTTTACAAGACGCTTACTCTCCCGGAGCACCTGGATTTATTTTCATAGTACTTTTTAGGTGTCATCGTATAAATCTTTCTTTCTTGCCCTGGTTTTATGCAATTTTAGTTTGGTTTATAATTATGTTGTCACGTTTGTAATTTCTCTACCAGAGTTGTCGTTCCTTAACGGGCACACTCTGGGACGATTATCTCCCTTTACCAAACTCTTGAATGAAATAGAAATGCATAACGTTCCCCCTCTTTGTCCTTCTTTCTGTCTGTCCTTCCTCGCTCTCTCAAACTAACTACGATAGCTCTCTCTTGTACAAACTTACTAATAACACTATGTGAAACAAAACGGTATGAATTCCTATTTGAAAGGAACATCACGGTAAACAAATTATATTTTTTGATTGTGCGTGTTTTATAAACTTCAGTTATGCTATCCCGATATTAACTGTCGATTCCTGATGTCCAGTTCGACCACTCAATTCTTTCGGAAAACCCTTCTTATAACACATCGCGCGACAATTTTGAAAACGCGGCAGTTCGTTTGTATACAAGAACACGTGACGGTGGAAACAATATTACGACAAAAGATGTAATCACCTGTTCTTTGACACCATAATTTGTTATGGACACGTAGGCGTTGTTTGCTAACTCAACTTCAATTGAAGAACTATGTTTGAGTCCAGCCCTGTACGGATTTGAAAAAACCGGTAAAGCTTTGACTTATTTCCAACTTTCGACCATCCTTCGCCTTGTGACTGACAAAGTTACATTTCTCAACCGCGACCGATTCACTTGGGAAGCCAATTTTTGTTTACTGACGTTGGATGTTGTGTGCATGCGTAGGACGCAAAAAGGAAGATAGATACAGACTGTTGGTAAACAGCGAACGATTTTCCTATTATAATGAATGATGAATGCCTTTATGTGCATGTTTCAGCGAAAAACACCTGGCTTTCTCCATAAGATGATAAACTATATATGTATATGAAATATTTAAAAAAAAATCTGTGAAGATAAAAATCCCTATACTGTGATGTTGCTTTAAATGTATTTACAGGTTAGTATATCGACAAATTTTCGTAAGAGATTTTTTAATTACGTGACTCACTCCGTCGAATATATACATCGTGAATCTTTGTCAAGACATGCGGACTGCGCATGCTTTACTATATTATATTTTTGTACGTTAATTACCGTGCTGATGGTCTGTGACATTAAAAACTTGTATTTGTCTCCGAGTTTAATGGGGATTTATTGTAATGGTTTGAGATCCGTGTGGTACGGAGAAAAGCTTTGATGTCCATTATTTAAGCGAGAAGTGTCTTTGTTTTGTGACAATCCTCCGTGTTATAAAACAATATGTAACCTGTATTTGAACTTTTGAGCTGCTGACATCTAATTGAGGTCACTCAGGTCACTAAGGGAGGTCACTGTACTTCATAATGAAGTTGTTGATACGTGGAGGTCGTAGGAAGTTTTGTGTCATGTTTTTTTATTCATACTTAAACAACTAGTTTCATGTGAATATAATATCTACTGGTGATGGGATTACTCCAGTACCAGTAACACTACTTCAAATGTTCCAACTTCCAATATACTATCGGTAGTTCACGGTTGCACATTGACCTGAAGGTCTAACGTTCGATCTAGTAGACGGACGGGTGTTGTAATATCCTTATTTCTGTAACTTTGGGTACATGTCTCCATTGGCTGAACTTAACAATTTGATATGGTCTCGTTTGAATATTACAGCATGAACCATTAGACAAAATCGTGAAAACACGCACTAGACGAACTTAAGAGGATGACTCGGTTTGTAAAATTGTTTTGGAGAGTTTATCGCCAAAGGATACACTTTCTTGAATTTTTGCACTGTGCAAGAATGTGACATTATTAGAAAAGTCGCATCAGGCAAAACGATAAAAAGATGAAAATCTAACGAATATCACATTGTTATCTATCGATTAGTATCACGTTTCGTTCTGTCCGGAAGACCCTCCGTCCGTCCGTCCAAATTTATATTTTTGTGCGATAGGATAGCTTGCTTGAATATTACGTGTGTATTGTTTGATGCAGTATCTAAACCCTACCAAAAGCTACGAAATTAAATCTCAGCGAAATCTGCGCATTATTTTGGTAAACCTTTTACGATCTAATTGGTTGATCGGGATTTTTTAAAAATACGCCAAAAAAAACATTAAATATGATTATATATAAAATTCGTCTTGTCTATTTGGTTAGAAATATTTTTGTACAATTTGCTTGGGAACAGAGTGTAGAGCATTAAATGGAATATTTTATTTGAAAATGAATTAAATTCAGTCGAAATTAATTGATATCTTAGAGTAATATAAAATATCAAGAATACAAGTGCGCAGGAACAAGCTAAATGAAGGGACACAACTCTTGTATGTAAGTATTGAGCTCAGTATACTTCCTAAATATCATATACTTTGTATACATCTCCTGCGGAGATAATGAGACAATCAAACATCCAATGGGCTTTCTAAATATTGTGTAAAACAGTTTTGTAAATAATTTTTATGATTTTATTTCCAGACAATGTTTGATTACATTTTGTAAAACATTCCACAAGGTTCAAAATAAATTAATTAAAAATCTAAACATTTGTCTCTAAATAAAATGTTCGGTAATGTAATCTACATCGCATAGGTAACGTGGTATTAATGCGAACAGCGAGTTTCCTTCCTCGCCAGGAAATTCCGTCTTCTTACATCTTCTTATTAAAGGTAAAAAACCTTTCCTTCATAATGTGTTATGTTTATGATATTGTAGCTATAACGGGACAAATTTAAAACTTTTCAAGTTAAAACTTGTCATCAGCTGATTAAATTGTCCAATAGATAATTTAGCTCAATCGCCCTGAATCGCTCATGAAGACTGACTCCAGACTTTGATAAAGAACCGCCGTAGATAATGAGATCATATGATAATTGCCAATCAACTTGTTCCTCAACCAAGCTCTGGCAAAGTCCGTGAAATTGATCGGCAAATTTCCTCCAATCACTTCCAGTTCTTAATTCAAACCGTTTAGTACTCTGTCACAATAAAAATGAGATCAGCATTGATGGGTTAAGTCCAAGGTAAGAAACAAAATAATGGACGCACAGACCTGAGAGATGTTGATCTGTAATGAGATGCACAAGCTTCAGTGAAATACTTAATCAAAATATCCTTTTAATTCTTTAAACTGAGAAATCGTGTATTCTTATCAAATATCCTATAGGAAAGAGAACTAAACTTTTAATATAAAAAATGGTAACCTGTCAATTTAAATGACAATATACAAGCCTTAAATTTTAAATATCCAAACAACCTACATGATGATTAAGTTAGAATTCAGCATCCAATTCGATGTTTTATCTTCGTTCGTTTAGTCATGTTCGTTAGTGTGGAATATGGTAATGTATCGAGGCAATATAACCACGTCCTGTTGTTTCTGTAATTGGTTTTGTATCTTTAACAAGACTGCCTGATTACGGGTTTAATGGTTACAAGACACGCTTCCGGGTTTCTTAAATATCAACACATCTAGTTTTTTTGGTGAAATCTAAGTTCACCGTATTCTTGTTATTCAACAGCGGTTATTTATTATTGCGTCATTTTGATATAGCTACGTCATCTGTCGAAATCCGTTATCCAGGTAACTCCCAACACTAACACGTCCTCACTACATATATTTCATTATCTTATAAGGCTGCCTCACCTGTCATACAGATCACAGGTAATATCACTACCTCACCAGTCACACATATCACAGGGAATATCACTACCTCACCAGTCACACATATCACAGGGAATATCACTACCTCACTAGTCACACATATCATGGGGAATATCACTACCTCATTAGTCACACATATCATAGGGAATATCACTACATCACTAGTCACACAGATCACAGGGAATATCACTACCTAACTAGTCACACAGATCACAGGGAATATCACTACCTATCACAGTCACTAGTCACACACTACCTCACTAGTCACACAGATCACAGGGAATATCACTACCTCACACAGATCAGTCACACACTAGTCACACAGATCACAGGGAATATCACTACCTCACACACACATAGGTCACACAGATCATAGGGAATATCACTACCTCACTAGTCACACAGATCACAGGGAATATCACTACCTCACTAGTCACACAGATCACAGGGAATATCACTACCTCACTAGTCACACAGATCACAGGAAATATCACTACCTCACTAGTCACACAGATCACAGGGAATATCACTACCTCACTAGTCACACAGATCAAAGGGAATATCACTACCTCACTAGTCACACATATCACAGGGAATACCACTACCTCACTAGTCACACAGATCACAGGGAATATCACTACCTCACTAGTCACGCAGATCACAGGGAATATCACTACCTCACTAGTCACACAGATCATAGGGAATATCACTACCTCACTAGTCACACAGATCACAGGGAATATCACTACCTCACTAGTCACACAGATCAAAGGAAATATCACTACCTCACTAGTCACACAGATCACAGGGAATATCACTACCTCACTAGTCACACAGATCACAGGGAATATCACTACCTCATTAGTCACACAGATCACAGGGAATATCACTACCTCACTAGTCACACAGATCACAGGGAATATCACTACCTCACTAGTCACACAGATCACAGGGAATATCACTACCTCACTAGTCACACATATCATAGGGAAATCACCTCACTAGTCACACAGATAACAGGGAATATCAGGGAATATCACTACCTCACTAGTCACACAGATACAGGGAATATCACACACTAGTCACACATATCACAGGGAATATCACTACACTCACTAGTCACACACAAGGAATCACAGGGAATATCACTACATCACTAGTCACACAGATCATAGGGAATATCACTACCACACTAGTCACACAGATCACAGGGAATATCACTACCTCACTAGACACACAGATCACAGATCACAGGAAACAGGGAATATCACTACCTCACTAGTCACACATATCACAGGGAATATCACTACCTCACCAGTCACACAGATCACAGGGAATATCACTACCTCACTAGTCACACAGATCACAGGGAATATCACTACCTCACTAGTCACACAGATCACAGGGAATATCACTACCTCACTAGTCACACAGATAACAGGGAATATCACTACATCATTAGTCACACATATCACAGAGAATATCACTACCTCACTAGTCACACAGATCACAGGGAATATCACTACATCACTAGTCACACATATCACAGGGAATATCACTACATCACTAGTCACACAGATCACAGGAAATATCACTACCTCATTAGTCACACATATCACAGGGAATATCACTACCTCACCAGACACACAGATCACAGGGAATATCACTACATCACTAGTCACACAGATCATAGGGAATATCACTACCACACTAGTCACACAGATCACAGGGAATATCACTACCACACTAGTCACACAGATCACAGGGAATATCACTACCTCACTAGACACACAGATCACAGGAAATATCACTATCTCACTAGTCACACAGATCACAGGAAATATCACTACCTCATTAGTCACACATATCACAGGGAATATCACTACCTCACTAGTCACACATATCACAGGGAATATCACTACCTCATTAGTCACACATATCACAGGGAATTTCACTACCTCACTAGTCACACAGATCACAGGGAATATCACTACCTCACTAGTCACACAGATCACAGGGAATATCACTACATCACTAGTCACACAGATCACAGGGAATTTCACTACCTCACTAGTCACACAGATCACAGGGAATATCACTACCTCACTAGTCACACAGATCACAGGGAATATCACTACCTCACTAGTCACACAGATCACAGGGAATATCACTACATCACTAGTCACACAGATCACAGGGAATATCACTACATCACTAGTCACACAGATCACAGGGAAAATCACTACCTCACTAGTCACACATATCATAGGGAATATCACTACCTCACTAGTCACACAGATAACAGGGAATATCACTACATCATTAGTCACACATATCACAGAGAATATCACTACCTCACTAGTCACACAGATCACAGGGAATATCACTACATCACTAGTCACACATATCACAGGGAATATCACTACATCACTAGTCACACAGATCACAGGAAATATCACTACCTCATTAGTCACACATATCACAGGGAATATCACTACCTCACTAGTCACACAGATCACAGGAAATATCACTACCTCATTAGTCACACAGATCACAGGAAATATCACTACATCACTAGTCACACAGATCACAGAGAATATCACTACCTCACTAGTCACACAGATCACATATCACTACCTCAGGGTCACACATATCACAGGGAATACCTCACTAGTCACACATATCACAGGGAATATAACTACCTCACTAGTCACACAGATCACAGGGAATTTCACTACCTCACTAGTCACACAGATCACAGGGAATATCACTACACTAGTCACACAGATACTACATCACTAGTCACACAGATCACAGGGAATTTCACTACCTCACTAGTCACACAGATCACAGGGAATATCACTACCTCACTAGTCACACAGATCACAGGGAATTTCACTACATCACTAGTCACACAGATCACAGGGAATATCACTACATCACTAGTCACACAGATCACAGGAAATATCACTACCTCACTAGTCACACAGATCACAGGGAATATCACTACCTCACTAGTCACACAGATTACAGGAAATATCACTACCTCACTAGTCACACCGACAAGGGACATAACTACCTCACTGATCTCACCGACAACAAGGGACATAACTACCTTACTGATCACACCGACAACAAATGACATAACTACCTCACTGATCACACCGACAACAGGTGACAAAGCTACCTCACTGATCACACCGACAACAGGTGACAGAACTACCTCACTGATCACACCGACAAGGGACATAACTTCCTCACTGATTACACAGACAACAAGGGACATAACTACCTCACTGATTACACCGACAGCAAGGGACAAAACTACTTTACTGATCACACCGACAAGGGACATAACTACCTAACTGATCACACCGACAACAAGGGACATAAGTACCTCACTGATCACACCGACAGCAAGGGACATAACTACCTCACTGATCACACCGACAACAAGGGACATAACTTCCTCACTGATTACACAGACAACAAGGGACATAACTACCTCACTGATTACTCCGACAGCAAGGGACATAACTACCTCACTGATCACAACGACAAGGGACATAACTACCTCACTGATCACACCGACAACAAGGGACATAAGTACCTCACTGATCACACCGACAACAAGGGACATAACTACCTCACTGATCACATCGACAAGGGACATAACTACCTCACTGATTACACAGACAACAAGGGACATAACTACCTCACTGATTACTCCGACAGCAAGGGACAAAACTACCTCACTGATCACAACGACAAGGGACATAACTACCTCACTGATCACACCGACAACAAGGGACATAAGTACCTCACTGATCACACCGACAACAAGGGACATAACTACCTCACTGATCACATCGACAAGGGACATAACTACCTCACTGATTACACCGACAGCAAGGGACATAACTACCTCACTACTTATTCCGTTGAAACTTAACTTTATATCTGATGCTGTTTCTTCGGTGATATGTACCCTATTCTAATGTATTTTCGTTATTAGTAATAATATTTTCACACAAGCAGTTAAATGAATACCTGATTGTTTATAGATCCGTCTATAACACGTGTCCTTGACATTAGTTTACGAATATGGTTTAAGCACAGTTGGTTGAAATTAATTCTAAGTACATGTGAACGTGAGTTCCGGTCGATATCAGTTTAAATTTGTTTTTTTGTAATGTATCTGGTCTTATCATGCGCAGAAATAAGTGTCATACTTAGCGATTTTATGTGATTCTTAGGAAGAACGAAACACCGTCCTCCATACAGGAAGAAAATAATCAACTACGGTGTGAATTTAATTTTCATCAGTTATGAAATACGCTTTTTTATGAAATTATATTAGTCACACTTGTTGGCCAGCATGTAATTGGATATGCGTTTACGGAGAAAACTCTTATGGGTTGGCAGATGATAAACATACAACTGGTCTACCTTAAGATGTTGTTCGGCAAGTGTATCGCCCGTCAATAACCAGTGACATTTTGAGGTATGCCTCCTATCTGTAAGTAGTGACTACATCACTGAAGAGCATACGGGATGCCCGTCGCGTACCATACAAAGCAATTTCGTTAAATATATTGGAAGATGACACAACATCGACAGTTAAAGATGATCCATTTCTCAATTCCCAAGGAATGCAAAGCTCGGATCTCCACCGGAGGTTCAACGTCCAACGCGATACAGCTACAGTTTAACAATCGCCTCCTACGGTCTCTGAAAGGGTTATCGTAAAGTATGATTAACGAAACCGTGGATGTGGGAGCTATGAATTTTACATGTGTAGATGTGACCTAATTGATGATGCCTATTATAAGGACAAATGTCCTAAACCACACGAGTTCCAATTACTCTTGAAACAGTAACCGGAAATGTCATCGTCTTACACTTCCGGGCGTGTTTACTAAAATCGTCATTCACAGCGACAACCGGAAATGGAAAAATGGACTCCATAGAATGTCGTGGTCGGCAAAGTTTATTTGACAAGCCGAATTAGATTGTAGTATATTTGTTCATTATCCTGAATACATATCTACATATCACAAAAAATTGTCAGTGAGCTATTTTTCTCATCCTACAAGGGCTTTGATTGACATAGGTCAGACGATATCTATGTTGTATAAATCTCCAACGTATCTTAGATTGAACAATATCAGCTCAGAACATAAGATTAAGATGATTACATGCATTAATTGATATGCAGTATAATTTTTCGCTGGTTGTGTGGTTAAATCCGGTTATTTTTTTTATATGGCTCGATAAAGAGATTTAATTTGTGTTATTTATAAACGTCCTTCCAAGCTACTGTCGGCGTTTGTTAACTTTCATTATTTTTCGGTAACACAGAAATATTGATTTTACGACCTTCTTCTAAATTTTACGTAAATTGTATACGTGTTTTCGGATATGAAACGATTCCACAACGGCAGATAATAAGAAATGTGCAGAAATAAATATTAATTATAAAAATGATGAAAATGGCGCGAAAAGGTACGGCCCACGGGTTTTCCATAACTTTGATACGATTGCTACTACACTACAAATCACTTTCTAAGATATTTGTTTGTTATCAGGGCGTTTAATTTACCGTGAATCATACTATTTTTTTATAGAATTAATCTTAATTTGCATTTGAAATGACACATATCAGTTTTTACACGAAATTCATACCAGATTTCTTTAAGTATGCATTCAATCTAAGGGGCACAACTCTTGCATGTATTAATATCCGCATGACCACCGTATCAAGTCACTAGTTACTGACATGATATGAATTTAATTACGTCGATTCGTGACATATTAAATCAACCTTATACATTAATTCCACACACAAACATTATAACATCAATCATCTTCCTGTTTTCAACAGAATTTTGATCGATTGGGAACGTTAATAATCGATCATTGAGAAAGTCCGCAAGCAAAGTTCATCGCTTCTATACACCAAACAAGTTTACTTCAAACATGTTATACTTTGACAGAAGGATTGGTCCGAGTCTTTAGAAATTATATGAAAATGTAAATCTTTTTAATAGTAAACAATAAAATGTAAACAATTTGCTGTTTTGTAATCATCTGTTTAAACATGGCCCGAACTGTGATAATTAAAGGCTGCACTGGTATTTTTCCTCTACGTGTTTTTAAAGTGTTTCCATCTTTGTTTTTATGGCTCTCTAACATGCCTATCTCGTGTATACGCTACATTTTTATCTAATCGTGGCCTAAACGCGCATGCAATAGAATCATGTTATCAGTAACGGAACATGAAATTCTGAAAATTGAAAGGTGTCCTGTTTGTTGGAGCGAAGACAAGCGGTCTTGTATGTATGTATGTATATGTTCACCTCACAGGAAATGAACTACACAGCTACATTGTAGTTCGTGTCAGAACAAGCTCTCGGGCAATTTACCTCCACAATCACATACATCAAAGGTGAGAGTCAAAGTTCAAATTCAGACAACTTGATATTGTAATCTAAATATTTTAGAAATTTTCACTAATGTAATCAGAAGTCTATTATCTATTGGATTGATATTCTTACCTTGTGCATCCACTGCAGGTTTATGTCCTCCATTAGAATGAAGGTTACATACATATTTCGAGAAAGAGAGTTGGAAAATAAAGAACGTTATGTACAAAATTGTTGCTATTATACCCCATCGCATTTGCATATTCAATTGCCGCATGAGTATATACCTGCTGAGTGGTCACTCTGTGCAAGTGATAGGTTTTATACACCTGATGTTTAGGCATGTACCTGATTAGTGACGGTTTTGTGAAAGTGACTAGATCAGCGGCCACTCTGTACAGGTAACCAGGTTTTCGGTTGTTTCCACGACGAAGCATCCTCGATACTCCAGGGATTACGATCACTTTCATTCTCTGCAACCCTGTAACATTTTCTGGCAAAACTGAATGCACCAGTGAAGTAATGCGATTGGTCTAGAGCGGCTTCTCGAGAAAAAAACCTAATCGATCACAAACTAATACGCTCCTTTGAAGATTACAAAGGAGCAACGCCAAACTTCAGAGCCAGTTCAATATACTGTTATGCAACCACGAGATTCGTTTGATTTACATCAAATGATCAAATAAGTCTTCCCGTCTTATCCACGAGGTGTTGCACATTGAACTTACAATATTCCATTATTACATTTAGTGTACATTGAGTATCGAGGATATTGACAAAGGGTCAATTTGTACAGGTTTAAGTAATATATTACATAACGAGAAGTTGTGTGGTTATATTTAGCATATGCGTGCCTTCTCGACCCTATAGAGCTGACTAGCAACAAATCATTCTTTACATGCTATTAATATATACACCTCTATATATACACATATAAATTCTTACTGTGCTGCATTATAAAGGTATACATCACGCACAGTACACCAAAGACATGTCACAGTTATTGTTGTTTCCAATGTTATACTTGATGTCTTTCTCGGGAGTTTCTCAGTATACGGCATTCCCATCTTTATTTATTGATTGTATGCTAATAACATTCTTCTTCTAGACATTTAAACTGCTCTAAAGCAATTTGTAACAAGTAATATACAGATATGTACTCTTTCGATAGTTTAATAAGACACGCTTCATAGCCCACCAAAGGAAAGCGGACGATGTTTATCTTGAGCTCCTTCGCTAACAAACACACATTCACCTAAATTGAACAACAATTTTATTATACGCCCAAATTAAAACTTGCTCTGAAAGCGCTTTGAAATAGCAGAGCTGCAACCTAATGATAAGTTGTTATAATACGGCATCGTGGTGTTAGTCTACCATATCAGCGTCCTGATCGACAGGCGAATATAGTCGATAGTCTACTAACACGCGTAGAACGTGCTGCATACTCGCAGTGGTAGAAGCTGGTCTTGGCGTGATAGAGGCACAGTGTTGTGGAGTGGGGAGGCAGCTAGGACCTCCCAGTAGTACACGTATACCTGTAAAGTGTGGTTGTCCTAAGTTCGTATTTATATTCCGATTATAACTGTCGGAATAAGTAGGTCAGACGAAAGCAGATATATATACTTCCCGTACCGCTGTTCATCTCTAGTAGGTATTTATGTGGAGGTGAAATACCTATCAGGAATTAGTCGTCATAGTTACCTGTGCACTGATACCGAAGGATTTTACTGTGTAAGTTGCCTTTCGTGGAACTTTACTCTTCAAAGGACAGATACAAGGTAAGACACTTACTGATGGTGTAAATAAGTATTATTCGTAACTGTGGTGTCATTTTATCTTCACCAGGTGGAATGTCTACATGTCACAAACGATCGCTTCATTTTCCGTCACGAAAAATACCAAAGAAGTTTCAACTTACTATATTTTGTCATTGACGAAGATGTCAACTGCGAAAATATCAAATGTGTCCATTTATCACTGATAAAGCCTAGCTATTCAGTGGCGTAGCAATAATGTATGCTTGTATGCTTAAGCATACCCTCGCATACCATTGAGATATTTTTTCTTACTTTTGTTCTACTTTACTTCACCCCAGACCCCTACCGGGGCTTCGCCCCAGGACCCTCTATTGAAAGCATACACTCCTGAAAACATTGGCTACGCCACCGATATTATGCATATTCATTGACAACACAATCATTTATCTACTGTAAAACACATTTACTGTCGATATTTAATTTTGACGGTGTTTCATTTTTGCTATATTGACGAAGAAGACAAAATAAACCCCGCGAAACCTCGCGAGCTGTTAAACTTTTATTAAAAGAAAACTTATGGGTACTATTTCAGGCTTTTTGCTAATTTTAGAACACACGAATAAGTTTAACATTCACCAGAATTACAAAAGTTAATTTAAAGTTGTGTTGTGCGAAATTTTAACCCTTGGAATAAGTTGGAGAGCGTGTGTGTCTTTTTACAATCAACTGATAGCGGTGTTGCGCAAAATTTGTACGCCGCGAATTTGTTCCGGGGTGATTTAAGGGTAACTCGATTAACCTAATAGATATTAAACGGTAAATGGTGCGAAATGTGAGAGGACCTGCTCAATACTCTCATGGCCGTGTGTTGTAGTCTCCTACTTGATGAAGAGCGGACATCGCGGGTTACCGGGGACGTCAACACATCTATCTTCTGTCGTTGGAATGTATAATTAGACTAAATGTTATGGATGAAAACGGTTTCGCTCAAAGGGAAAACCGCATATTAACCTCGTCTTAATTTCCAACGAAAAAATGTTTATTTGCTTCATAGCCTTTGAAATACTTCGGCATCCCACATCCTACAGTTTTAATTTTAGAATTAATGTAACGAATAAACACTGTTTAAAGTACACTTGATATACTTTACACTTTACTTATATCGTTTAACGAATCTCTTTCATAATCAAGTGACTAATCCATATAAACTGCCAGATGCAGTACCCATCCTCCCAACCCTTGATGAACACTGCTTATTGTTACTGATAACAAATTGTGTCATTTATTTGAAACAATATCATACAGCATTGTAAAAACGCCTCATATACATGCTCCCTCGCCCCCTTATAAGCTACCGCATCCCTCCCCCTCTTCTCACTTCCGGTTTACTAGCACATGTAGTGTGATGTCCTCCGGATCGCTCCTCGTAGTTTACCCATTTTTCGCTCCTTCTATTTCATCCATTCTAACATTGGTGTCATTATTGTGATAGGAGCTACAAGCGTGTTGGGCAACTGACCAACGACCTATGCTGACACGCCGTTGTCGACATAACCATGAAAGATAACATCGTTAGTGTCGAATACCCGATACAATCTATTACACTCCCCTCAACGTATTACTGTCGGACTCCGATAAAGTCCTCTAGTCGGCAACGCATCATGTACCATGTTAACCCAACGAACTGTATGGTTTTGTTTTCAAAGCCAGACTTGACCAACAACAACGCTTTACTCGTTCTGGTCTCCCAGAGAAAATGTTTAAAACACCTAACCTTCTCTTTCAGTATTACGAGAACCTTATGCATATTTCATATCGATACGTAGCTACATCATGTACACGTAAAGTTGGTTCAGCCAGTTTAGGTAAGTACGGATTGATTTTCGCGAACATTTGTAACTTATGTTAAGGATTATAGTGAATCGGTGATACAAAATAAAGCTTGCAGCATTTGTTCGGCTAAAAGTGGTCCCATATATATCGATCTGCGTTTAGCGGGTTGGAGAAACTGATTTATTTCTTTTAACGGGTCATACAAAAAGAACTTCAAACAATACTGAAGCAGCGTATGGATGTTTTAGTGTATGAATCAATGAAATTATCGTCACGATGAAACATTGACTCTTTGAGGCGATTAAACCGTTCTGTACGTGATTAGAAGCCCTATCTAGCAAGTTAAGCGGACTACTGAGCAATATATCCGGAATGGACCTTGTTATTAGCTTCATTCTGATGACAGTTCTATTGAAATGTCAGGAAAACTCGTCGCAGAATTGACAACACCACGTCTATATTGGCTATGAAATTAATCAAAGTTCACGCACGGAAGACTTGTATTAATAGGATGGGTAATCGTACAAAAGTCGCTAGTATTAACAGTTAGTAAAGTGGAAAGAGATGGATTGGGTATGATGTAGCCATGATCATGCTTTCCCAGTATTGCTTCAGTGTCGATTTCAATCATTGGTTTATCATTATCGTTGCTAATATTACATTGAGGAACCAAGATTAATTTGTCACAGAAAGATTAAAAAGTCATTATTAAGACGAAATAAATAGCATGTGAACATCACTTTTAAATCTCCATTGCTTATAGTTCTTCATTCTTTAGATATTGAATAAAAACAGGCTCTCCTGCTTTACAGTTGGGTGACCTGGTTACCACTTCTCAATGCGTCTCCCTCGGCCGTCCGTCATTTAGTCCTGTTAACCGATTCGTCTGTAATCTCTTTCTCAGCCGTCAGTCATGTAGAACTGTTGACCACTTCGTCTCTGTATGTCTCTCAGCCGTCCGTCATGTTAGAGCTGTTGACCGATTCGTTGACGAATAAGTCTTTGTTTCACCCAATAATATTTGTGAAAATACGTGTATTTTTTAAAAGTTTGTATTTAAATGATAAAACTTCCCTTTTTTGTAGACAGTTAACGATCAGACATGGTTAGATGTGTTTGCCTCACGTGTATACTGCACACGTGTTGTTTACGATTGTCCAATGGACTTAATAACAAAATTGCTCTTCCGTCAAATGTGACATTGTTGTGCTCTCGAGATGTAACATATGGACTGCTCTCATGTGTTCGACCTCAATTGCCCGAAACCGGAAGAATTGTATACTGCTTTGTACAACTCGTTGTCAAAAAGGTCATTTCTGTGGGAAAGAGATAACAGAATGTTTACCCTTAAAACTACCACACTTTTAATAGTCTTCCGTTCGTTTTAACACGCCCATAAGTGGCTTTGCATATACATGTGTTTATCGGCTAATCAATATAGGAGGACCGAGAGCACTGAGCGTTTTTATTTATATCTTAAGTGAGGTCTCCAGAACCAGTACAATTGAATTTGTTTATTTGTTTATTTTGAAACGTGTCTTCGTGAGTCACGCGAGGACACAAGAACAGTAAACAGCATACGCACAATAAAGCGATGGAGCACGCTTAAATCTTATCCTATTCACCATTGTGTGATATTAGTTGAGGGGACTGGACAAACAGGTTGTAGGTATAGAACGATGGTTTGTTACAAGGTGACAGCACACGGCCGACCAGGTAGTCTCATTATCTCAAGGCCATTGCTTTAAGAATCAACTTAGCATATGATGAGTGATTCACACAAGGGACGACCTCAGGATTTCATCCATAATAGACTGAGCAAACAATGACGTTAATGAGTGTTGCTAATTTATCGGCATAGTAACCAAATTAGACACAAGCAGAGGTCACTCAAGGACATTCGAACGCAACATGGCCATTCGCTGGCGGTAATGGGCTGACGTTGTATTACAGGTCATGGAACGATTATTTACTGATATACCTACTAACAAATCTAGAAAAGTGCTGTAGCAAAATATGTAAGTGTACCTAATTATCAGTTGTCGTCCATAACTGATAGTTTTACCTACCGGTTGACTGTGCTAGTATACTTGCCTCTAATAATACTAGATTATACCGACACTGTGATGTGTCTGTAGTCCAGAAACGTATATTGCAATAATTTGTCATTAGTGTGTGCTGTCGCTGTTCTGAAAATAGTTTCGAATACCCAAGGGCCCTAGACGGCCTCGGACCAGTATACGATCACACGTGACCGGTCAGTAGCTGGTCATCAAGATTTCGTCAGGTTTTTATGCATGTCGAGCGTCTGTTTATTGTCAATTAAGGTACTCCTGGTCAATATCAGAGCCTGTCCACAGTTATATATAGTTTTATTAAATCTACGATATCGACAAGTAATCTTGCTGGATTGGTTGATAAACGGGCATACTCGTTCTTCATGTAGCCTATTTCTTTAAGTGTACATGACAATATAAAATCGATCGACCAATCGATTTATATCGAGGGTGGTCAGAAAAGAAAATCTCGTTTATTATCTATTTTTTCACACAACTTTGAAAGTAGTTGTTCGAAAAGTGCTTGCTTCAGAAATGTAACAAATTCATGTTCCCAGTTTCATTGACAAGCTCTCCTCTGATACCTGTGTTACAACTTTGTCAGTTTCTGTTTTGAGTTTCAAGGCTTTTCAAAAGGTAAAATACTATGAAAACAGAGCAGAAAAATGTGTCATTTCCACGTGCGCTTATTCGAAGAACAAAATTCGTAGCAACTTTGATCACTGTACCTGCTGTCCCCATTGTATGATTGTAAGAGGCAACTATATGTTTCTAAACTTTAATGACTCTCTTGACTTCCACTTTAGGTTTTAGCTGATTGTTGGTCTCGGTGAGGAAGGCTTTGGGTTGTCCCCTAGTCAAGATATACCAGAGTCTGAAAAAAACGTAATTGTTACTTCCTGCTCAACGTTTGGTATTGAATGGTAGAGTCCGACAGGCTGTCATTACAGTATGGCCGAGTGGAATGTCCTAATGAGTGCTCTCGGCAGTTTACTTGAGTGTGTTGGCACTACAAAGTCGCCTTCAGTTCGGCACGACTTCAAGGAAGATTAGCCGTACCCAATCAACACGTGCACCCACGTCGCAAACATCGGAAATCTGTACATGACCTGTTGATATGTTATTAAATAATTAAGGACAATCAGCCTATGTAGTAAACGTATGACAGTTTGGTTCATTGTGAAAATAAAATTCAATGACATGACGGCACATCTCCAAGAAGACAGCGGAAGTTTTAAAGTCAGCAAAGCATTTGATTAAACGGAAACTATACATTAAGATATATGTTGTCATTGAAGCATTTTTCTTATGTCTGCATGGAATTTTCGCTGTAATATTTCCGAGTAGCAGAGTTTGCAATTAATTTCCTGTCTGTTGACATTTTTGACAAATGCTGTCTGTCCGACCATGCTTAGCTGTCCTCTAGAGCGTGTTGGGTTAGCCGCTACCGTATCGATTATGCTATACACAAAGAGGCGCTGACGTCGCCTAATTGGGAGCTGTTTTAATTTCGCCAAAACACTGTTGAAGGAACATTCTGACATTGACTTAGATACATAGTATTTATCAACGTCAAAGAAAGAGCGGTAATTGAAGGGACCGGAGAGTGAAACACGTCTCGGATCAATAGCATATGTAGGACCACTTTTCTTGTCAATATCACTACATCATCAGTCAAGAAAAAATGTCTCGGCCGTGTCCGGATTAACGAGATCATATCAGACTTCCTTTTTAATAGATACACGTAAATAACACCTCTTCTGAGTTTCCGCGAAAAGTAATTTAAAGATTTTGAATTAGATGATGGATGGTAGATGTTTTTAATACTTGGAACTGTCATTATTTGGATTTGAAAAAACATGCTTTTCAGCTTTCCTGGTCAGCAATTATATTAATATTCTTAAGAAAATAGTCATACGAAAATGCCTAAAATTACTAGAAGGCTTTTTCAATGCATCATTCGCTTCATGTATGAATGTTTTTCGAAGTCATTTAGGACAACAGTGAACCAAAATGTTGCAGAGTAAATATAGATAAACGACAGCTATCTGAAATATATTTGCTTCGGTCGTTTCATCATAAATCGTTCCTGTGGCACGTCATTCACGCAAGTGCTCCATTATACTTTTGTACCTTCATGACAGAAGAGCGATAGTCAGGCGAAATAGGTGATAATAGTATGGATTTAGGGGAATAGTGTGTGGGCGCGAATTGGCAACGATTCATGCATATTTAATGTAAAACTTCAATAAACGCTTCTTCTTATATACGTTGTCAACATAAACCAGAAAGTTCATAAACTTGTGTGGTTTATCGTCTCGTATCCGTGAAGTGGTGACACTATAGGGTTATGTCTTGTGGGGGGTCGGGGGTGTCAGGGTGGTTGTTTCAACACAGCAAGTACATTATAAATGGTAAAGTTCGACATTTTCAAACAATGGCCGCCGTTTTGATGGCAAGACGGAGACTATATTCTGGTTGATGTTAAATTAATTTTCTGGGTTTTTTTTTTTTTTTTTGTTCTTTGTTTTTTTTCACGATGTGTTTGGGTTAAATTCTTGTGGTTTTACCAAAACCTTGGAAGGAAAAAAGATTTTTTCACAGAAATCCTGTAACAGACGACAGTTTTCTGTAATAACTGACCTTTCACGGTATCTATATTTTTCGCGGTAAACTTTCATCTTTAAAGATTGAAAAACTACACACAAGTGAATAACGCATTTTATGATACAAACGAAATAAAGACAGCAGTGAAAAATATTGATTTTAACAATTTCAGGAGAAACCAAAGAATTTTTTTAAAAGCTATCTAAGCATTTATTTTCCCCTGTTGCAACGATTGTCATTTAATCCGGAATTAATAAAACATCATTGTTTTTCAACTGCTATCCAAAACACGTGACATGTTCATTACAGTTCACCGACGTCTCTACCGGTTATGGCCACTGAAAATTCACACTGACTTGCAGATGAATCTTTTGAGGATATTGATGTCGGCTTTAGACAATAAATATGAGAACAAATCCAAATAAAAGAGACGCTTTTTATAGAATCTTAGATGTAGTTTTAATGGCCAAAACAACTGAAGACTGGTCATACAAAAATGAGACAGAATTCATGACTTCTGACACAAACGTTTTCTATGGAATTACGACAGTATTTTAAGACAGCGCTTCTCCGGAGACACTTGACGGTGTTTTCCTGCATTCTGTTATCTTACAGTGTCACTTCTTATTTTTCATTGGCGGTATGCTGAAACAGTCGAAAGCACCATTTTGAAGCGTTAGTTACCATTCTGTTTGTGGACAGAACAAGAAGAAACTACCAAAAAAATCATCATCCAAACTCAAATCAATAAAACGAGGGCAAAATATGAACCAAAGAAAGATTTACATTGAGATTTCTGTACAAGGAGAATAAGACCAGGTGTTCCGGACGAGTAAGCATATTATAATTCTTGGTAAATCCAAGTAAGTAATGGTACGTTAAAGGAACCAACAGGCAAACTGACGTCTAGCTTCATATTGCACAAAGGAATAGAATATTTCGCGTTAAGATCACTGTGACGACCGTCAAACATCCCCAAAATTTCGTCAATTTGCATCTTTTGAAACCTTGTGTTCGTCTGTCAATTGACGACTTCATGAACGAAAATCCTGATAATGGAAAGTCCTTACAAGGAGATTATAAAACCAAAGGCCTCAATCTCGTTTAAGCATTTTTTTTCAATCGTGAGAAGTATATGTAATTCGTAATTCATTACAGGATATGTCAGATTTCGCGCGGTTTATATATAACACATACACTAATTAATGCGAACCCGGTACTGCCCAGAACTTTACTACTAACACGATTGTTCATTGGGCACAGTTAATTGTCGAAATTAGACCGAAGCGAAAGATCGATCCTATATCAGGATAAGAATTTGAAATGAAACAGATGAAATTTAGATGATTAGAATTCGCGTGTGCTTTGTGTCTAAGCTCAATTGCTTAAAGTGAGCAAAATTAACGACGACTTTCAGTTCCGTAGAAACTAAACCTACTTCTTATTATATATAACGTGCATGACAAACAAAACCCACGATTTTAAACATTTCAATGGAAAAAATGTATTTATGCGTTTTAGATCTGGTGGAGCTTAACGCTCACAATGATTTTTTTGTAATTAAGCATGCTATGATGAGGGCAATATCTGTAAACTTATTGATCTGAAACTTTTTCCTTCAAAGTGGTACAGTACCAGTACAAATGTATGTAGCGCATTACAATTCCTGGGTAAGAATAGATGGTTCCATTTTAAAAAGAACATTAAAAAACCATTTATTGATTTTATTTATGTATACATCTCGATGTATCTTTTGTGATGTGAACTTGTGAATTACCCTTTGTAAGTGTGAAGATTCACTCGTTGTTAATCAGTTGTCGAGTTTTTGTGAGGAAAACCATTGGCTGGTGCTTGAATAGTGATGTTTAAAGCATTTCCTTTGTCATTTTTATCATTTCGAGACCTCAATTATGGAGGTATATGTACACTCAAGAGACACTGGGTGCTGTTCGTATAGCCTCGGGAGTGTGCGCTTTCTTTGCAATATATCTAATTAGACGAGACAACAAATGCCTTTAAATGTCATGTATGCATACTAAAACCGGTTTTAAAAAGTCGACAGCTATTTTTCATTACTATTTGATTATTATTTCATTATTATTTGAACAAAAACGCTTGTGTCGGGCTAAGCGTAATTATCTAAATTATTCATAATTTTTCATTAGGTGTAATTTCCTGCAACTGCATGTAATCTTTCAGATTGAAAAGAAAAAAAAAACGACTGAATGATGAAAATTGCATGCACGAGAACAACAAAATTCGTCACCGGAATATATGTGTATTACGAAACGTAATGGGTAAACTTGGTCGTGGCCTGTGGAATGACTTATACAGAGTCAAAGAGATTAGATCCTTAAATATATACTTTCGGATATTTTTTGTTTTATTATATATACTATAGTAGGGTTATATTACCTACCTTTGTAATCTAAAATGATGGCGATAAAATGGATCTTATTCATCGGTATATTTATGAATCGCCAATAGATTGTCATGGTAATCATTCTCACGCAAGCCAAATATTACGGACATATTTTACGCTAAGGCAGATGATCGACGTTGACATCGGAGAATTTTATATTGATGTCATGACATAATCTCTTGATAAAACCCAAATTCATGATCTAAACTCGAGTATATGCACAAAAACATGATCATCCGCTAAATCCCCTAAATATAGTAAGGTAAATATGTAAGTGTACATAAGGATATCAACTTAGATTCACTGAAACGGGGGCTGCATCTTCACCAGTAGTTGGAATGTCTGAAATCGTTGTAATGTGAATACATTAGCCCATATGTAATGTACTTAGTGTAAGCCACGAGGTACGTGCATGGCATTCACTTGATATTTAGGACTCGCGCAACTAAATTAATTACTGTATCTTATTACTTATCATTAAAGCTTATAGCATTGATATTTGATGTTCAACACTAGTGAGACCTATTTAGATTCATAGTGAGACCTATTTAGATTCATAGTGAGACCTATTTAGATTCATAGTGAGACCTATTTAGATTCATAGTGAGACCTATTTAGATTCATAGTGAGACCCATTTAGATTCATAGTGAGACCCATTTAGATTCATAGTGAGACCTATTTAGATTCATAGTGAGACCCATTTAGATTCATAGTGAGACCCATTTAGATTCATAGTGAGACCTATTTAGATTCATAGTGAGACCTATTTAGATTCATAGTGAGACCTATTTAGATTCATAGTGAGACCTATTTAGATTCATAGTGAGACCTATTTAGATTCATAGAAACACACCTGATCTGGCAACAGATGGTATGATTTAGTAGGTATAGTGACATTTTGGACTGCCACCTACTTCAGAAATTATCAACTGGAAGTTTTCAAGTGAAATTAATCACAAACTCCGATATTTTACATCTGTCTTAATCCGCCCACGGATATTCAAACGTGTTAAAACTATGATAAATTTTCATGAAGCCAAAAACCAACATATTTCTTTGTCACTCATTACTTCAGCATATTTTTTTGTCATCTATAACTGTGATCAGGACTTAATTCGTATGAAACAGTAGCTAATTGGGAGAGTTAGCTGCGGTAGTCTCTATAGTGATGAAAATTGGTTTTGGTAGCGTCACTAGCCCAGAGGACGAGAGGGTTAAATCGGACCATGTTAAAAGGACTAAATGGTTAAATTTCGTTATTTTTCCCATTGTTTGATTTCGGACAAGCATTGTAATACTTAAAATCAGGCTCTCCCAAAATTATAACACTCTCTGTGAGAAATTGATGGAGATTTTCAGCTTCAAACTAACGCAAGTCAACACTCGGTGTTTTGTCTACCACCCATCGATGTTTTGATCGGAGATAGCCGAGTTCATCACGTGACCTTACAGAACCTCGTTTTAACCCGCCATTTTGTTATGATTTCTTACTATGTATAATTAATTGGTCAAAACTTAATTTGCCAGCCATATTACAACTCTTACGTGACAAAGCGAAATAAATGCATTTGAATTAATCTGAATCTAAAATTGCATGCGCAAAGACATTATTTACACTCTCCAAACGATAATGATATGAATTAGTGTTGGGTCGCTCCTATTTTATTTAAAATCTTTTGATGTTGTTAACAAAATGGTTAGGCAAACTTGAAAATATTATACTAAACAGAAACTACACCATTTTCAACCGATATTTAAATGTTAAAATACTTTTTATAAGTTATGAAATAAATGTCTAACCATTTAGTCCCTTTAAATATGTGCTAATCTTTCGAGTTGTCCATGCCAGCTAATTCATCAAACGACGTATTAGGCGATGCAGAAAAAAAACCCAAAAAGGTGAATTGAAAAATAACCCGGAATATCACTATTCCGTAATCAGTTCAACCATTTTTCACAACATGGCAACAAGTTAATTGCATTGATATTGAAATATATAATTTTTCCGTGACAGGCATCTCCGATTTAAATTTGTATGCACGCCGCGTGCTTGCTTTCACAGATAAAATCCGAGTTCTTTATCTTCATTGTGTGTTGTTCTTTCAAATGCCATTTATTGACGGGCTCGTCATTCTGGAAAGTTCAATGTTCTGTATGCGTCATAGCCAGGTAAAGCAAAACTTTAAAGATTTTTTCCGATATAATTGGATCGTCTTCTGAAGATAGGAACGCTGTCCTTATAAGCAGTGTTTCATAATTGTAAGGATTTTATTCTCAAATTAAGTTTCGTCTCTTTAAAAATAACAATCGAAAACTTATACAGGGGAGATCTTTTCTTCATAACAGTAAGTTCTAACTACTGTCAGGCGTTGGACGACTTTACAGTTTTTTCGTTGATTTATTCGTCTAGCAATGATGTTCACGGAAATTCTTCATAAATATACCATTTATTGTCAAGGTTTTAAGGAACTGTCGAATGCAAAAAATCGATTTGACCATGAATGTGAAGATTTTTTTTATGGATTTCCTCTCCAAATACCGTGTGTGTTACACATGTAAAATGTGAATGTACGACAATTTGATTTGGACATACTCTCGCCAGTGACTCTGTAAATGTAGGGCGCTATTTAATTCCGAGATATTAGCGGAAGAAAGACAGTAAATTGGCCCTGAATCAGACTGCCAGAAGCAGCACTCCATGTTATCAAATCATTGTCAACACGTATATAGCGCGTAATTACGGGACTTCAGACATTGGAGAGCTCTCTACTTTCTGCGGTAAAATATTTCGATTCTCTGAAAAAACGATATATTTTATTGGCTTAATCAGTCACTCCGAATCCTTGTTTGTGTAGCGGAAAACAAATATATGACCATGAATGAAAAAGATCACGCGGAGGACCTGTCGGAAACAATCACTCCCTGTATGGCATCATGATGGACTGACCACTTCGCGGACACAAACAACGTCGTCACACAAAAACAAGACTTAGTGATGAATTTTTCAATACCGAGAAAATATAAGGATAAATAGTACATAATTATGATAGTAATCCTTTACAAACACTGACCGCGCAGTTGATATTTGGCGACAAGCCTGCTGCACCATCCTCTGGACCTCTCCGAGAAACTCGGTAGGGTAGCACGCTGGACTACCAATATAACTGGTTACAGCTAAGATTTGTTAAGTATTGTCTGTCTCGTCGATTGAATCACTCCACTAGTAATCATTTGTTGTCTTTTTTCAATACACTATTTTGTCCTGCTGGTAATTCGTGTTGTTCCCGATGTTTTGTGGTACAATTTCTTTGTTTATTATAAAGTCACCTGAGAAAAAGTGACCTATTGCAATCACATTCATCCGGCTCTGATCTGATTTCAGTGTTCCTTATCTGATAAACAGTCGACGGACCCGTGTTCTCTGAAGAAAATGCTATATTTTTTCTGCTTTGGTTTATTTCTCTATCGTTTTTATTCCGTTATCTATCAGTAATCTTGCCTATATATGCACTGATCAACAACCTACACACTTTATTCAAAAGTAATTGCATTTAAATATAATTTAAAAAATAAATCATCACCATATTGTAGGCCTATAGTTTTAATGAAAGATTGATACATATAGTGGTGAATATCACATTCTAGTTTTGAAAAAAAACATAAGCAAATGAATCAAGTTAAAAATAAAAATAAAAATATATCATGAAATCTGAACACAACAACTTGCTTAACAAAGATAAGCTACATTTAAAGACACGCTGACATCATTATTGTTTAAATGCTTCAAAAGTCAAAACGAAGACAATATGTGATGGTGCAAACCTCTCGTTCTTCAGGTTAACAGTATAATACGTAAAACACGGAAGTTTTCGCGAAAGGCATGGATGTCCTCCAAGTTTCTACCAAGAGTTGTCGTTCCTAACACTCGCTTATTAAGTTGTCTGGAACGACAACTGTGTTTAGAGATGGTACCTTGAACTCTTGACCTTAGAGAAGACGGTTGCCAAAAGCGGTATCTAGATAGTCAATGAAACTTACAAGCACGTGCAGCACCAAATTTAATTATATTGCCAGTCCCTGTTGTACTCCCATATTATTGTGTGTTCAGTTATATCCGATCAACGCCTTTAGAAACAATGGTAAAGAGCTTCGTGCACATTGTTGTGTCTAAAGACAAATTGTCTAGACAACCTATCACGTGCTCACGTGATTCAAGTACCAAGACACAAGTTCGGAAGATACGTAATCGCCTTATACCATCAGACACTGCCCTAGAGAACATAAGACACGCACATTGTAGATAAATGATTGACACGTAGAATATACATACCTTGAAGATAAGTGTGACTTTCCCCACAGACACTAAGTAGGTTTATTGTAGTTTCAGAAATAAACAATATCGATTATTGTCTTTTGAGAAATGAAAGATAAATGATTTATAACAGAAAGACTTTTTGAAATATAATGTTGATATAATCACTAAAATTTGGTTGGTGTAGCACGGTTGTGTTTCATTCGGTATGATGTATCTACAATCAGCCATCTCATGTTGCCCGTGGGTCCAGCCATCTCATGTTGCCCGTGGGTCCAGCCATCTCATGTTGCCCGTGGGTCCAGCCATCTCATGTTGCCGGAAGGGACTGGTTGATAAATACTAACGTTATTCTACGGTGGCTGATTACGGCCGGATCGTGTTTTTCGTTTTTTAATACATAAAATGTCGTCAAGGCGACAACACGGCATTTTACCACGACAACACGACATTTTACTGCGAAAATACGACATTCTGTACGCACTTCAAAAAGTCGTGTTGTCGTCTTGGCGCGGTTTGAAAACACAGCAAGACAACATTCTATGGATTAACTCTCGGGTTATCGTGTCAACACGGGGTGACAACATGTTTTTCATTTATGTACGTAAGAAATCAATGCGACTGATTTAGATTAATATTGATGTGAATTCATTAAAGCGGTGACTTCTTGTAGTAACTACAGGCTACCTCACTGCACGGCATGCTGGAGGCCCGACACATGCTTCCCAGACCAGTTTCCCAGGAACTCCATGAAGAGCAGTCTGTGATACTAATTGGTAAAAAAAAAACCGCGAAAAAAGGATCGAATCACACCCCTCCGATCTCCTCTTAAGATTAAAACCCGACTCCTACCGACTGAGCATATTGCTGCTTCAAACAATTCAGGTGTTTCCAAGTAGAAATGAAAAAAAAAAGTTTGTAAAGAAACTATGAACGAAAATACAAGCAACTTAGATGTAAACAAACAACACATATGTGAGCAGAATTTGGAAATGTAGGCACTAATGAAATGATATTTAGAAATGTGCACAACTTTATTAGATCTAGCAATGGATTTTAACAAAATAATTTGTGTTCTCATTTCATAGATCAATGTGGCCATCCAGTATATATAGCATGATGGATTCATGATCTCTTTATGTTTCCAAATGCAATAAATGTTTTTTCTATTTTCAGAAAAGAGTTTTAGTAATGTTGTAATAATCTGTGCCCAATTCTATTGCTGATTGTGATGACTAGAAAATTTGTTCAAATCGAGCAACGATGATTTTTTATGTAGTTTGATTTTCTGGCAACAAACATACAACACCTGTTCACAACCGATGTAAATAAACAATATTGATGAATAATAATACAGGTGTATTGCATTTCTGATGATGTTATTTCATGTATACACAACGTTCATTTATAAACATACAGTATTAATCACTTCGATATAAACTTGTCACACAGTATCTTTAAAAATAACATCAACATGACTTGCATATTTCAGCCTTATTTAGAATATCTATTTTTAAATTACTTGAAACCTGATAAAGGCAGGGAAATTCTCTGTATATATACCTTACGGGTTGTATGTAGTGTATATTTCATGATGGTCATTTGTATGATTAAAGACTAGACACAATTATTTGAGAGAGAGGAAAATGATTACATTGATTACCATCAACATACATAGGTATACATAGGTATGTTGTCTAATTGTTTTTGATATTGTTTGTTTATATTCGTCTTTTTTATGGATGTTTAAAACAGTATAGTTTTCATATGAAAATCATCATCCCTTCGGCCCGATGTTGTACTCACTCAAATGTTTAAAAGAATGACTTTGACTCACTTAGCACGTCACATAGGTCAATGGTGTTCATAACCAAGAGACCCAGAGTGAAGATTTTACATCAATACAGGAGACAGAATTAATTCTCTCCTACAAAGTCTACATCCTACAAAAATTCTGATATCCCAGAGTTAACATTTCGTTACACAGTATAAGCGATAAGATTGACAGTCGAAGGAACCGGGAATGTCCATGAGTTGCCGAGCAGGTTATTTCTACAGGCTCGTTGGGCCTTTTGTTATTGGATGCTGCGTGAATCAAGATCCTAGGATCACGTTTCACGTGGTTCTAAAGTAATGGTAAATGATGGTCATAGTCTTTAGAACTATCGTTCAATCTCTGTCTTATTCCAACTGTCATTAGTAGGCAGTGCTCCTTTAACGTGTAATCTAGACTAGAAGGAAGTTGACTTTAGCCCAGTCTTTCCGGTTTTAGTGTTTGCCCGGAAAATGACAGCGAATAACTCACTTTCCTTTCCAGACCTACTTCCTGCCAGGACGGACAGTGAACATTATGATTCTAGAATCGATATAGAGTATTAAAGACAAGTATAAATGTATAGATATTCATCACGAACAGAGTCCCCAAATCTCGTCCAGTCTTAAGTGTTACTTAAGATGCTTTAAGGGATAACTAGACACATCAGTAAAGAACGACTTGGTCGGGAACGATAATGTCATTAGTAAAATTCCGGATCGCGTGGACCGTCAAGCACACCCGGATTTAGGGGTCTTGCGGTAATCGTTACAGTGAAATATGATGAGGAAAATAAATCATTCTTTCAAATTAAATCCAGAATACAAAAATCTAATCACATTTCTAACAAATGGAGTAGTTACTTTTTTTTTCTTTAGCTTTGTTCGATTTTAGAAACATAATTAAATTTGTTGGATTGAGAACCGGTATCTATCGTTCGTTGTTATCTACTAGACATCAATATCACACATTTGTTGTTGTCGAAAGTATTAACATTTACAAAAAAACAATTGTAATTTCTTTTCAAAAGCTTTTCAATCCAACAAATTTAATTATGTTTCAGGAATTTAACAAAACTAATGACAGGTATGTAGATATTTTTAACTATCAATTTCAAAATATTTATTTGAAATAGCTACATCCCTTAGGCGGAAATCAAAAATTGCTACATCCCTAGGCAGAATGAAAAATTCATCAAATATTGATTTTATTTTGTAGAAAAGCTACTCTTACTAAGAAGAAAACATGAAAATAAGAAAAAAAACTCGGTTTTTAATCAGTGATTGTTTTAGTAACTACCGTTATGGTTTTATAACACACATTCATTCAATTGCATAGGAACGCTAGGTATCTTCATGTTTTCTCTCTTTTGTAAAGATATTTTTTTCTTCCCAGTTATTCCTTCCCACTGCTTCACTTTTGGTCTTCATATAGAGTATTTGCCCCTGCGAGGAAAGTTTATTACCATATGCCAAACGCTTAGCACTGTGGTAGTGTAACGTCTGGTTTGCAAGTTGTCACCTGTTTTGTGGTGTACTGATACACTAAACTTTATTTAACAACAGTTGCGAAGCAGGTTTTTCTTACTTGAATTAATCACTCTTGTTGGCCAAGATGGAATCGTGTAAGAGGTCTTACTATGGGAGGAAACCAAAGTATCAGGGGGGAAACCCACGTGGTCGGGTAGGTGACCCATACATTTTCACGTCCGTTCTGGGAATTGAACACGAACGCCCGGTGAAAATCAAGTGCGTTACAATTGCGCCACCCGACAGGGTGTCCTACTGGAGGCCTTCGGTAGTATACTTCATTGTGGTAGCTCTACAAGGTTGGCCTAAGTGGGACATTAATATATCAAAGCCCCCAAAAAAACCACTGGCACTCAACGCATACATATACTTAGCATACACCGGAAAGTCGTCCTTACATGACCATTGCTGTTGAAAGGACGTTAAACGATATAAACAAACCAAATCCTTGGAACAACAATACAGTCAGATTTAGATAGCTCAAGCTAACAATGCAAATTTGTGTGATGTGTTGTTAAGTGCACCTATCTAGAGCTAATCTCGTGGTGGTTGTTTATTGACGATAATAAGGACGAGGATGATTACTACCATCCATTACCCACAATCATCAGCTAACATAGGAAGTAATCACTGGGATGTTTACATTATGGTTCTAATGATATCATCTCATTAATTCTAAATGATCTTTTAGTTGTTGTTCTGGTAAACTGATACAGGAGCAATAACACACATACATTTATCATTATAGCCAAGGAAAGATGAAATCAATAACAACCGACAAACAAGATGGTGACTTACACAAAGATATTCAAAATCATACACCTATCATTTGTTAAATCACCGACATTCAAAATGATGCACCTATCATTTGTTAAATCACCGACATTCAAAATGATGCACCTATCCCTTTTTTAATCACTGACGTTCAAAGTGGTACATATGCACTTCTGATATGTTCCCGGATTTCAAGAAAATGCCCATCCCATCTGTAGCTTGATTAGTCACTGGCCTTCAAGATGGTTGGTACTCCTGCGCAAGGTGGTAAACCTGCGTTTTGTGAATTTTTTGGCAGTTAAGATGATACTGATGCACTGTTTAAAAGTTACTGTCGTTCAAAACGGTGTTTAGGACAGTAGTCCTTGCCTGTTAAGTCGCTGTTATGTAACATGACTTAACCTTCAAGGTTTTTTTTTTGTTTCAAGATGATTCATTTTTACTTTCTTAGTTTACTAGACATTGATAACAACTACAGAATGTAGTTAACGTGACTGTACCTACACTGTTTTCTGTTTGGAAACCTTGACTACAATGGATCTAACAAGCCACTTTTTACATTTTATTTAGAATGAAGGAAAATGAAAACTGCACATCTTGTGTATTCACGTATTAATGTACCAACAAAATATATTTCAGACACACTTTTTCCATTTTTTTGTAGGAAATCGCGCATTTTTATAGTAGTTGGTCTGGTCGTTCTGCTTGCCGAAATGAGAGCGCACTCTATTGTTTTTTAACAGAGTGTGTATGTCGATAATAGCTCAAATAGATTATTTGAAGGCTGGACGACAAAAAGCCCTCTATAATTTAATTGTTCAAGTTCGTTTCGGCCTTTCTTGAGCAAGCAAACCTTTTCCTGATCTTTCATAAGGAAGCACGGTACATTCTTTCAGATCTATCAGTTTACCGGTGGTAGCCATTCAGGGCTATACTACGGAAATGAAAGCAAACATACAACACCGTAGATTGCCGTTTTACTAGCATGGTAAACCATAAAGTATTTTGATGTTGTAATTTACATTTTATGTTTGGGCAGTAAACTGCTTCCGTAAGATACGAACCTAACTCCAATTCGTGACCGCATATTCGCCACAGTAGATACAGTGCCCGTTGGTCATTTAATATCGGGAAACGAAAGAATTTAATGATAATCAATCTTGCCACGAATTCGGAACCAAAAGCTGTGCTGTTTACGGCAATTGAGATAAATTACGGCTTGATTCAAATCATCGATAACCAATGAAAAGATTTGAGATTAAGTTTTGTGAGTTTGGAAGAATTGAAATTCGATACGGATGTAATACACACATACAGCAAAGATATACTAAGTCAAGAATTCCGTTTTCATAAGTGTTTGCTCGGGGACAAAATTAATATCGGTGACACCTCGACAGCTGACAGACATTCAATTGACTTGGTTATGTCTGCGGTTTGTCATGAAGGTCTTAAAATAAAATTATGATGTCGCTGGTGTTATCGCATTTCTACGGGTCAAAACAGTATATCATGCAGTTTTGTCCTGACCTTGTTTACAGAAAGCACCATCATAGGAGGGTATTCCGAGTGTCAAATGAAATAGACAGATAGATAAATAGACGAATAAGAAGTATAGAGATTTTATACCTTAAACTTAGTCTTGTTGGTTCATTTTCCAGTCTTAAAAATAAAAAAAACGACATTCTTTTAATCTATCAAGTACTAGTAAAGGAAAGAGCGATGTTTAAAAAAGTGAAAGTTAAATTCAATCACTAATATCATTATTGAATTCCCGGAACGGGCTAAGGTCGACACGCGACAATATTAAGGTCAAACAATAGTGTCAAACCACAGGGGCACGGTTGCAAAGAGTCATGTTTCAAATGTCCATAGATACACATATGGATCTCGGGTTCGGAATATGTGTCAGATTCCTGTGACTCGGCCGTCAACGTTAGATAGTGAAGGTCGGGGAGACGAGTGACATGAACCAGAACGTATTACGTCGTTCTTCCAATTAAATGACAAACATGTCAAGGACAATGTCAGATTGACAAAACACGTCGTGTACATACAAAATAACATCACTTCTTCTGACTCGAAGTATATACACTTTCATCTATCTCTTTTAAAACCAAAGCCAAATCAAATATTGTCTTTTGTAATTGGATCTCGAGACGTTTTTATAATCTTTGTTGTCATTTGGTGTTACTCGTCAGTGTTCAAATACGTTGTGGTTTTAAGAAGGGGAAACACATGACTTTTGTACGGTGTGTGGAGATAAATCACTTACTTTTATGTATTTTAGTATGTTAACCACTTGTCAATATAACAGTTTGTTTATTTTCATTATCCTTTCAATATTCAGAAATGTGTTGACAAAGGGATTGCGGAAGACTATGATCCTCTATCTATCTTGTACTGTTAAAATTGAAATGGATATTTTAACAAATCCGGAATCGTTTTACCGTATAGTGGTATTGTTTCCGGTTCCCATTTCCTCACAAATACTTAGCATAGTAAAGAAATGAGTAAGAATTATTATTCTTTATTTCACCCATTACATAACACTTTTTCATGAGACTGAACGTACAGTAATTCCAGTGTTACCTGAAGATATTTACCTGTGTCTCTGCGTCGATATCTAACTGTTCAAAAGGCTTCATAATGCACATGCAGTTTTGTCTTTATTTTTGGTCTTTTCAGTATTATTTATTTATTGTCTTTCGTAGACGTGATTAAATTAGACTTTCTTTCAGATGCTCGACTTTTTCGCTGTCATGATATTGATTTTACCGGAAGTGCGACATTAGTCTGCTTTTCCACTTTATATCGTTTCAGAAAATAATTTCCAAGTCCAAAGTTTATGTAATATTTGATCACGAATCAATCATACACTGGACTTATAAAAAATGGGTATGGTTATTTGAAGTCGCGCGTTAAAATTTACGGCATCTGTCAACTTCACGAGATGGTGTCTGTCAATGTCTTCAATTTTTTAAAACCTCAAATGATATATTTCCGAGTAGTATGGAAGTGGAATAAAGATAATTACTGTATTTACATTGCAACATGTGCATTTCTATGTTGTTATTTTTATTTTGCTAAAACTAATTAGTTTAGATAATTTGGTTTTAGACAAAAATAAACTGACCGTATATTATTACATCTTTTCTTACGAAGCAATTTCGCGGATTAATTAGGGGTGGGAAGGGATGGGAAAGGGGGGAGGGGGAGTGGGTAAGGGAGGTGATGTGCTCTCAGAAAAATATACTTCGGAGCGAAGATTTTGTCTGCATTGGAGGTGGAGTGTCGAGATGTGTATTCAGAAATGCATTAGATCTCTTATAGGACGAGAGTGTGAGAGAAAGAGTTCGCGCTTCGTTATAAAGCATTGTCAGCTTAAGGAGAGAAAGAAATTCAAAACACATACAATTGTATATAAAATTTTCTTCTTTCTTTCTTTTCTCCATAAAGACTTTGTACTTTGATCGTTACAAGAAAAACTAATTAACTATATACAGTTATATTCAGTTAGGAATAAATTGTTCCAAATGTGAGGTCAGATGTTTAAAAATTGCAAGATGGTAATCTTATACATGTAAAACGTGCTACAAAACACACGGTTGAGGACGCGGGCCCACAGGTCGGAGGCGTTTGTTTGTGTGTGGGAGGGGCCTTGTTTACGCTACATATCTACATTCTAACACACTATTATACAACAGCTGACGTCTGAACCGAGATTGGAGAAATGTTTACCAGTGTATGAATGTACATTCCTCCATTCCATCGCCCCTATAAAACCCCTTCCTGCAATAATTCAGCTTGACATTTTCTCGGAATCACTAGATTTATATAAATGTACTCTATGTATTCACAATCAACAGAAATATACGTCCGTATAGATTTTTACATGTGCCACTTTCCGGAGGAGTCCATGTCCTCTTTTTGAGCTTGAGACATCAATCTTGTTCAAAGAGTCTATCCGACTATGATGCACGAGAGTGTTTAGTGGCATGCAGTACGTCGTATCTTGTAAGTACAGCCATATCTCGTCTTTATGTGCTTTTATAGCTTATTAAATGTTGCATGTAATGCGCGTACCAGACCACGGTTTTCATGTAAAAAAAATATCGAAATACAGAAGAATGTGCGTTGAAGTTCACTTGGGAAATGATGTATATATGTGAACCTAACAGCAAAGACTCAAATAATATATTTTGTTCAAAATAGACCATCTTTTCTGTAACACTACCTATTTTTTTTTTTAATTTGTAAATACCTTCAAGACTCGTCACTGTGCATTTTCACCACTTCTTTCCGCACAACTTTATCCAGGAACATATGTTCCAAAACTCCAGAAAAAAAACTTCATGCAGTGAATCTTTAACAAATGTATTATAATATAGAGGGGTGGTATTGTCTAATTTTAAGAGAGGCGTCACTGCATTATATCACAAATCGCAGTGTGCAATTGATGAAATTGTGTATCGATTTCCTGACGTGAATCGGAAGTTTTTTTTCTTGCTGTAAATTCGATTTTGTCGTAAATTACTTTTAATGATCTGTTATTTGTGATTATATTGTTCTTCCTACGCCAGGCTACTCATTATAAACATCAGAAATGAAACTTCGATGCAAGATTTAGAGAAATTTATCATTACTGCTGTCAAGACCGTGCGACATGTAGTGTAATCCCCGCTAACCTTGGTGTATAATTAAGAACTGACAGCAGATGGATCGATGGACCAGTTTAATAATGTTTTAAGCAATTCAGTTTTACAGTTTCAAACAGTTTTTTCGTGCTTTACTGGAACATTTTTACATGCCTGCACATTCATCAAATATAGCAACTTCGTGTTATACTGTAAGTGGAAGAACATATTTGATATAACATGTAGTTAACAGACTCAGTCATGTCCTGATTCGATTCTGTCGTGGCAAATTACATTTTAATGAGCTACACGCATGCGCATTACTGACTTCCGTTTCTTGGTTTGATTGTGCAAGAGCTTTCGACTTGTAAGGGAATACATACGTCGACAATCACCCAATGATATTCAACACACGCAGAATAGAAAATAAGATTCAAACACTGTTTCCGTGTAGTTATTGGCCATTGTGAATTAGGCACTGGAGAATTTTCCAGCTTAAAAATCGATGATACAAAACTGTTTGAAAAAGACACACTCGTGACACAAACACAGAAAGGAAGTCCGTAAAATGTTGTAATATCAAACATTTTTATTGAATCTCTCATAAATCTGTCTACAATTCGAATAAAGCTTAATATTACGTAATCAGTTAAGCTACGAGTCGACAAGAACAAACATGGCTAGTTCAGTTAAAGCCGGTGTGTCATTAATTAATTGTTTAGCATGATAAACAATTCGTTTGGTTTTTAAAGTCGTTTTATTAAATAGTCATTTTAAGAGTCTCTCGGCTTGGACTGGGAACTACCGATGACTACAAGTTCAGGGTCCCTGAATTCCTCTTTCCTGCTGGTCCATCTAGGTGTGTCTGACAAAGGAATACCGAAAATGTTTTGTACACAATTCTGAATTCCTTCTACTTCTCCTTTTGTCAGTAAATAGACATCCTGGTGAAGTTCGGTATTTTTACTCTCTTCCCCTGAAGTTTTTGTTGAAGATTTTAATGTGTTCTGTTAACTATCCAACGGCATCTTTTATAGTGTATCATGCTGCTTGAATACTAGCTGTATTCCTGGCCGAGGGACCAAACAATAAGGTCTTGTATACAACATCATGTGCAAGCAGCTGGCTTCGAACCCCTGACTCATTGTCTATGCCGCCTTTGTTAAAGGTCCAGGCTCGAGTCTAGTATGGTTCCGACTGTGTTTCATGTTAATTGTAATAAACACGTTTATGAAACAACGATCAATACATGTATTTTTATGAACATGTGTATTATACAAAACTGAACATGTTTACTTACTAATAAAAGACTATTGTCTAGATTTAAAAATAATGCGGGTATCGTATTCAACTGTCACATTTGTTTTCATCAACTGCCTCAACATCTGTCGTTTTACAACGCTTTGAGGGAATCAAAGTCTGCAAAAAAAGAAATAGATTGAATGGTACCTTACAGAAAGCAGATTATGCTGGAAGGAACTATGATAGAATTTGTGGTTTTGGAAAGCTGCCGAGTACTGTTACATTTCAGGCATGCAACACATTATTTCCTTTTTAATTGCGTTGCATGGATCATTTAAATGCGTGAAGCCATTTCATTGAAGATAAATCAACGTTTCGGTATGGGATGTATTTCCCTTTAAATTCGGCTGGAGTATTAACGTCTGTTGGCAGTGAAATTTTCAAATATTCGGTTCATGTTAGGAAACTTCCGAGTCTATATCTTGTATCACGATTCTGTCCTCTAGTCACGGACAGTATTCGGAAAAGGTCATCGTGAAAAGAAATGATCCTTTTCACAAGTTTCTGGCCTCAACATCGACGAAAACAATCTGATATATATTGTATAATGTGCGCATTGCACAATTTGTATGCATGTAAACATGTATATATCGCGATCCAGGTGTTCATATCACATGATAGATAATTTACCATTATGATCATGTTGAGAATTTTCAGACAACTTCCAGACATCACTTGGGATGGTGTGGTGGTGTAATAGATAGCTAGGTTATAGAATTTCTTCACGTGGCGATTTGGTGCCGTAGTCGTGAGTTCGAAGCACGGACTTTTCTTCTTATTTACCCTCATAATGAATGCACACCTACGAATTATGAAAAAACTTCTTTAACTACGCTTTGCATTATACCTGTTCTCAGATAAACGATAATTAATGCCCGCTCGTATCGATTCCATTCTGACCTCCCATAGTTACTTCCCTTCATTTCACGATACCAGTATAGCGATGGGAACCGAGAATGTTCGATTCCGAAGTGATTCGTTACAGCTTACCATCCCTCCTTCCCTCATTTAAATACTCACTTTGGAATCAAGTTTGTAATATTTATTGCTCTGCCTTTTAGGTCATCTGACTGAAAGGGTTAAGATGACCTATTGCTATTGTGCATCGTCCGTCGTTGTGCGGCGTCCGCCATCGGCCGTCCGCCGTCCGTAAACTTTTCATTTCCCTCCTTCCCTCATTTAAATACTCACTTTGGAATCAAGTTTGTAATATTTATTGCTCTGCTTTTTAGGTCATCTGACTGAAAGGGTTAAGATGACCTATTGCTATTGTGCATCGTCCATCGTTGTGCGGCGTCCGCCATCGGCGGTCCGCCGTCCGTAAACTTTTCATTTAAAACATTATTCCTGCTTAACGTCTCCGCGGAACTCCGCCAAATTTAGTCTAAAATATCATTGGGTATAGAGAATCATTTCTTGAATTCAGAAAATGGATTCGACCTCTAGGGACCTGGGGATGGGGCCTTTAATGGTAAAGTTAGTCAATATTTTGCTTTAAAATGATACTTTCTTAATGCTTGAATGGATTTCAACCAAATTTGCTCTGACACATTATTGCAGATGGGTTATCATTTCTTGAATTCAAGAATTGATGCGACTCCTAGGGACCTGGGGACTGGAAGGGCCCTAAATGGAGAAGTTCGTCAACATTTTGCTTCAAAATGCTACTTACTGCTTGAATGGATTTTAACCAAATTTGGTATGAAATATCATTTAGATTTGGGAATCATTTCTAAGATTCAGAAAGTTTATTCGACCACCAGAGACTTGGGGGCGGGGCCCTGAATGTGGAAGTTTGACATCATTTTGCTTCAAAACGCTACACCTTCTTAATACTCGGGTAGATTTCATTAAAATTTGGTCTGAAACATAATTGCATGTAGGTTATCATTTCTTAAATTCAAGGAGTTTATTCTTCCCCTAGGAACTTGGGGGCGGGCCCCAAATGGGAAAATTAGTCAATAATTTTGCTTTAAAATGTTATTGCTGAGTAGATTTTAACCAATTTTTAGCCTGAAACATTATCAGGGGGTGTTGTTATTTTCAGTCTGATCAAAACTTCAACATGGTAACCACAGTAAGCATTTTGTAACATGATTGTGCCACTGTTTCTCATGAACAGAACCAGCCATTTACGAGTTTCTCACACTTTCAAGGAATGTTCAAAATTTGAATTTATCGGATTTGTTAGTCCACAATCAGCAAATTCTGTGGTTTGTCCATCCGTTCGTCGAATGTCAGATTACAGTTAAGGGTCATGGCCCTCTTGCTAAATTTTAATTTTTGCTTTAAGAAGATTTAATATAAATGTAAAAAAAATATACTACATTGAATCAGTACCTGTGAGGACCTGGAAAATGAGAATAATGAAAATACATGAAGATTCCATAACCCAGATTGGCCATAAACTTTTGGGTTAATACATACTCGATGCTCTGGACTATTGAGGTTGGTTCCAGGGGTGCAGAGAGTGAAAGTGATAGTATCGAGGATGGTTCCAGGGGTACAGAGAGTGAAAGTGGTCGTAACCCTTGGAGTATCGAGGATGGTTCTAGGGGTACAGAGAGTGAAAGTGGTCGTAACCCTTGGAGTATAGAGGATGGTTCGAGGGGTACAGATAGTGAAAGTGATCGTAACCCCTGGAGTATAGAGGATGGTTCGAGGGGTACAGAGAGTGGAAGTGATCGTAACCCCTGGAGTATAGAGGATGGTTCGAGGGGTACAGAGAGTGGAAGTGATCGTAATCCCTGAAGTATAGAGATTGGTTCCAGGGATACAGACGGAATTAACATGATTTAATGTCGATATCAGCTCTGTCTGGTCATTATCTGAACGTATGAATCCTATAAAGTTGTTAAGAATATTTGAAAGGAAACTTCTCGCAGACATGTCATTTTCTGAAGTGCATTTTTCCCTATATGTATTATAAATGAATTTAGTTTTTCTCCTTTATGTCGGTTTCAAGTGAAATAAAGTCATGTTCTCCAAATCTCATTTCTCAATCTATTTTCGACTGTATATGTAAAAGATTCGAGCTTGCGGTACGCTGTTAACAGGTAACTGATGTATTTTTGTCCTGGCGTTGTCAGAAATCTCGTGATAGGCGCTATGTCATCGACCTCTGTGTGACAGGAGAATTCCGATTAATATGCTGCCTTAATTAGCATTCTGTATATATTATTAGAGCCGGGACACGAGATTGGTAACTGGGACTATTTCACGGATGTAGATAAGAACTGATTTGTCCAGATTAAATTTAAAACCTTTTCCGTAACACGAACTCGTACAAGTGACAATCTTCAGTCGACCCTTGAGTATTGTGTCAAGTAATTTTATTAACCTGTTTTTCACGAATTTTACCAGAAAGTTTATTTCAGGTGTTATTTGAATTTGTTAACTTTTTACTGAACGTTAGCTACAAAACAAAATCATTGAAAAACTTAAAACAGCTAAAGACCTAAAAGTATTTAAGAATTCACTGCATAAGATCCAAAGTTTTGAAAATGTTTTTCAACAGATGAAATAATTTGTTTCCGTTTAAAAAATGACGTTTTTATGCTGCAGTGCGCAAATCAGAGGAGAAAAGGTTTCCTGGTTTGTAGATTTGTCGAATCCTCCACTATTGTAAGGTACTGATAACAGTTATGATTCTACATCACTGTACTTTCTGAAAATCCTTTTATTCTACGTTTTGGGTAGATCTGAAATTTTGATTTGTGCTAATGCTTGTTTGATCATTTTGATTGTTTTAAGCGACCTTTTGTCATTTGTTTATTTTAAGCGACCTTTTATCAATTCGTTTGCTGTAAGTGAGCAGAAATATGTGAACAACTGAGCTTTGACTATAGCTCTGAATGATGACTATGCTGCGGGCACATTGATGGAACTGACGTGATAATAAGAAGAAGATGTCATCTCCAGTCCCTTTGTGTCTGACAACGTTGCGATTTCTGTTTGTCTAGTCCACAACATTCATTACTTCTGTCCGTAGATGTGAAATTTGCTCGAACGTGTATTGAATTAAATGATTTTAAAATGAATGGAAGGCCTACTGATGAATTACATATCTTAGCTTGTCCTTGTTTAGTATTCGTGAGATTTAATACATTACCAAAAAAGCATGATATTAAGAAAATTTGAATACTCCGTCCTTTATGTACTTGGTAAGGCAGGTGAAGAATATATGCTGTATTTAGATTTGTAATTATTTTTTTGCCGGATAAAAGTCAAAAGTTTATTGAAACGCGACGTGTCCATTTGATGTTTCGTGAATAATCTCGCGGTATCAAATGTTAAAATTTTGTGTACGTGTTTTGTAATAATTGCCATTTAACTTCAAATATTCATTACAAATTCCGACCATGATGCGACTCGCTCGCAATACATATTTATCAATCACTGTTTGTGTTAATTAAATATAAACATTTTCTTAAACTCCGCTTCCCCAGCACAGAGAAACAAAGCCGTATTGCGAAGGATCTGTAAGAAAAATGTGTAATAGAAAAAAGAGCACAGAACGGTCTGCAATTCAATATATGGTAGTGTTACATTTGTATGTTTCATTTCCTCCATTATCCTATACAAACACAAGACACTTGCTAGAAACCTAAGCGAGCACTATGGAGGGATCTGTAAATTCAATTACAGACAAGAGGCAATCCATCATAATTATAGGCAGTGAACAGACACTATGATACAGACACGATGTTTTACAGCAAAAGAAATTGATGAACTAGTCTACGATTATGTAACAGAAATGAAGAAGGTTTTCTTTTTGTTAATAAACTAGCTGGAATCTTTGTTTTAATAGTATTGTCAGTTTGAATTCTAAATCCAATTTCTATTTTAACTGTCGCTTATATTTAGTTTTCGATTTTATTTTAGTAATTAATGTGAATAATAACTTTAAAAATAGGCATTTTGGAATGATTTTAGAATTTCGCGAATTGTGCATTGTCTTTACACAATTACATTCTCCTTTCCCTTGTGTATTTAGCTGATGCACGTGTTTACTACAGTTTTCTTGTTTCTGATGCGAACAACACCCGGAAGTGTTGTGTATTTATAAAATAAAAATTTACCGGTGCCTCTCTCTGCCTCAAAAATCGATTATATCAAGTAAAACTAACCGTATTAAATAATTCAGTGCTAGTTCCCGTAAACTGAAATTTTCCGTCACTAATCAATTAAAGACCTATCGCTGATAACCTTGTTCTTACTGGAGAACGTGACATTACTTACTAAGATCGACTAAGATATTTACAATGCGGGGGTCGTCGAGGAAGCCAAAGACAATTAATCTTCCGAAACACATGGTTATATTATCCGTGTACGTTTCAGGGTTTGGTTTTACATTACTTAACGTCCTTTCAACAGCCATGATTACTGAACAGATTCCGTGTCAATCTTTCTGTTGTTCATATTTTGCCTCGGCCTACCTGAGTTTAAGTTAATATTCTACTGACGTGACGTGTTTTCTTCGAAATGCAAGGGTTACGCCACTGTAGCAGTCCAAGGTTGGTGATCGTAGAATTACATACAGCGACGAGGCGGCGTTCACACGCTACATCAAAAAGAACCTCTACAGCAGAAGCAATAGATTCAGATCTTTATCATTCGGTGTTATCTTACGCGAGTAAATGCCCTCCGCATACAAACTGATCATATAGAGCCATGCGGACTGACCACCCAAAACATACTCTGAACAGGTCAGTCCGAACATAAAAACGGTTTTCTTATAAGGATGTTACGATATCATCTGGTGGTCAATTTACTAGTTTATATGATAGAGTTTTTACGACTATTTAAGTATCTTGTGACAGTTTCTATTATTGATAATTACGATTCATGTATAAAGCAGAGGGGTTCCGAGAAACTAATCACGCCACAAACAAATATTGATTCCCTCTGCCATATACCGAAAATATCGACCGACTCTGTGCAGTGCATACGCTTTAATCATAGAACAGCCATGACACACGGTTTGGAAATCTTTATCATTTTTTCTCTTGGTGCATAAATCGTACGTATACCTATGTCGGTACGTCACACGAATCAAACTCTAATTACTATATTTCTTATGCTTTCATCAAACTTTTTGCGTGTTTTTTTTTTTAAAGTAAAGGTCATTTTTACTGTTCGTAGAATATTTTTCTGTTAATGTCAGTATCTTTACATTAACGGAAACAAGGACATTCCAGTCTTACTGACATCCTGACAGGGGAGCTAACCCTTCCTTTTGGAATATGTTACTACTTTACAACTGACCAATGCTTGTCGCTGCCATCCATGAATATTCAGTTTGTCTGTATTGTGATTGGGGATGGTATAAACGGATCGTCCAGTGGTGTCATGGTTGTATTCTTGTGGAAAATACGAATTGCTCAGGATGTCATGCTGGCTGTTCACGTACAAATAAACCAAGCAAAGAAAGAACGTAAAAAAGAAATAAAAAGAAACAGGAACAAACAAATAAATAGTGAAATAATATTACACATTACTTCTAATGTTCAGCCAGCATCAGGATGACGGTAAATCAGAGATGAAGTTTCAGCCATCATAATCAATATTTACACCGGAAGTGTTTGATAATCTTAGCCGCTGTCAATCTAGCTCCCATTGGCGGTAGAGCAGACTTATCGTGTGTTGATTATATCGCACTGGACAGGGAGACAATCATACTTGATTATCGACATATATGTCCGAGACCTGGGACCCAGGGGCATTCAAAGTCGAACTTCAACACTCGGACGATTTGCAGCATCATATTGAACAGGAAGGAATTTGATGGCGGATTATGTTTGTAGGAAGTGGAATGGTAATGAAATAAGATTAATGGTGTCCCATGTCATTATAGTGTTTCTGTAATCTGTCCTGTTTTATGGGTTTAATTCAAGCACTGGAAGCTTTCATAACGAACCGGCTGTCCTTAAATACAACCGTGAGCTATAACTGGAGTCTTCGAGGTACTCAAGACCGTTTACTAACCAACAAATAAACAATTCATAATATTTTACTTAACATACAAGACCATAGAACTTCCAAAAACAAGCGACACCTCGTACTATTTATTGACTCGAACGACTCTCAATCTCCATATCAAACAGTATATGCCAAATTCAAAGACGATGTGCCAACATGCAATTGTGATATTCTATATGAAAAGTTGGCCAATTTTACGCTTTACACACCAGAAAAGCGAGCCAGCAGAAGTGAAGACAGCCACATCATCTCCCGGAATAATCTAATACAAGTATACAATTTATCAATTTTCCAATTTAACGCATTCAAGCCAATAATTTCCGGTATGGCGAACGAAAGAAAATAATGGCGCTATCTGATGACGTATGACCTTTAACCTTCAGACAGTGGTCGACTATTTATGATTTTCACACGCTGTCAGTTTTTTAATCATACTCGATTCTACGAGGTGTTAAAAGATATCAAACGAAACGGAAAATCAGATTAAGGTACACTTTGTGTATGTCCTGAATGACGGTTCTCGATGGCTGCGGTGCATTCGATGACGTTCATCCATCAGTGTACAAAATATCAAGGCGTGTTCGATACAATGCAAACACTTAGCAAGTGATAACTGTGAGAAATGGGCTGATAGATCGATGATTGTTATCGACAACATACGTTTACAGAAGACCTACAGATGTCACTCGGCATAACACATAATTAAAACAGTATGAAAGAGCTGAACTGGTTCCAGTGAACATATTTGTACTTTCCAAGATTTCAACGGTATGATTCGATGTAAATAGGGAATCCGTACATCATGCACATTTTTTATTGCAGAGACCAAAATTTTCAATTTTAACATCGCCAAATCAACAGTCATTTTCAGGCAGAGTATCTTTCTAGTACCTGGTGACTGTCTCAAAACAACATACGAGACCCGTCGCTCGCCATTCGAAGTAATTGTTTTGAAGAGTTTTGCCCGGGTCCTTTTCTCAGCTCCCTAATAGTCACACCCCTACAGGTGTTCTCACAGATGGGGAAGCATCAAACTATACATTCTACCTCGGTCCCATGCTTGCTCCATTGCATAAAAGTTTAGTTAGGGAGAGAACATACGCATACAAATTTGCCTTGACATGAATGGTTTTATTCTCTTTGCCATACAGTGGCATAATGTTTGGTCTAAATGTAGTATCCATCTGATGGATCGTGCTATCAGTAAGTTACAATATCTCGTATATTGACGACTCTGACGAAACGTACGCGAATGTGTTTTTAGACATAATATGAATAAATCAGAAACCACGAAAAGGAGGAAAAACATCTCTTGACATGAAAAAATTATTCGTCTGAAAAGCAGTTGCATTCATATCAACAATGGATGTCATGTCAATTAAGACATGTTTGAATGTTTTCGTTGATCGTTAATTCATTGGATGATGATATACGATATATATAAACTGACCAGTATTATATATGACGTTAAGACGCAAAAATGTTAACCAATATTGGTTTATCCACCACTCAAAAAATGATGACGTCATATTCACGCTGTGACAATGCCTCATATCAGATTTAAGTAATCAGATGAAAGATCCGGTGTAATTACTGCGCCGTCATTTCCCAATATAATTTCGAAGACAACACAATACAGTCCAAAAAAAACTTACTCCCGTATAGGTTCAAAGACAGACAAAAATCATTTGCTAACTTGTAAAAAAGACCATTCAATTTCTTTGTTATCAATTGTTATTTTATTAGATAAAACTGTGTTTTTTTTTTATTAATTAGTACTGTTTTTATTGCTGCTGTTAATTCGAAAGATATGTACATGTATATTTCGGTTTACAATATATCTCGACTTTCCTTCTCAATTCCCTACATCTCCCCTATTCTTCCTGTAAACCTATACTGCTCGTGAAATGCGATAACTTATGCAATTATCGGCCCGAACGTTATGGATAGGTTCGTTGGATTTTTCTACCCCCTTTGATAATTGGTCATCTAACTGGCCAATTTACAGGTGTAGTGGTTTATCGTATGTAATTATCCATTCATGTTCCGGAAATTGACTGATGATTATTTATAATTTAGATAAATTCGGATTGCAGTATACTGACTAAGTCTGTATTGGGAAGAACTGTACCGGTTTCATTAACGTTTCGAACAGGATAGGCTTATGGACAAATAAGCTGTATGAATTGGTAGCGGCTTTGTTTGGAAAGATACAAGTATTTACTACTTAGAGGTTCATGTTGCTGAAAGTGAGTGAAGTTTGGAGAAAAAGGAGGACAATGATGCATTATTATTTACAACGCTTTTAAATGTTTGAACCATAGACAGGAGAAAAACGTTAATAAAGGAAAAATAATGAATTCAACATACCTAGCAATAAGTAGGTAAGGTATATATATCACAAAATTGTATGATTCTCTAGCTAAGTGAGGGGCACATAGCATTGTTTTAAGAAAAGTCAGAGAAGTACTCGCATGTTATCTTGTTTTGATTGAACAAATAGAAAATTATCTTTATTTGTTTGATAAAAATATCAGTATCCTTATTTTTCCCGAACTTTCGATGCCTATAAAAATATGTTCGCCGTAATAGTGAATCTGTCGACCGATTTCTTATTAGTATATTTCTATACATTGTTTCATCTCGGTAAATAAAATGCTAAATTTCGACTGAGATACTGATTTTCATGATTAAAAAAAATCTGCCGGGAAAGAGGGCGTGTGTGACCGATACGTAAATGTGACACGTGATACCGTCAGCCACTGTATAAGTGTCTTGCCTGGTTGTTGACCGCTTGTGAAAGCACCTTCTACTATTGTCTGTATAAAGACAACACACATCAAGAGATGTTACATTAATATTAGTAGGTATGTCTGCAATCTGATACTACACGTTGTTGCGAGTGTCCGGAATTTCTTAAGCTCTTGTTATGTTTTAAGTACTATAATAGCATAATTTTTAAGTAAATAGTCATTCTCCTTATTCCGTGCCAAGTAATTGCACTGTAAGTATTTGTACAGGTTTGCAAGAGGTAAAATACACATACGCTACGAACGTGTGTACTGTTGGGAGTTTATTTCGAACATACGTGTAAGTATTATATACCTATGTACACAGGCTGTTTATGATTGATATATTCATGCGTTTGCATATACATTAATTTTTCTCCAACTGAAATGTGACAACTTTGTACATATTTACATATAATTACCGCCGCCCTATGTAATGCATCAAGGTCTTTCAACGACAAGTGTAGTGTACTTCTATTACATATGCTTAGACTCCGGGCTGATTAAGGCTTGGTAAGTATTGACGAGTCATACCTCCTTTCATACTTCTAAGATTGTATTAGATACTTAGGTAAGAAACCTGACAAATCGGGACCACTGAAATGGTCGGTTTAAATGTGTTCTCTGTAAAATTTGAGATTACTTCCGTGTCGTCCCGATTAAACAAGTATTAAAGTCAACGAAATTCGATTTCGCCAGAGGTTTTGCAACTTAAGTTGAAGATATTTCACTGTGTATAGGATTTCCATCTAACAATGAAGAACTTAACCGATTTTCGTAATCCATTATTCATTACTAACATAACCCTCTACAGCATTAGATTTTAACACGTGATCGAAACAAAGGAATGTCTGATATTGAACCGGAACCCTCGTAAGGTGTAAGGACTCGCTCACTCATATTGAACCGGAACTCTGCTAGTGGGTAAGGACTCGCTCACTCATATTGAACCGGAACTCACCTAGTGGGTTAGGACTCACTCGCTCAAATTAAACCGGAACTCACCTAGTGGGTAAGGACACGCTCACTCCTATTGAACCGGAACCTTTCTAATGTGTAAGGACTCGCTCGTTCATATTGAACCGAAACCCACCTAATGAGTAAGGATACGCTCACTCCTATTGAACCGGAACCCTCTTAGTGGATAAAGACTCGCTCACTCATATTGCTGATATGTCGATGAATTATTACCACCAAGCAAAATCACTGTTGGGGAAATTCCTTTCTAGTGTCACATGTGCAATACATGTGTATATTACAGGTATTGTTCCGAACAAGGTTTATTTGATGAAACAATAAAGATGATATTTGTTAAAACTTTCATGAAGTTCGGAAGTGAAAATACAATACATTTCTCGATATTAAACTTGTCTTGAAAGCGATATTCATAAATTATACTGCAAAATGAAACACTTGTTGTATATATACACATATATAGCAGGTTCATGAAGAAGGATGCTTGACAAACAGTTACATTTGTTTACCCGTCGTGACACGCAAAATTCTTAAACGAATAAGAGGCTTTCTCGAAGACGCGACCGGAGTGAGAATAATTCGGGTTATAGTTGTCTCAAATAACGGGTACGTGAAAAAGTGTGTATTTTCTTCTGTTTATACAGCCTTGATAAGACTTCAGTTACCTTTCCCATGTTTACAGGCCGATGTTTATCTGGGTATGTATTGCTAGCAGGCGTCACCGGTTTACATGCCCGACTAGATATCCATACAAATGACGAACCACCTAACATATAGCTGTAAAAATCGATTTCTTTGCCAATTAAAACTTACGTAGGCCAATCTCTGTTTCTATACGATCCAATTAACAACAACTGATTTCTTTGTTCATTTGAACGTTATGAGAAATACGAGTCTCGTGTTGAAGTTTCGCCTTATTTCGGTTTTCGTGTGGTTATAGATTCATGGGTACATTGTGAAGAAAGCAGACGTTCTAACTAAAACTTATAATTGTTTTCATCTCATATGGCGGTAATACTTGCTGTGGGCGATGCCATTTCATCCGGCGTCAATTATATCTTCTTCGGATGAAATGATGATTCGAAGCTAAAAAAATCAGTAGTTATACTTGAACTGGGTCAAGGTCGTTCGTGTTAACGAAGATTCACGATATTGTGTTCGGTCGAAAACTAAAACTTTCAACAAAGATCGGTGTATGGCAACGTCATTTCTCCTGACGTTAACCCACTTCCGAATTTATAAAGTCAGAACTGTCAAATATGTTAAATCTTTTCAATAATTCCAATGATTTTTTATAAATATCAGGTCTATTAAAAAATAAGAAGTCTGGTTAGCAAAAATCAGTTGTTCAACAGAGATCGATCAGTTGTTCAATAGAGATCCATCAGTTGTTCAACCAACAAAGATCGATCAGTTGTTAAACAAAAATCGATCAGTTGTTCAACAGAGATCGATCAGTTGTTCAACCAACAAAGATCGATCAGTTGTTAAACAAAAATCGATCAGTTCAGCAGAGATCGATCAGTTGTTCAACAGAGATCGATCAGTTGTTCAACAGAGATCGATCAGTTGTTCAACCAACAAAGATCGACCAGTTGTTCAACAAAGACTGATCAGTTGTTCAACAAAGACCGATCAGTTGTTCAACAGAGATCGATCAGTTCAACAGAGATCGATTAGTTGTTCAACAGAGATTGATCAGTTGTTCAACAAAGATCGATCAGTTGTTTAACAGAGATCGATCAGTTGTTCAACAGAGATTGATCAGTTGTTCAACAACGACCGATCAGTTGTTCAACAGAGATCGATCAGTTGTTCAACCAACAAAGATCGACCAGTTGTTCAACAAAGACTGATCAGTTGTTCAACAAAGACCGATCAGTTGTTCAACAGAGATCGATCAGTTTAACAGAGATCGATTAGTTGTTCAACAGAGATCGATCAGTTGTTCAACAAAGATCGATCAGTTGTTTAACAGAGATCGATCAGTTGTTTAACATAGATCGATCTTGCTCGTATATGTAATGTGTTTCTGCTGTTGTGTGGCGTCATCGTCGTCGTCGTCGCTGTTAAATTATTGTTTCTGTTCGACGTTGACGTCAACGTCGTCATCAATGTCTGTTCTTTGTTGAAATTCTGAAAATATGAACCGATCAAAAGTAGCACGAGGCTTAATTGTAGTGTTGTACGTCATACAAAATGTAGCACTGTCCAGTTGTGTAGCGGTCAGTTCTGATGACCAGTGCTATAGTCGTGTCTACTCGTGGTCTTTGTGTACTCGGTATATTTACTGGGGCGTTTAACATCAATAATGAATACTTTGTTACACAGGTGAATCGAAACTAGAAGATGTCAATTTAAAAGCTTTTAAAGGGATATCGGCGATAAGACCGCTTGACCACCAATGGACATTAGATGAACAGTGGTCCTTGTCACGTCACCCAGACAGGATTAATTATATAAGAGGTCAAAGCTACACCTGATGTGTATGTTGTTCGTACTGATAGTGTGCTGGAGGCTTAGTCTGATAGTAAACACAAGAATGACGTGACACTTTACAGTTCGTGTGACTAAATCAAGTAAACATTTACACCGACAAAACGGGAATTATCTGCGTGCTTTCTGTAAAGACAGATCTAGGCTAGAAAGTTGCAACAATTTTTTTCAGTTGAAACAATTTCTGTGACGTTTCAGTTCACCTGGAGGATAATTGATACAAATTCTGTAATTGTGGATGGTTGCTTCTGGACAGTGTGTAAACACATACATTTTGGTAAGTGAAAGTGACAAAAGGGGACTGGGCATTCCTCAGGGCTTCTCCGTGTCGCCGTGTCCATGTCACAGTGTAGCGTGTATCTGCCATCACAAGTTGTTTACAAAAGTATTCTACTCTTTACATTTATAGACATATTCATTCATGTACTTTTATTATCCAGATAGTGACAGGAAATCGTTCTTGTCCAACACCGAAAACTTTAACTTACCACCATATTCTTTTTTTTCACTCTCGGTGACCTTCAAATTTGGTCGAAATATCTGTTGTTTTGCTTTCAAAATTGAAGTTTAGGATGGGGCACAAGTTATATCATTTCTCTTGCTACCAAACTGTGGTTAAGACTGCGTGATACGTGTACATTTACCTTGGTATATTGTGACATATAAACATATATTTATATATGTTACGTTAAGTTCATGTCTATTTCTGTGTCGTACATATATTCCAATAGAATTACTAAGAAATCTTATCATTGTAAATATATGTTTACACGAGACTGCAGGACTTAATTACCATTGAAGTGCTTCGTGACTTGTTTGTGAAAGCATTAAATTATACTTAAATTATTGTTAAATGGATGTATTTATATGTCATTGTGGAGTAACCAATGACATTTCACTTTTAACACGTTCTCTGATAATTACTGCTTTTGTGTATCGTCAATGGCTTTGCACTTGATGAGTCTTGGTTAATTAAGTGATTGCGTCAAATCTGTTTGTTTTGAGCGTGTTAACAAATGTCTGAATGAGAAAGACTGCTGATCAACATGTAGTGTACCGCTGGAGCGAAACAAGAAAGCCTAGCATATGTCCTGAATAATTAAAAGTAAAAAGAAATCCTACCTGATCAATTCTACCTGTGCATATATGAGATACATTAGAAAGATAAAAATCCCAGCTACATAGGAAAGTTGTTCTTTTTTATGTGGGTATAGAAATATCAAAATATTGACAATCAACGTGTTTATTCACAAAGGATAGGAAAAGTAAAGTAGTGCTAATGTAACTTCATAGATTACACAGCGAACTAAAAAATAATGGTGATTTACACTCATTTTGTAAATTTGATGTGTATGGTTCAAGATAGGGACAATCAAACCGAGCCAAGGAGGATATCAAATCTTAGATCGATGTGCGGGAGCATGCATGGTTAATATAGTGAACAATGACGTAAGTGCTGTATTTAGATTTTATAACATGTATTAGACATCAATGTAAACACGAACTTAAATGCGTTCTTGATATATGGGTGGTCGGGTGGCGCTGTGGTAACGCAATCGCGTGAAAAGGTAGCAGGTCACGTGTCCGACCACCTGGGTGTTCCCCGGGTACTCCCGATTTCCTCCGAGTAAGACCCCTTGCGCGCTTTCATCCGGGCCAACAAGAGTGATTAGTATAAGTTGCTAATACTTGTTTTACAATTGTTGTTAAATAAATAAAGTTATTGTTAAGGATGCTTGTTGTTACAATTTACAAAGCCAGTAAACAGTCATACAAACTCTTATGTGATAGATTTGTTTTAACAGAAGTGCAAATATTTTATTTCTTTATGATAACAGAATGACGTCACTTTAAACTTTATGATACCATACACTCAGGTCTCACGGTACCGCGATAATACACCTTATGTATTTTCGATCAATTTCAGCAGTACTAACCGGTACATTCGAATCGTTCTCCCCTAGTGATGACGCGATAACTGCATAAGATATTTTTTACGGTTCAACATTCCATTTCTACCTGCATCGATAACGATTCACGAAAGCGAAAAAGGATTCTGAATTTGTCGAACCTTTACCAAACAAACGAATAAACTACATGTATAGCACACTAGTTAAATTTGGTGACGTTACATGTTGATAATGTGCGTCACAGCGTAATAAATAATTGGTTCTGTACCTGGCTGACCTGTATAGGTGGTGTATATCAGTGGACGTCGTAAATAAAATATTGTCTTTAAAATGTATCTAATTCCTGAAGTTTACAAGTTCATGAATGTCTTGAAGTGCATTAAAAAATATGTTGACTGATTTATAATATTATCTTGACCATACGAAAATAATTTATGGGACATATATATGAAGAGAAAATCAAAAATAGAAATATGTTAATCAAGTCTGGGTCATTACTCGTGCGACATTTCCAAAAGGCAGTTGCACACTTACATCTACAATAACGTAGAATAGTTATATTCAATAGGCTGATATGTCATAGAGGCAAATTTATTGTTCATAAATCGTAAATGTATTTCTGATTTATATTTAATACGGCGCTTAAGTGCAATATAACCAACCTATCAATCAAATATATATTATTATCAAATTACTCAAGGTATCTATAGAAATAAAAATAATTGTTTGCTATCTTAGTAGGAACTCTCCCGTCAGAAATCGTGTTTTAATATCTCGCTTGATAGAAATTTGATCGCATAGATTTTTTTTTTTAAATTGGAGTTTTTTTTTTTGTTGATTTTCTCAGAGCCTCCTAGCGTCTCACTAAAGTCTCTTACACAAGGTGTGATTTTCTTTCCTTTTTACAAATATTTGTCAGAAAGTCGATACATCTACTGTTTAGTTCATTGTTAGTTTTTCTAATTACACTTTGATCAGATTACGCCCGACCTCGGGGTACTGCTCTCGAGAGACAAAATAAAAGGGAGCCCTTAGCGTAAACATGATAAACATATGAATCAAATACCTATCCACCGTTCTTTATGAAGAAGACACTGGCGTTAAATGGACCGTATCATCTATGTACATTTGCAGTAGAAACACATACACACACACACACTTAACTAACAACATGTTGTTGAGCTTTTTTCATTGACGTAGCTTTTGATATCACAATCTTAAGTACCTTTTAGTGACGTCACTACCACAATAGTTTTACTATTTGGTTGAAGGTACAATTCCATTTTGTGCATTAAACCGTTTTGTGTATATCTTAAGTCATCTGAAATGTCAGGGTCAAGGTCAGCGTTGGCCCAGAACCAACCTATTCAGTCTGCAGCGTCAATTAACAATAACTTTCTAATCCTTCATGTTGGTGGATTGGTATGAAAGTTTGCTATTGTGTCCCTTTACATGAAAAAGAGGGTCTAAAATACTTTAGATTGTTGTCCTATTCAAAAATAGGTTGTTTTTGTGGCTCTCCGGCCAAAAACTCACTATTTAAAAAATGTCAATTGCATTTCTAGAAATTGAACAGTCATTTAATGGTTCTTTTCCTCGTTCATTGACGCAAGGAGTATAGTATATAATAAGGAACTTAACAAATCCCTTTATTTACAGTTCAATTCCCTTAAAGAGTAGGAATGAATCAAAATCATAGGTTTTCATAATTTAGCAATCTTACCACAGTCCCTACCAGGGTTGTCGTTCCTAACAAAACGAGCGTTAGGAACGACAACTCTTTGAAGCCCATATACATGTAGGTTACATTATGAACCTAGGGTCAGGTTATACTAGACGATCACACCATCATCATCAGACCAGGTCGTTGTGTTTGATATATAATGGCTTCTCCGGTGTTATCTGCCCGTCGTTATACTCATTAGACTGTTTATAGGGCAAACGTGCGAATCATTGTCAGTACGGACAAGGAGAAATATCTCCTGTTTCTGTCACGGCGATTCAGAATATAACCAGAAGTCGTTTAAACTATGGCATTTGTACAGCATCGTCATGAAATTCTTCCATTAAACATTAAACTCCATGTAACGCTTGACAGTTCACTTCATTCAGTGAACACTAGCAGCTTTGAAGCAAACACTCCAATGACGAAGATTGTCGAAGTGTGACGTTAAACGCAAAGTCAACACACATGAAACAACTACACGACCGTTGAAAACTCTTCTCAATTGCATGATCGATAACTTTATTTTCAGAGTTTAAGCTTTTGAATGAGACTTTTTGTAATAAGTGTATGTGTCTGAACTCACAATGTTTAAATAATTGACGAGCAGCGCAACTTCAGGCTAGCCTTGCGTTGATAATACTCATTCCAGACACCAAGTTTGGATAGGAACATTTTCAGGGTGTTTACGTATAAATATGACAACTGATATGGCAATATCTGTACTTCGGCCTCTCGATAAATGTCACATACACACAGATAACCAATGAATTCCGATCTCGCCACCACGCGCTCCATTAACAACTGGTCGATATTGACTTGTCTCTTGACCAGTATTTCTGCTGCTATGGTCCACTTCCGGTTCCACCTATCAAATCATCAGCTAGTCCCGCAGCCCGCCGAATCGTGACGTTTATCACGAAATTAATGGAGCCATGACGCTAGCTGTATTATTTTAGTTCCTCCTTATCGACCGCCAGTATCATTGATTATTAACGAATTTGTTGGACACTTTTGGGAACTGCTAATTGATTGATTATTAAGCAGAGTTTACCTTAATTACTTTATATTTCTGGTTTTCGGTTCTTATTTGTTTTGATATGATATATTTATATCAAAATGTCTTTTGTTGGAGCTGCTATAGATTAACCATATTGTCGCCATTATTGCCTGCATGTTATCCACGACGTCAGTTTCAAGTGTCTGGCGCGGTTTCGTTCCACAAAGTGAAAAAACTGGACTGCTGTATCCCGCATCATAGTGATATACAGCAGTTATATAGCCTCTTCATTACTGCATGCAAGACTTCTCTATTCTCTACGTGTTTTTTCGCTTTGTTTGAAGTCAAAGACATTTATGGTTAATCAATGTCCTCAACCTTGGCCAGACTCACCTCATTCTGCCATTTCCATCGCCCTCCGTCCTTTCGATGGCACTTCTCAAATAAATCTTCATCGGCACATTTCTATCATAAATCATAACAATGTGACGTGTTTTATTTATTTTGGTTCTGTGTAAATTCACTAGAACTCGGTCGAAACATTGCAGGTCTTGAAGTCTTGTGCCCCGGGGTGGTTTTGGGCTAGTAATGTCAGTTACAAATAAAAAAAAAAGATGTCAAGTTCACATATTGTGTCGGTATCGTCCTCCAGAGCCCTTGCCATAGCGTAGACCTGTTGAAAAAATAGTTCACCTGTCATTTCAGTGAGATTACACTGTAACCTCTAACCAGAAGAATCGGGTAAATAAACTGTTTTCGTTTAAGACAAAGTTATCGGTATGGTATCCGATACCTTTGTCATAAAACAGTTTAACTGACATAATTTACCTCAGAGCTGACTATCAATGAAATGGTACTAACTGTCTACAAGCCATGATGTTAAGTGGCGACTAAACGACTTTCTTTTATAAAGACTTTTTTCTTCCTAATGTGTCTCTTGACACTGCCTCACTTTTCGGCCTTTAGTTTTGGGTTCTATCCCCTGGCCGAGACATATTAGAGTCTTTAAAAATGGCAATTACTAATTTCTGCTTATTGGTTAATATTGTGGTAGTGTAACAACTGTTTTCCCCCTGCCAGTATGTGACCGGATGGGATGTCCTGTTCGGGGCCCTCGACAGTATATTTTTGGAAGGTAGCAATATGAAGTCGATTCGGAATATATCGTAGTCTCCAAAAAACAAACGCACGCAGTACATGTACTCATCTCGCATACATCGGGAGGTCGTCCCTAAATTATGCTGGCTGTTGATAGGACGTCAAGCAATCTAAACCCAACTTAACTGATTATCAAATATGTAACGTCAATCAATTTGTATTATATCTTTTTATAGACTATTTCAGAATCGGACAGCTTGTTAACACATCCAAATTGTTCACACGATCCTTTTGTATTACTCGTGACCTCCCTGATAATCAAACACACAAGGAAGAATGCACGCACTTCTCTGACGTAGTATGAGCAATTAACACGCACGTGACAAACGGCGCATGAACAGGTTAGCGGGAAAAACTCAATAATCTGTTTCAAGAGATGATTTATTATATAAACTATCGGGGCGATAATCGTGCTAGCTTCCCGTTCATAAAGCGAAGTGGCGTGCTGTAGACGTGATTTTGAATAGTATTTACTGTCTCGCTTTGTCCTTGCAGAGATATAAAAAGGTGGCTATGTTAAAAGGCTGGGATTCGATCGAGTCATGTAATGGTTTCATGGCCGAACTTTAATCCTCACGATGAGACGATGTACGATAGCAACACAGAGACGACATGTACGTTGTCAGCCGACATGTCGGAGTTATGAACGGAAGGATGTTATATATTCTAACGGAAAATCTTTTGTCGTATTTTGCAGGTAGAATCTGAAATTCTGTCCATGGTAGTGGCCAAGCTATGGCGGAGATAATCCACAAAATATTCGGACAGAAGCACGGTCATCATAGTAAACACCATGAAAATTCTGGGAAACAACCAGCGTCGGAAACGGAAGGATATACCAAACAACAGCAAGAGTTCTGTAAGTACAGTGTTATTATATATATCAACATCGAATAGGAGAATGGGGCGTGGGGGAAGGGATGTCGGATTATCCCATAAATATATATCCGGGTGTTTTGATGGGTTGTAGAAAAGTCGTCGGTGTTATAAAATCATTATTTAGTGTCACTATTACCGGGATATAAGTATCCACCCAGCGAAGTTAATAAGTCATGTACTCTCTAAACGTGACAACAGTTATAGTTATTGCTTAATATCTGTAAACAGGTGAAAACTGTTTCGTTATGTAAACGAAATCATTCCAAACTGAAAATATCTTCCACAGATTTTATAGTACATCTTCGGCAAACAACCATGCCCAACTATCTCGAAATAACATTCTTAAGGAACTCAGATCACTGCTTACTCGTTGCATATCATATTTGTTCTGGTGCTATCTAGATTTAGGTATTAAAACCTTGTACATCTGGCAATCGAAATGCCATGTGGAATATTTCATAGACAAGGCCTACTGCTTCAGGAGATATCCGGGTTCCACTCAAGTAAATCAAGTGCATAACATACATTGATGCTAGTGCACGTCTTTTAACATTTATCTGCAAAATATATCTAAACGAACCGGAAGTGTATTTCACTTACAGATTTGATTTCTCTTCAGTTCTAGTGTATTGATTTGTAGTAATTTGTACCAAATCACTGACTATATGATACACAACGTGGGAAAAATTAAGTTTGACTTTATATCAAAGCAACATTCCCATACAAACGTCCATGTACAGACTACGGTACACATGGTATACCTGGGAAAATACTGACTATCGGTTATCTTCATAATAAATGGTAACATAGAATGGATGTGTCCATTGGTATTGCTTGACTGAGGTTTGGCTTGGCTATAAACAGGTATACATGTTCACGAAAGAAACATGGAATGACGGGTTCTCTCTTCTCTTTTTTTGTTTTTGTTTTGTTTTTTTTGTTTTGTTTTTTTTTTGCTTTTTTTGTTTTTTCGTTCTTTTTGTGTAATTTTCAATTTCTAATTTACACCAGCGTTATCCTTGACTGAAAGGCAGCGTTTGTTTGTTGGAGACAGTATGTTGTACATCTATTCCTCAATGGAACTTGTATCACCGCTGTATCTTTCGTAAGTTGCACTCGGAAATCTTCGGGACTCATTAGTTACCTAATTATTGCGTCATTTAGTCGTTTGGAGCACTTTGTTCACTGTTACATGTTCTGTGTCTTATAATATCGTTTCCGCGAATTTATCTTTTATTTCTTTCCTAACTACACATTTGATTCTTTTTCTTCGTTACTCCGTCGTTTTGTATCTAGATAATCATCCTCTTATGACTATGGTTGTTGTGAGGTCGAATATCGTAAAATATGGTTTCCCTGATCAGTTGATGGGAATGAGACAGAAAGCTATGCACGGGTTAGTGCACGGTTTGAGGATTTATGATGACGGACACGTTCTGGACAATTAAACGATATTTCTTAAGATGTTGTTGGCAATACAGATATATGTAGTAAAATATTCTCTGTATAAAAGTCGATGTTATTGTTAGATCAGTCAATCCTTTCTGGTAAATCGTCGTGAACATAGAAAGAAAATGGAATTGTCCTACAGGTCACGTGATGTTATATCGACTATAATTACATAAGAAAAACATCGTGTATGTACAGTACATGTACAAATAAATCAAAAGAAAATACACGAGTTTAGGTTGAATGTACAAATATCAAAATCACGTTATTTTGTGGTTTCAATGATTAAAGAATTGTCTTGGTACAAGACCTACGTTTTCTGCTTACGTAAAGATTGTTTAAATTTTTGTAAATAGTAAGATAAAAATTCATCTTGAAACCTTGAAACCTAAACCATCCAAAGAATGTTCATACATTATTAATTTTCATGTAAAGTACCCGCAAGTAAGTGTGTTGATGCCAATTCTATACAATTGATTTCGCCGTAGTCGATATCAGCGGTTGGAATTACCTGTATCATAATATGTACAGTCTTTGTATAGTAGGAAAACGAACACCATGTAATGTTATTACATGCTGTTCTGTGTTTGTTAATTGTTAATTAACTGACAGACCTTGAGTTTACTCAGACAATTATCTTTCTGTAACAATATCTTCCGTGTTGGGAACCAATCAAATACAACGAACATCAGTTATCAATAAATGTGACGTTTCGTGGCTTCGACTTGTGCTGTCGAATTGCCAAGTCAAAACGCCAAATCAAAACTGGTAATATATTGTACTTTCAAGTGGAAATTTACGCATATACAAATCAGATGATAGCTGAGGTTGTACACGAACTTTTGTCAGTATTTTACTATATGAAGGGGCATAACTCTTATATAATGTATATGTTGTATATGATATGACAATTTTAAGTTGTAAACCACAAAACTGTCAAGTTCTGTTGTGATTACCAACGAAGAATACTAATTCTTGGTTTCTGATAAATGAAGCTGAAACATTTTATCTTTTTAAAGAGAGCTGAGGGTTCAGTGTAAAAACGAACCCGTATGTTTGTCAAAGGGAAATAACTCTTGTAGCTTTACATAATTTCTGTCAAGTTCCCGTCTGTGTGACGTGAACCGGTAATGACATTTAGATTCCGACCGAATATCCGTTTCTAAACAATATATTTGCTTAAAATGAAATAACTTTTCCATCTAATTATAAGAGTCAAAAGAAACGATTTGACGTTGTATCCATTAACACTTTTACAAGCAGATTATAAATGTCCATTATACAAATTATTCCGCACATTTTAATTTAGGCAATTTTATACTCTGTTTCATACAGTGTTACGAGGTGTCCTAGTTTGCTAAGATAGACTTAAAACTTGTACACCTACATCAACAGACTACATTAGTAGTAGTTTGTGTATGGTTAATTATGGCAATTTATTTTTCAGTGATTGTTAATTCTATAAATGCGAAATATTATTGTTCTCGATGAAAATTTAAAGACTGTTACTTACCGTGATATTTACACACTTGTATTAAGTTTTTTTAAAATATGAAATCGTTCCATCAGTTGTTGAAATTATTGCGGCTTACTGCGGGAAAATCAGATTGTTGTTTTGTAATGAAAAAGCTATAGATGAGGAAGACAAATTAAACCAGAAGTTCTATACATTGTTCAGGTATACGTCGATACATCGTATTTCTATTTTCTCATGAAGAAAAAGAAAAATGAACACAAGTAAGTTTTAGAAATAGTCAAGTTGCGGTAAAGCTTGGCTAAGCAGGTCTTGATCAAACTTGAAACCAATAAATCCGCGCGGAAAAAAAGTTAGGTATATAACGATATTTACTTGATAACCAAGTAGATCGAATTGCTTTTTTCCTTTAAAGAACTGACTGGAATACGAAATATCTTAATATATTATTCCTCCGTGTCCTTTCATTCCAAGGTGCCATTTAAAATCATATTTGGAATATATACATCAGTATTAGTGCCTGTAATCCTATTATCGTATTATGCAACGTCCAACAATTACACACAAAAAACGGATCCTTTGAATGTTCTGTCCTTTAATCGTAAGTATATTATGAATAGTGTGTGTATAGGTTGTGGAAATCCTCCCTAAACTCCTGGGTAGTACGATATTATACTTAGATCAAATACGTATACATCAAGTCTCAGAATTAGAATGAACATGACGCGTGTAATGTGGTCGCTGGCTCTCTATTGATTCTGTTTACTTTGGTTTTTTTGGTCCACGTGTTTTTGTTAGATGGGTGGACAGAGATACACGTGTCCGTACATTTGTATAAGTGCAAAGCTCGCAGCAGTGGGTAACTTTAACTCAGCCGTCGGTGATATAAGGTTGAGGTCATTGTTATTATTTACATCAATTAACGGAATATGGGGGGAAAACGCGGTAAAAGTTTCAAATATAACGCACCTATATATTGGATTTTGAAGCAGTTTTGTTAATGACAAGAACCAATTTACTAGATAAGTGAAACACATTTACATGCCTAGCATATCTAAATGTTTGCCTCTCTATACTGATGCTAGGGAACGAGTTGAAATCACGCTGATTCAACTGCAATCATCGTCCTGTAAATGCACTTTCTTTAAGTGATTTACATATATTAGTGTAAGGAAGATAATTTTAGACTTGCAAATTAATTATTTTTTGCACACACACTGACAATCCGCCACATGGCGCCGTTAGTCAGTGTAAGCGTAGTCATTCGCAATACAATATTCGTAATGAGTTTATTCTGCAAATTTCTATATCTAAATAACAAAAATAAATAAATAATTAGTATTATTATAACAAATTTTCGTGTATACTAATCCTATAATCATAATGCTTAAGAAATTTAGTCATTTTTCCATCCTTCGGAACACCACTTTGAAATTTAATGTGAAGTTGACTGTACTTTTGGAAAACTGCCACAAGTTTTTAATCATAACTGGCTGTCTATTTCTGTGAAATACGTCATGGTTTTACGTAAGGGAGAGAGTTGTTCCCGGTACAATCATTAATACCACAAGCAATTTATCAAACCAGAATTTGAGTGAGAGACTAAAAGAAAAACGTGATTAAGTTTCCAGATCTGATGGAAGATAGTTATTATTGTAAGGAACAGCGAGAGTAGACACAGGGATCTGATAATTCAGAGTATAAGATTCTAAGACATTTTGGATTTAGATATTTAGAATATATAAAAGATATGTATCTTTATTGGTTAAGGGGAAATAACCCTATGCCAGAATTTAGTTGTACTCTGTTATATTGTACATACATGTGTAAGTCCGTAATTAAACAGCGAGAGGAGATAATAGTAGACACCAGACCCACACTGTTTTAGGCATTACTTCTGCATACAATACATTTCAAGAAAACATGCATATATGTTTGAATTCTCGTAGCTCTCTTACGCATGGCGGGAATTGATTATCAGTGAAATTGAATTAACACGCAATCAGATTAACACTTCGCACAAGTACTGTGAACTTTAGTCTACCCAGCCGTATCATCATTGGTAAATCGTAAGGTCTTTCACAAGTTCCATTTTCATTCGAGTTCAGCTTCCTATGTAATTCAACTCAAGGCATCTGGTAAGTGTATTTTAAAAAAAACGTGAAAAAGTTACAGGAGTTTGAAACTTATTATTCTACAACAAGATAATAATGTGATGTTTAGAATTCCGTTTGCTAAAACTTTATCTAGAAAGTATGTCAGTAATGCTGATTGCGATGTTGTTGTCCCACTGAAATATCATAATCCGCTTTCAAACGGTATCTGATTTATTTTGCTCGTTACCTTTAATGACAAACGCCCTTAAATTGGAAGGAACAAAAATCAACAGGGCCAGATTGGGATTCGAATATGGTTATTTGATTGACGCCCAATCCAATAAAGTTCATAGTTCAACTCCACCATTGAAGGCATGTCGGAATTCCTTTCTTTCTCTGTTGGACCCATGCCCTCCATTTAATGTCGCCATTTGAAGTTTCCTGTTTTTTTCCGACATCATATAGAGTGCTAAAAGGTTAAGCGAAAAAAGCCTCTACAGGTCGACAAAACGTCGCTTACATCATGCATGTGCACGACGTGCACGTGTACTTTAGTAATACTAATGGCCATAGTTAAGCAAATGACCTTGAACATGCGCGCATAGAGCCGAAGGAATTTTTGGCGGGTTTTAGGAGGGCGGGACTGTTCCGATCATTGCACCACCGAGACAAACTACAGGAAGATTTCGCTTATGTAGATGGTAATTATGATTCTGGAGTATGATGGCTTCACCAGACCCTTTCCTTGTATCATAGAAAACCCGTCGTCATGGAGACAGATTTGGAATAACAATAAACGTTTGCAAAATACACTCGTACGGGACTTTTTTTGTTGTTTGGCATCAAAAGCCTCGACTTGGATTGCACATTTTGGTAAATATGATGTGAATGGCCTTGTCGGCAAAATAATAAACTGATGTATTTTTGCTTCCTTTACGTAATGTCAGCTGCTAGTAAATGTTGTGGATTTGCTGTAAACATTTTATCATTACAACACAGGACGGCTCGTGATGGGTAGTGTCCTCTCACTAATCACTAACACTTAAGTAACGATACTGGAAAAACAAAACCGAACCTTTTGTCTATATCACCTGTACTACAAACAATCTACCCCCCCCCCCCCCCACACACACACACACACACCCTCCCCCCCCTCATCTCCCTTTAATTGTAATGTATGTCTTTAAAAGTCAGTGTTAGGAGGAAAAGGTATCAGAAATTGATGAAACTGATAATGAAAAATGATAGTAAAAATATTTGAGTGCAAACAGCTGTTTCATTGATCTCAAGATTTCGTTTCGGCTGCAACATCGGCCCGAACGTACTTAAATGAGACTAGGCTTTAACAAACGGAAGTTGGATGATTGGAAGAGATTGTGTAACGTTTGACAATACCGGTATAAGATATTACCATTTACTTGTCTGCTTAAGCTAATCACCCTTTGTGAAATCAGAAAATGAACTACTCCGTTAAAAGTACATCTGATATATATTTTCTAGTGAAAGTTTCATCAGTACGAAATCCCGGTCGTTTCAGTTGAGAAAAACCACAACAGATATATGGAATTTCGAAAAGATGGCTTCTTATTTTCCACGTATCATTTAACAGAAGGCAATTTGTTTCTATGTTGTATTTTAAAATTCAGATAAAATTGGACAGACTATACAACATATAAACAGTTTAGTTAAAGCCCCAGCGCTGATACCTTTATGTACTTCAGCACGTGCTTACACGAACCCAGAAAACATCAATCAAAGAGGAGGTAAACAAAGCTATCACCTGTGTTATCTTCTTGAGGGAAATCCATTTTGAAAGCCTTAGTCAGGATGGTAAGTTCAATCACTTGCCCTTCTGTAAACAAACTCGTGTACAAAATACTGCTAGCTCTTCTCTCCCACATCCTGTCTATCTCCACGAACATGATTTAATGTGACTTTTCAGTTTATACATACAGGTACATTGCACTGTTCTCCATATCCTCCCCAGCCCTGTTTTACCTTTTTGTACAGAGATTTTGTTTTTTCTGTGTTTTCATTTGTTCTTATGATTTTACGTTTTATCCTGAAATGAACTTTTAGCACTTATCTCACTCAGGACACTAGTTTTTCTATTAAATTTCCTTCTGACACCAGACGTTAAACATTTTGACAAACGTACTCTATCAGAAAAAATGTCACTAGAAGAAATAGTATGATATGTTTTTACTTTGGATTTAACACATGCAGTTTGGATTTTTTTATCTTTAACTAAAATATGTAATACATTACTATTAGTTATTCTAGTAAAACTTGTAATATGACCTTAGCGAGTTGTCAACATTCAGACGGAAGTAAACAAATCTCTTTTTAAAAGGAAATATCAAACTCTGCAGGGTTCTACCGTGGCCTCAAATTACATATACAAGTATTTTGTAAACATGATTTCAATATCAAAGTGATATTAGATAGTGGTTGAAGGGTCTAGTAGATTCGTTATATCAATTCCGAATAAAAAGGGAAACGACTTGTTTTGTTCAGAAGTAGACGTATGGTATGGGAACGGCACATATTGAATACATAGTCACAATACCGGGGCTGGCACATGTGGATTTTTGTTACAAATTCCTCTTAAAATGTAAAAAGGAAGCAAACATGTATATTCACATTTTGACAATAAAAGGTTACGCTTTATATCAGGGGTCATCAAAACAACATTTTGTCTCCGATGAACCGTTTTCTCACGATAGGTGAAAAAATGCTATGTAAAAGTCCTAACGTATATATATGTATGTATAATCTAGTAAGTAATATCGATCGTATGGTCCAATATTGGTACTGAATGCTAACAAACAAATGTTCGTTGGATGCGTATTACTGGAATAGATATATGATCAATGTCGTAATAACGAGAGTACGTGCAAATGAATGGGCAGATTGCCTCGAATTCACTTGAGCGTGCTGTCGTTATTACCTCATTGATCTTATCTATTAACAATTCACTTGTCCGCACTGTATATATATATATATATATAATATATTTCATATTTTCTTAATCTTGATTTAACTTTTCCATCCTTTTCTGTGTAAACTTTGCTGTACATTTAATTTCATTATTTGTTAATTTAATTTTTCGGTCCTGCACATTTTGTACATTTCATACCGACGTACTGTGGAGTCGTGGAGCGGGACAAAAACGTTGTTTCTCCAGGGGCGTCTTTATTGAAATAATTACGTGTTACAGTTGCATGTAAATGAGACTATCTCAACACATGGTACAAATTATAATCTTAGCCACTACATGAAGGTTATTAGGAGATTGTTAATTTTCAAATCAACGCTAAAGCTTTTAAGTTTTACGAGTAGCTCGGTGTTGAGTTGATATATGTAAACCTGGAACATCCTCCCATTTATTCATTAAGAATTCCATCTACTGTTGAACGTAGTATAGATATTGTTAATTAATTATAATGATGAAGTTTTGCGTTTAGCTGAAATGTAACTCTTTACACGTAGTGCGTTTTTGGAAAATATACAATTCGTATTTTTTTCTTAAAATATAGCAGTTAAATAATATTTTAAGAATTAATTTGACGTTTTACGCTATTTAGAACAGTATGATTCTGACGATATGGAGAAGCGGGTGACGCGCGAGATGTACATGTATAATGATTTGTAATACTTCTTAAGCTTCTACAGTAATTCGTGGGCATGTTCTTCAACCTTCAGGAATTTTGTTAGAATGGTGTCTAGTTGTGCTGGCTTTAGTTTCTTTTTGCTTCTACGCTAGACGTTAGAGATTTTAACAGACAGATTGCGGATATTTGTCCGACAAAATGTCTAACGTCTGGTGCAGAAGTCAGAGGAATATATAAGCTGCATTATGATCTTCGTCAAGCAAGCTGCCATGCAGTTTTGATTTTGATATTTGAATTTTTCAGCTCTCTTGAAACTTAACGAACATGTTCAGCATGGATACTAATTGCAATATTTTAAGCTTCTGCGTCGACTATCTGAAATGACAGCCTGCAGCCATGAGTTTCAAGCATTAAAACGAGTGATTATTTCTTAAAAAAAAACGACTGAATAGATATTCTGAATACTTTGTCATCATGTTCAATAGGGATCCTATATCTTCATGGCACATTTTCTACATTATTGATATTCAAGATGGCCGTGAGTGGTAGAATTATATGGTCAATACCTTGGTCGACATTTTCATCCTAAAAGGATCATTTCAAGCAGCAATATGATGTTTTGAACATGATACCAATCGAAACATTTACCGTCCGTCTGTCCATCCGTCTGTCCATCCGTAAACAAACCTTGATTTCGCTTTTTATGGAGGAGTAATGGTTGACCGTTATGGGCCTTTCTCATATTTCATGTGTAGGTTCCTCTTGATCTCCATAAAACCCATATAAAAAGTATCATCACACATAATAAAATAAAAGTTATTACTAATAAAACAAACTAGATTGATTTTGTTCGTTTTGTTTCTCTGTTTTTGGTTTTGTTTTATTTTTGTTGTTTTTTAATATCGTCGTCATCTTGTTAATATGTCTGTCTCTCTCTGTCTCTCTCTCTCTCTCTCTCTCTCTGTCTCTCCCCCCCTCTCTCTCTCTCTCTCTATGTGTGTGTGAGAGAGAGAGAGAGAGAGAGAGAGAGAGAGAGAGAGAGAGAGAGAGAGAGAGAGAGAGAGAGAGAGAGAGAGAGAGAGAAATCTAAATTGTACCCTTCCAGGGGAATTTTCCAATTTGAGGGCATCAAACTCTCTTTCATTTTTTCATTATTCTTTTGTGTATTTGGTAGTTGTTTGGTTGGTTTACCGCTCTGTGAATTATTACATTTCTCTACGATATCACATATTTTTATTGAAATTATCACATGTTGTATGTATGAAGAGGTAAGTGAACGTGTCAGATATTGGAATCTCCTTTTATATAAAGTACTAATAAAACATTCTTGCCTTCATACAGTGAGCTATTTTGTCTACCAATGATGTGGAATTTCGACAATTTCAATAATTATACATTTTATTAAATTGTCGCACATTCTTGTTAGTTCATAACATAAAAAAAACTTCCTAAAAAATGTGCACGTCCATGTTTGATATGCCACCACATCCCTAGTAACTAATAATTAAATAACCTATTTCATCATTTTCACGTGGACTGTAACAGTGATTAAGGTACAGCGACAGATACTTAATACTTAATGTACTCAGTGCTTAAGGTCATCAGAAAAATATACAGTATACAACTTACCTTATCGGTACACACACAAGGTCAAGAAAATCCAACAGCTCACTAAAGAAAATCTAAGGTCAAAATGTCCAGTTTACCAGATTAGCGTACATTTAATCTTAATCTGCTTAAAACTTTTGTCATATTTTCACACTAACCTGAAATCCTACTTTAACGGGGGGCAGTATCTGACAGGATTCTTCGGGGGACGTATTATGTCCAAACTTAATCTACATTTACTGGGAGCAGTATCAGACAGGATTGCTCTGGGACGTATTATGTTCAAACCTATCCTGAAACCCTACATTAAATGAGGGCAGTATCTAACAGGATTGCGTTGGGGGACGTATTATGTCCAAATTTAACCTGAAATCCTACATTTACTGGGGGCAGTATCAGACAGGATTGCTCTGGGGATGTATTCTGTCCAAAATTATCCTGAAATCCTACATTAACTAGAGGAATTATCTGGCTGGATTGCTCTGGGGACGTATTATGTCCAAACTTGTCCTGAAATCCTACATTAACTAGGGGCAGTATCGGACAGGATTGCTCTGGGGACGTATTATGTCCAAACTTATCTTACATTAACTGGAGGAAATATCAGACAGGATTGCTCTGGGGGACGTGTTATGTCTAAATTTAACCTGAAATCATACATTTACTGGGGGCAGTATCAGACAGGATTGCTCTGGGGATGTATTATGTCCAAACTTGTCCTGAAATCCTACATTAACTAGGGGCAGTATCGGACAGGATTGCTCTGGGGACGTATTATGTCCAAACTTGTCCTGAAATCCTGCATTAACTAGGGGCAGTATCGGACAGGATTGCTCTGGGGACGTATTATGTCCAAACCTATCCTGAAACCCTACATTAAATGAGGGCAGTATCTAACAGGATTGCGCTGGGGGATGTATTATGTCCAAATTGGGGGACGTATTATGTCCAAACTGGGGGCAGTACAAGACAGGATTGCTGCGGGGCAAACTTTATTCGGATTAATGAAACACGATATGTCACGGAATAAAATGTGTACATATGCAGACTATTACATCCGGATTGTAACACGTGTTGATGTTGAACTTAAACTTGTGCAGTTGTTTTGATATAAATGTATTTAGGTTTTTATTCACAAACATAACGTGTGGAATCAAGATAATTCGGATTTTTGAAGCAGGTTTCCATTCTAATTTTTAAAAAGATCGAAAAATGCGCCGTATTCCGGATTTTAGCGACGTCCGTTTAACCTTCATATTCAGAAAAAAGTTTTATCCATGTTGTGTATTGCTTGGCTGTAAACAATCTGTCCATCGTTATCAGACGTCGGACTTGGTCTCGCTATCTCGTAACTCACTACAATTATCACTGAAGATTAAAGTTAACTCTGGCATGTCTTAACGTTCTGGTCAAACTTTTAAAACTACAAATAACACCCACTATGACGCCTTATCGCCCCACTTATAAAACCTACAACCCCTTGGTCAGAAGTTTTCGCCAGGTAGCGACCTAGAATTCGAATCGTCTTAATCTTGGCTTGTAAATCTATTCCTAGCAAGGCATGCGACTTTAAAACAAATCTTTGCTTTCCTCTGGTGGTTTAAACACGTACGGTGAAGTGTAAACAGTGATAGAACGCAGCGTTGTATGTATATATAGACTTGGTTAAGGACTAAGAGGAAGAGTTGGAGGAAGGAGCACAGAGAGGGGTGTACATACAGATATATATACACATGGTATTGGTGCCTTAATACTCGCTATCCAATTCAAGCAAACGTATACAAGGTGTAAAAAACTTCTCAAAGTTATTTTCCCCGGAGATTTCGTTTCGATGCACAAGCGAGTGGAGGAACGATAACTCATAAGCTGTTTTACATATATTGGGAAGGTCATAAGTCATTTCTAACTGTATGTTTGGGACCGGTTCTGTGGATCCGGAATTAACCTGACCGAGGAGTTTCTGTTCCCGGACCTTCTGTTTATATACTGTGTGTTTTCCGAGCTTTTGATTCTACTGCAGTTGGATCATGGCGGAAGAGTTTTGTAAGTAATCAAAACAAATTATCAAACGGCATGATTTAAAGATAAAAACATCTCATGAAGAGTATACATGGGTGGTCCCCCTCTCTTCACCTACCTCCAACAGGATACTTCAGACTAGTTTTCACCAGGGTATCACATTTTCACAGCGGTCTTATTAATACTGAGGCTGGTATTGGGTCTGTTTTCACTTCATGTATTGAAGTTCCGAATCATTTCTATGATTTGAGGATCTATAGTGCACACTGTTACTTCTAACGTTATACAGCATAATGTGTGTAACAAAAGTACTATATAAAAAGTACTCAGTTTTTCTACTCACAGGTTCTGGTCACAACATCGATTTCTGATAGTTACTATATACAAATGTAATATAACAAAGTTCATATATAGCAATTCTGACCAGGACCTGTGGTATTATATGTAGCATACAATGTACACGTCTCAATGGAATTTGTCCTGGTTTATATCTGTTAACTATGGAAGTTAAAGAAAAAATTGCCTTTAAAATACTAATACATTCTACCTGTAAATGGTGCTATTGTACAGAAATCTGATTTGTGTATTATCGGTTCAATTACATGAATTGTCATTTACTATATACACGTTCACGTCAGGTGTAATTGAAGAGCGACAGTTTGAACGACAATGCGGTTTTCAGCGACTTAAGAAATGAAATAATTACAGAGATTACGCCCTGGTATATATAGATTTTACATTAGTGTAATGTATTGCATCTAGATTGTGAAGTAGATGTGTATCTACATGTATATGTATATCTATGACAATTTTTATTTGACACGATATATATCAGTATAAAAACAGTGAAATGTAGTGATAAATATGTTTTCATATTACCTCAAGTGTAATCAGTGCACAACTTCTGATACTTACCGCCAGGACCGCGGCGACGACAACAACAAACAGCACACGACGAATACAAGCAAAATTTCTTAGATCTTTTTCTCTAAAACCGTATGTCCAAGTTTAAAAAAATATAAACTATCAGAATGGCAAAAATAATTAATACATATTTGTATTAATAAACATGACAATGTATTAGCTTTCGGCTTTATCCTTTTTCAAAACTAGGCCATGCTTGTAATAATTTACGCTCAAGGAGTATTTACAGCATAATAATGCTTTAACGCTAGATTATCGTTTTAAAATCAACAAACAAGGGATAGTCCTTAAAACTTACCTGGTGTTGCAAACCCTCGCGATAATTTACCAGACACATGTCGGTAGCTTCCACGCTGTATGACCTGTGGCGTGTGAAACGTAGTACGAAGATAATTATTCAAAACAAAATCGACAAATGTTGTAAAAGTTGTAAAAATTGTGATTAATTATGAGATGACACAGGCCTTTGTGAAGTCATCGACTGCATGAATTGTACTTCCGGTTACCTGTAGACCTCTTCAGGAAACTAAATTGCACTTCCGGTTCATCTCTCGATCATTTACCGAACATGAATGTACATTCCATTTCCCTGCCAATAATTACATCCATTGACAACCGAACCTCACTAAGAAGGGTCATTAGTGATATTCTATTTTTAGCACAAATGAGGATAGATTAGGCTTAAGGGCCCGAGCTGTTCTTGCATACCGTTTCATGTAAAGCCTGGGTACCAGATAGCTGATCTAAAGCCGCTAGCAAATTTCTGTTTATCGTTTAGATTTCTCCAATCTTTAACGTGTAATTCTATGCCTAAGGTTTCCTGAGAGTCACATCCACATAATTGCATGTAAACATGTCTGATCTTTGGCGCCCTCTGTTCTAATGCTAACCAGTGTATATAAATCATTACTCTGTAGCCACAGAAACGATGAAAAACATATGCCATGAATAATATTATACAGTCTTTTTAATATTCTTTTTGTCCATAGGCGTCCGAACCCAACGTCTCTAGGCTCTCACCCTCATAGAACCTACAAATAAAATCCGCAACTATTTTTGGTACATAGTATTCCTGACAAACATTTGATGCCAGTTGTAATTAAGGCAGTTCGCAATCATTACGGATATATAAGAAACATTAAAGCTGACATTTCGGAGGTGCAAATATACCTGTCTGCTTTGTTTTATAGATACATATATAGAGACGAGAGGAAATTCTGGTTCGGTCCGAAAAAACAATAGGTCAATTAAAATTAATACCACTACGTTTGAATATCAATGGGGTCTTTACATCTGGCATCAGAACGATTGTGTTGTTGTCCTGAATGATTTCTTTATTTGTCCAGCTTGACTAAAGTTGTAAGTTACACAATAAGAATAACATACAATGTAAGAAGAATGAAATTTGTTTTACTTTCGTCTGAACTTGAATTTTAATCAATTTTGTCTGAAAAGACTTAACCTCTGTACAAAAATTAAATGTATATTTTAAGTATTCTTGGTACGAAATCTATTTTCCGTCTTCTTATCGATGTGTTGTTAGGGTCGAAATCTTATTCCGTCTTCGTGTTCATGTGTTGTCAGAATCTGTATCCGTCCCCTATCCATGTGTTGTCTAATCCGATATCTGTATCCGTCCTCTGTCCGTGTGTTGTCTAATCCGATATCTGTATCCGTCCCCTATCCATGTGTTGTTTAATCCGATATCTGTATCCGTCCCCTATCCGTGTGTTGTCTAATCCGATATCTGTATCCGTCCCCTATCCATGTGTTATCTGATCCGATATCTGTATCCGTCCCCTATCCATGTGTTGTCTAATCCGAAATAGGTTTCCGTCCCCTATCCATGTGTTGTCTAATCCTATATCTGTATCCGTCCCCTATCCGTGTGTTGTCTAATTCGATATCTGTTTCCGTCCCCAATACATGTGTCGTCTAATCCGATATCTGTTTCCGTCCCCTATCTATGTGTCGTCTAATCCGATATCTGTTTCCGTCCCCTATCTATGTGTCGTCTAATCCGATATCTATATCCGTCCCCTATCCATGTGCTGTCTAATCCGATATCTGTATCCGTCCCCTATTCGTGTGTTGTCTAATTCGATATCTGTATCCGTCCCCTACCCATGTGTTGTCTAATCCGATATCTGTATCCGTCCCCTGTCCGTGTGTTGTCTAATCCGATATCTGTATCCGTCCCCTATTCATGTGTTGTCTAATCCGATATCTTTTCCCGTCTCCTGTCCGTACGTTGTTTATTCCGGAATCCGAATATGTTTTTGTCGTTTCTATGCTAAGTTTATTTAATAAATACTTTATTATCCGTTTTATGTAGGTTACTTAATCCGGAGTTGATTAACAATCTCCGTGTTAGTGATATTTTGTCCCGCATTGATATTATAATCCGGATTTTTATATCCATCTCTGTGTTCTTTGTTCGGGTTTTATTACACGTGTTCGTTGTTATGAGATTTATATTGAGTATCTAGTATCCATGTTTATACGTTACAACCTTTCCCTTAGTTCTCAAGATAAGATAATCATTTTCAAAACTAGACTTGCGACCGACATTTGCTCGCTCTATTAAATCTTACCGAGATAAGCGCTTCACTTCAACTATATGAAAAACATCCCAAAATATCGTTTCTAAAAATAACAAGGTTTATTTTGGTTAACAGTAAAGGAAACTATAAAAGTGACTGATATGTATTGGCGAATCCAGGTATATTGGTAGAAATGAACACCTGACAAGGTGACAAATTGTGGGATATATTTGGAGTAAATAAAGCCCACACAGATGTGTTTTACAGCTTTAGATCGGCTGTGATTTCCTCCGTCCCGTACACGATCATGACTGTATTACTAAGACTTTGTTAAAGATGTTGAAAGCTCGGCTTTTATACAACCACTTCAGTCAGTCTACATCTGATCAGCATCTCTGGTATATATTGCTGTAATCAGTTGCAAATGGTTTTTGCTTGTGAGAAAACTGCACATAACCACACTTATATATTAAATACATATTTATAAACAGAAGGAGCCGGACTTTATCCAGCAAATGCTGGCATCATTGTCGCTTACCATTTTAGCCTTCTTCTTTACAAAAGAGTTCCGCATTAAAAGAAAATGAGAACTGTCGTCTTTGCAGTCAGCCTTGACCTTGAACCCTTGATGAAAGTATGGCAACTTTATTAAAAATATCAGTAATAACAAAACAATAAATAGTATATTCCTGCAGAAAGTTAAAGTAAAATGTAAATTATGCTACAAACAAATCAAATCAAAGTACCTTATATTAGGACTAGGTGATCCATGTGTATTTGTTCGTCAGTGTCTTATATCATTATAATCATTGAAGGAAAGTGATAAGTATTTACGGTACAAAAGTTCTACCATTGGTATGATTTAGTACTTACTCCACCTCAGCTCTCATTATTACACGTATCAACGGTACGACTTAAACAACCTCACAAACGTAAGCCGCAGTTACGTAAAAATAAACTATATAGAATACAATTGAACCCCGCTGTTACGTATAAATATATTTTTATCCACATTTTGTTTTCTTTGTTGTTGTAAGTAGATTACATGCTAGATTAATTAGTCATTCATTGTATATTAGACCAAATCTGTCACCCCAGGCGCACTGACAACAGCCGATTATTGAGAGAAGGGGATAAGTCACTCCCTTCCCACATATACACGATCACGAAGGTTAGTGACTTAACTAAAGTTGTTTGTGTAGACACAGAGATGGTTGGGGACTTAACTATCAGTATTCGAAGAGGCACGATAATGAATTTTAGATACCGTTTTTCAAAACCGGATCAGTTTTGAATTTAAGAGACGGAAAACAGAAAACGAACAAATAAAAAAAAAAACGCCCCCCCCCCCCACACACACACACACACACAAAAGATCCTTAAAGACTGCGGACGAAAAACGTAACCCTGTATTCCACCAGTGACTTGACGTACAGGACGCCCATGTTATAAGCCTGAGTCGTAACCTTATCGGTAGGTCCCTCCAGTCCAAAAACCACTAACGTCTGAAGTAGGTATTAGTCGTTGTATTTCACTTAATATACACGTCGTTATATTGCATTTTAATCGTACCAAGTAACCTTTAAATTTGAATTACCTCCCCTTAGTTGATAGATTTGTATATATAGCTCACGTTGTGTTTTATGCTGACAGCTTCGTACGAAGATATCTGTTCAATAATACGAAGGAAATAATAACAATCTATAGTATAGCATATCTGTATTCATTCCATGTTATCAAGAGAGGAATCCTGAATACGTGTATGTAGGTATAATAGTCGTATCATCAGCGTTACCATAGACAACACGTCATGTTTTTCTACCATACTTGTATATTATACTTCCTCTTACCTTTACTAGATATATATATTATAAAGGTACAAATAATACGTACCAAATGTCAGAATGTAATATGTCACATGTGGAAAGTCATTCCGACACGTAGTTCAACAGTATTGGTCTATATCAATAAAAAAATATTAAAGCTTTCGTTGATACCAATTACATTGGTTCTAAATGCCAGAGATATCGCATATTATTTCTACAGTATTAAAACAATACAAACAGCAACAATTACAAAAAAATAAAGCTTACAGTACAGTGATATGAAAAACATAGATACCGACATTTCTATTTAAAATGAATCATACGAAAATAGAAAACACAGGCATACCAAAGACATCAGAAATCAATAGTGATGTATTTAATGAGCTGTATGAGCTGGTGGCAGACATTTTATTATTTAAGACAGAAGATTATTTATGGTAAAATGTTTCCTAAATCATCAGAACCACTTCCACGTATTTTTTTTATGTTATATACAAATACATTTGGAAACTAGCGCCAACTGTGCACGTACAATTACGGGAGGATTGATTTCCATAGATAGGTTTCTAGGTGAAGAAAAACACATCGATCAGTTTCCGCTTGGCTTAACTGACGTCAGATTTTAACTAAATGTACCACAGTTATGTGTTACAGAAATCGAAATGGCTTTGTAAAGTTGTCCTGTAATATTCAAGGAACATGCCTTCTCTCGCAGCTGTGACGTAAGATACCACTACTCAAGGTACATATAGTGCATTGACCGATTGCAAATAGACTCGAACTGTTTACATGTATTAGCAGGCAATGAAATCAATTACGCTCGTTTGGAAATATCACAGTGCGCGTGATGATGTTTGTGCTCGATATCAGATCTAAACACGAACTATGTTATCTGAAATCGCACAGATTTTAATGTTACACGACATATCTGTCAATTTATTTATTAGATCAACGTTAAAGTTTGTAGAAGCAGAAGTGTTTACCTTACCGAACTGAATGTGTTCTGAAGGTGAATAACAGGTACGAGTACCCAGGTATAGCGTGCTTCAGTACCCGGATATTCAGTACATTTGATATTGATACTGATGTTGTCGTAAACAAATAAAAAAACTTCAAACATCAATTGAAATGATAATATCAACATTTTTTAACTTATGATTTTTTTAACCACATTTTTAAAAAATGTCCATGAGAAAGCGTTTGGATAAACTGTCTACTTTATTTTATATTACTGGAAACCCGGTCATTATCTCCTTGGTATCGGAGTCAAACAGCACATTTTTTTTTTCATGAAACAAATGCGTTTTCGTTTACAATGTTTAGATGATGGAATAAAAGAAAAAAAATAGAAAAAGTAAACGACAATCTCGATGGATCGTTGATATGTCGTCTGCTCAGTGTTGCACGCGAGAAAATAAAATTGTGACTGGCACATTTTTATGTGTTATTTGAGATGTTTGGATTCCCCAAAAAAATATTTAAAATAAAATCGACCGAGCCCATTCATCTCAGATTGTTTAAAAAGTTTGATGGAGGGTAAACAAGATGAAAGCTTGATTGTAAACAAATCGCTTCAATGGTTACATATATATAATATAGATATATGCTGTTGGGAGGACGTGTGTAAACACGTGCCTCATATTTATTGTAAATTCAAATAAGTTTATTTAGATTTATGACCGAACTACACCACCGATGGTGTCCAATAACGAAACATTTTTACCTGTGTATACCTGTTTGAAATTGTTTTCATCTATCTTCATATAACTTAAGCCGTTGCAAGGATTTAAAATCACAGGTGATGAAGGAAGGCTAGGCGGCCTGCACCTTTCCGATATAAGAGTGTGTGTTTGTGTGTTTGTTTGTTTGTTTGTTTTTTTGGAGGGGGGAGGGGGCAGAGATCTATTCTTGTGACTGTGGAATGCCTATTACTTTCTGACGTCATTAGTGCCATAGTACGACAGATAATGTATAATTAGAAAAGGATTTCCTAATTTACTTGAGGATGGAAGCAATATGACATAAATACCCGTGGCCCCTTAACAATGTCAGGACAGATAGAACCTAAGACCATTTACATTAACGAGGATCTGAAATTGATGATTAAGGGAAGGGACATATGCAAGATCACTACTATTCATTAAGGATGCAGAAGCATTCATCTTACAATCGTTTACAATGACACGTTCTAGAAAGATTTTATCGCCATCAGTCGTTACCGTTTATCTCTCTTGTCGTATTCTCAATTTGAAGCATTTGGTATGTTGGTGGTTATATTCTGTGTACCTTATCCGGAACCCTAAATCATCATTTTAAACGATTTCAACTGGTATCAGAATTTGCAACATGCAAAACAAGTTTCTTATATATAATGTGGCTGAAATTTGTTTTATCTTTATCTAAATTAATGAAAACTAAAACTTTCGATCAAGAGGTTGTATGTGTATTGAATAGAATCCTGTAAATGTTGAATTTGTCGAAAGATGGTATTTCTTCCTTGGAATGAAATATGCAACTGGAAAAGTCACATTCATGACGTCACAATCCACGTATATGAAAGTATCCAATGTGTATACTTGAGGTAATAAATACAGCACTTTTTGTGTTCATACTACTATAAACGCAAATGGTGTCGGTTTTTGACAATGTGAAGCTTGACAATATGTTTCCAATAACAGAGGTGAATCAATCGCTGAAGTGATTTAGATTGTCGGAGAACCATGTTCTTCTTATAATGAACAGTTCAGATTGGTGTGAAGACTTATTAAAGTATACTTTTTAACAATAAAGGGATTAAATCGAATAAGGATCAGACCCATTTGCGTTAACACATTCATGACTATCCCAAAACATTCGTCTTGTCACTGTATAATACACGGTAAACGCTCGTGATGCCATTTCAAGGCCATACTTTTTTCTTCTACCTTTTCAAGTTTCAATTGAAATTTTTAATCCTACTTCAATATTAATGCTCGTTCTGTTGTATATTGTTTACGCGTTTGAAGCACGGGTTCCTGCCTTATGATGACCTTAGGTACACCTCGCTACCCGTAGATATTGTACGCAGTGTGATTGTTTGTGATTGCTCCATAGCGTCAGATCGAGATCGAAGTCCCCATATGCAATAAACGTTGTCACGCCTTTTTCTTTCGTGGCGTGTTTACTTACATTGCGAAATCGATATTTTACAGACATGTTTAAGACATAAGGTTGATATACAGTTGTAAACTGTATGAATTGCCAACAGCGTCATGTCCAACATTGAATACAAAACGTAATCAAGGGTTTAGACTGCCGTCTGTTCAGTACATGTTCGGTCAGAAACAGTTCTATAATGTTATTTCGATTTTTTTCAAAACCTTCATTCAAGGTTCCTCGGCATTTATATGAGAAACTGTATCCTTGGAATCGGTCGTGTTTAAAAAGATTATACAATTCTGTCTGTCCTCTCATACGTAACATATGTAGCTCAGTCCTATATTTAGAGAAAGGTGAAATGACCTGTAGGTCAAGGTCATTCTGTAACACTCCGTTCATTTGTGCGTCTTCTGCATAACGACCTTACCACGATTCGTCGAAGCGCTGTCCATTGCTCACGGTAAATAAGTCTACACTGTCAATGTTATCAATAGACCAATACCGATACCATTGTCTTATCAAGACATATATTTAAACGTCGGAGAATCAGGATTTCTAAAAGTAGTTCAACTCACACAATTGTTGTTTTGCTAACAGAATGATAGTCCATGGTTTTGTTCCTCTCTATATAATCACACAGGTTGAAGAATTCTTATGTCGACAAGATTTTCCCCATTGTTTTAAGTAATCAGAGCGGTTCTGTCGTCTACCTTGATACAATGATATATATTGTGTCAACCAGGAATACGACACACAGGCACTTGTGAACAAGACTTGTTTCTGTAGACTGCCTAAACCTATTACACCCTAATTAAGGCAGCGTTTGATATCGGTTGACTTAAGGATGTATGCTACCTTACTGCCATAGCAATCTTCTCCAAAATAAGTTCCATGTTTGATAACTCATAAACTGAATGATAATATAGGTTTGGCTTACAGTTTTAAAGAAATTCGATAATGCGTTTATTTACATCATTTATACACTCAATACTCTCTGATTAATAAAAACAAATTAAAGAGGGGAGATAACTACAACAATAGCAACAGGAAGAAATAAATCTTCGGTTCACCAACCCCTGTGTTATCGTTATACTGAATGATAGATAAGTAAATCTGATAAGCAATTATATACATGATCACCTATTATCAAATACAGAGAAAAACCCCGACCTGTCAAAGCCTCTAATTTACGGGTACCATATAGTGAGGATATGGGGGGCATTTCAATTACAAACTCCTCAGAATATGTTCTTTAGATTTACATACATTATCATAAGTTAAACATTCAGTCTGAGACAAAACTATTGTGCACCATGTATAAAGCAATATTTTACTCAGCTATGCTTTGTGTGTGTATGACGATTGTCCCTTGTTTGGCCCCCACGAAAGGTTTTTAAATGTTTGGCACGTCTACCCGGGTAGTACCGTTAAACCTATCGTCTGGTGTGTATTACCACTCCTGCACTAGTACGGCTAATCATGATTTGATCCCTAATAGTACACAACATTACATCCTGTACGTTTTCGTCTGGGATTTCATTCCAAAGTGCTCGTGGGATATTATTTTGTCTGGATAATATATATATATAAAACTTAAACGGAACAAAAATGAGTAAAAATTCTAAAAAATCATCCGGAAGCAAGGACAAAGATCTATGTAAGTACCTTTGTTTTATTAAATGAATTCTTTTAAGTCTATTGTGTCATTTCAGCATCCTGTATATGTATTTACACAGTAACACATATAGCACATAAGTGAACTAAATGAACTGAAATGTTCTCATGTGTTGATTCGTATAAAACATGTTCTCTTGGTTTAAAACATGTTGGTTTTTCTGTGGGAATGAATACACCTGTGCAATCTACAGTTGATTTCATTCGATATGTTTATGACAGGTGTTTAATTGATTAAAATCAATATCGTCTAGGGTATAGGCGAGATTAAAGAGGTAACTTAATATGGTACCTTGCTTGCTTGTGAGTCTGTTTACATCGTATTTGCTGTTGCTTACCATTATAATTGTACCTGTATGTATGATAGTAGGGTGGCAGCTCGGATAAGGAAGGTATGAGCGAGCACCTGTACTTTTGTGATGTTATAAAGCCTGATGAAGCGGATTATCTGTTGCTATGCTTCTGTATTTATGTCCTTCAAAACGTGTTTCTTTCAACAGTATAAACTTATATCACCTGCAAATATAAATATTTTTGTGAAGAAACGTTTTTTTTAAATTCGGTTCTTTAATATTGCTGTCACAATGTCAATATCTCACGTCATATTAGACAAATATGATGTAAAATAGTGGAGCAAAATGTTGCCAGTAAATGGAATGAAACATAAAGATGTGACGTCCTTAATTATAATCATACTATCACATCACAGAGGGTTAAAGTTAGCCGCAGAATTGTAAGGGAGGGGCCACCATAAATTACCTTTCCTTCAATAACGTTTACGAATTGAGTTTCCATTTCAACGGAAAATCATTTTCTGTTTTTTTCTTCTAATAAAATGTAATTCCCATCTAGAGTCTTTTACGATTGATAACAATTAAACGATATCTAAAAGTCCGTACAGATCATTGCCAGTTTAATTAATACAAGACTGTAGAATCTCGATATCATTTACCGACAACGAAATTCTAGTATTTTTTTCCGGTTCATGTTCATGTCGGACACACGTGCCACAAAGTTATATTACAATGCTCGAAATGTTCTCTTTGAAACATTGGATCGCTGATAACATCATATCTCTTTAAAGAGCCATGGTTTTCGTGTGTCATTGTTTCAACTGTAGCCAACTGGTGTCAAGGCCACAACACATTGAGTTAACAGCTACTCAGATGCTATCAGATCTATAGCTGGCACCTTGTCTCTATATAGGACGGCACCTCTTCATACTTAATGCTTGAACACATTTTGTGACAATTACAACTGGATCCTGTCCAATTTATTAGTCCGAGTGTCCCCTAGACTTGTCTATCTATATACGTGACATTCACCTTGTGTCATTTTGATATAATTAAAATATTAACCAAAATATTTTAACCTGAAAATTAGAGATAAGGACTGAAACATTTTCTGTTATTATGAGTCAATTGTTTTTAAATTTTCGATTTGTATTATCATTTTTGCGACCGGCCAGCAATGGTGAATTTGAGAAAATGAAAACCTGGACATTCTATTATGCAAGTAAAGTTTTTAACTGTTTTGTACCAAGAAAAGATCAATCGATAATGTTGAGATTTTTTTTCTATATCTATGAAAAAACGTTTTATTTTTAACAGAGTTGGTAAGTCCATGATAGACAAAAGGATGATTTGCTAGAATCTGAACATCGCTATATTGTATCCATGTATATGTTAACATGATCTATTTCATGTACACTGTATATCTTACGAATAAAACGGATACATTTATTGTTGATTCAGTACTGGGACTTTTAATGCTGATTAATACTGTTTTACTTTATTGCTTGCTTTCTATCTCTTCCCTGGCTTCAGCAATTCAACTGTCACTGGTTTGAATATATACTCTTCTTTATAGCTTCGAAGAGATTTTAAAAACCAACAATGCCAGCGAACTGCCTATATGATCGCAGAATGGGCGGAGAATTTTCGACCTTTTGATTGGATATTAATAAACATCTTGAACAAAAGATGCTTTAAAGCCTTCGTGCAGAAGTAAAAATATATTTAGGCCTTACGTAATCGACATAAACAGAACAAACTTATACAAACAGAACAAATTATACAAACAGAACAAACGTATAAATTATTGATTTGAGACGCGTGTTACAAAACTGTGCTGAATAGTAATAATAATACCACACAATTCACAGCAAAACGACCTGTTCGTGCTTACCTGATTTCCGGTTTAAGACGGAAACCTGCGTCACTTCCGTAAACGCTTCGCCTCATACACTTCGTTGCATTCATACAATGATACATAAATATATGAATTTTCTTGTTAATCGATGTATAAACAATTGGAGTGAACCCATGAACAGGCATTTCACAATCTACATTGTTCTCGGCTTTTAGGAAGTGCCAAGTTTGTATCAACCATAGACGTGTGGAGTATATGTAATTAGGTGAAAGTGTATTTCAGGGGAAGTTTCTTAGTTGTGGCAACTTATGCCTTATTCCGTGTCATACAATTGTATATTCAGCACATGAAAATGTTAAAATAAAAACAGAAGATATCAATTTAATATTCTTACAGTGACAGCTGAAACAGGAAGTTAGTTCAATATGGATCTGCAGTTATAAAGAACCATCGGTCGTTTGGCTACGAAAAGTATTAATAAATCTAACCGAAACGTGAAATGTAAATCTTTACAGATCGTGTCAACGATATTCAAATGAATTCACATTTTCTGTCAAATGCACATATAAACCCAGAAATACTAAATATTATGGAAATGTTTGAATTTCAAATATATTTTTCGGCGAAACGTTTTACCCTTGATTAAGTAAAACGTGTCATGCAGTAATGCACGCAATAATCATCCCTTCTCATTGGTTGTACCTGACTGAAATAAAATTTCCTGTTAGGTAAGCGTTAAATAAAAATACGGACATTGATGAAATTCGTCGAAACGCAATTTTGGTTTGGGTCAACTTCTCAATAACTATCTAATTGTTCTGACTCTCATTATTGCATTGTAGTAAAGTGCTAAACTGACAAATAATTCCAAACTTCAGTTCGTAAACACAAAAAGTTGGTTCGATATAGGGTATACTGTCAAACGTCTTAGAATAAAGTTATGTTTTCCGAAATTCTACTTCTGTATATTTACATTGAATCGTTTTTCCAATGTGTTGATTATAGTGTTTGAGGAATTAATTTAGGTATGTCTTGGACACGTGGTCACGTCAGGGTCATGGCTGTTTATCACATTAATGCGTTTATGACCAATTTGATTGATTTACGCAATAATTGCCCACATGTTTTGTGTATAATGTACAGCGGGCGTTTTGATCAAACATGAGTGAACTTCTTGTTAAGATTAGTACGATACCTTGTTGACCCTTGGTCAGTACGGTCGAGACAACAAACTGAATGAATGTATTTATCGTCTGATTAACTCCAGCAGGTTTACCAGTTAATCTGGTGCCAGATTGATTGTAATAGACTGTTGGTCTCATGTTTACACCTCTTAATAAAATATAATTGCAAGACGTTTTCGGATGGACTGGACATGTGGTGTATTGAGTGTTGCATCGTATGGAATGCTTAAGGAATATGGCATTACTGAATGTAGTGGTGATAACTTTACAAAATATTTTGGGTGTTTTTTCCATATTTTTGTTTTTTTCCCTAAAATGTAAAAATATACTGGTTATGCCACACATTGGAACATCATCATCATCATCATCATCATCATCATCATCATCGTCGTCGTCGTCGTCGTCGTCGTCGTCATTACATCGAATGCTGGATATGACACTTCAGTGATATCATCATGACAATGTAGTTGTCATGGACATAACAACATGACACTATCCGGGGTATTGCGTTGGTGTGATAGGACAACTGTACTTTGTTACGTTGTAATGGGTCTGTCTGTCCCTCCGTTCGTCCACGTCACCATTCCTGAAAATAACGCAAGTGCAAGTGGACCGCTTACACTTAAACAACATTCTCTGTTATTTATCGAAAGTGTTTGCTTGAGATTGATTTGTTGTCAAAAGATAAACTATCAAGGTTAATGATACTTTAAATAACAAATTGGTTTCCACCCAATAAACCTCCACACACTTCTTCCAGTCCGCGAGTAAATTCACGTCTATTTACAGTAATGTCGATAGGGTTAACCCAGTGACACCATAATTATTTGTTTTGGTCTCTGTTGGAAGGCATTCCGTCGTTTTGTTTGGTTTACTTTAATATTAGTCATAGTCTGTAGTTCCTGTGTAGATACATACCAGGCGTGTACCGTAATGTCCCGATAGCAGAACGCTATTTTTGGTTACATTTGTGATGTTTCCAGCTTCTTGTTGGACATTTCTTGGACTACTGTCAGTGCTGATAACATCACAGGCACGTGCGAAACTGGAACACACTTTTTGCAGGATTCACTCTGATCTCCATATCATACTCGACAAAATTCACATTATGAGCGTGGGGATCTATTTTCAGTCCAGTATGACAGGTGATAAAAATTAAAAGAAAGCCTCGTTTTCTACAAATCTATATTCATATACCATACCATACTATACCATACTGGTTGGCAAGAGAGTCAACGGTAATAAGAGCAGATTTAGATAAAGATGTTCTTGTTAACAATGGCCTGTGATGGAGGTTTCCCTCATCAGCCCACAGCACGGTATCCCCATTATTGTTCGACTGAGCTTGGAACTCAAGGCCGGCCATAATGAGGTAGCGCCATGCTCTAACGTCACTCCTCCTTCAGTGTACACGTACATTACCTGTCAGATGCACGTGAACATGCAGTATCGTTACGTTATAAACACGCATACTTCACTACACCACAAGTTTGGAGGCTTTCTCTCTGTGTCATGATGTTATCTTTAGCAGTTCCTGTGTTATCTCTAGTCACAACTGCTCTGGCTTCGTCTATTTTTACAAAAGAAGAAGAAAAAAACGAGATATAGTGGTAATAATGTTCGTTACAGACTGGGTGCTGTTTACAGTAGAGTTTGTAGAACGATAACTGTTTACGTACAGTATCTCAGGAGATACACCTGATATTACGCTAGGTGTCATCCAGGCGATTAATCCTTATTTATTTATCGTGTGTGTACATAGAAAAATCACATCAAAAGAAGCCTGCATTTTGAATTAGAGGTTCTGAGGCCATTAACCTGCTCTGCAACCCCTTCAAAACGTTTTCTGTTATATCCAGATTATCCTCCATTGTCTGTATTTCGAACAACAGACTGTATATTTTTGACGTCGGTCAATTTAGACACAATACTTTACATATATATACACCTTGCTATCAGCCACAAGGCCATAGACCAATTTCCGGTTCCGGTTCTCGGTCGTCAACACCGAACGGAAACGTTGAGAATGCTTCTCATCCTCTGTGGATAGAGCTTATAGTGGTAATACACTGATATGTTGTATTGAGCTAGTGTACGCAATGCAAAAATACACGATTTCAGACTGAAAAGTCTTTTGTACGGGGGCTCCTCCTTTAGAAAGTAATTTCAATATCTTGATAAAAGAATATCTTAATAGAAACTAATCACACAGCCTGATATCATTATAAGAACAACATGACAGCCTTACTGCTTGTAACACTTAGCAACACTAGGAAGAATATTATATTGCAGTTCCCTTTAGAATGAAAGTAGTTAAATTTGGATAAACCCAGAAAATATGCGAAAATTATATAAACATTTTAATTGTTTAAGTGCCTTAATTAGGAAATATGATAGCGGATACTGCCTGTAAACACGGTCTAAAAAGCAGTAAACCTGTAAAGTAGTGTCATCCAAACTGACTAAGTGAACAAGAACAAAGTAAACATTTATCATGACAGAACACTTGAGGATGTTCCGGGATTCAATATAAACTTTTTAAAACCTTTGCAAATATTATCAAACATATTGTGATTTTAAAAAATGATCGACAGTAGACTTCAGAAGCCATAATATCGTGTAAAATATGTTTTATCTATACAACGTCGTACACATAGCCATTTCGAGTTATTCCCCTTGCATTGGAAAATATTGCACTCGAAGGGTTTCTACTTTAACAAGTGATGGTATTAAAAATACGACTACTTTCATGCACATATTTATAACCAGTTAGTCATTTTGTTATGAGATGTGTTGCTAGTTCTGTGATGTTGGATGCTACGGAATTTATAACAGCTGAGAGTAAATGTAAATATTATGTGGATGGTAGCTCCTCCAGACGTGCGTCATGCAACAGACATGATCCCTGCGCTATGATAAATTCATATCTGGACACTAAAATCCCGTCCAAGACATTTGATGGACATACAATTAGTATAAATCTCCTTACGTGCATACCCCGTGATCAGTATGAAGATATGTCTTTGCAAGTTTCATGATTCAACAACTTGAGGTCTTCATCACGTAGTTCCTGCCCTATACTCTATACATGAAAAGCATTCATCACACAAGTCATTCTGGTCCCTAACTCCAAAACAGGATTTCTTTATCACACAAGTCATTCTGGACCCTCACTCCACAACTGGATGTCTTCATCATACAAGTCATTCTTGTCCCTAACTCCAAAACAGGATTTCTTCATCAAACAAGTCATTCTGGTCCCTAACTCCACAACTGGGATATCTTCATCACACAAGTCATTCCTGTCCTAGACTCCCCAACAGGATGTCTTCATCACACAAGTCATTCTGGACCCTAACTCCACAACTGGGAGACTTCATCACACAGGTCATTCCTGTCCTAGACTCCACAACAGGATGTCTTCATCACACAAGTCATTCTAGTCCCAAACTCCACAATACGATGTCTTCATCCCAGACGCTATACTTGTTCCTTACTCAACAAGTGGGAGTCTTCATCACACAAGTCATTCTTGTCCCTAACTCCACAACTGGGAGTCTTCATCACACATGTTATTCCTGTCCTAGACTCCACAACAGGATGTCTTCATCACACAGGTCATTCTGGTCCCAAACTCCACAATAGGATGTCTTCATCCCAGACGCTATTCTTGTCCCTTACTCAACAACTGGGAGTCTTCATCACACAAGTCATTCTTGTCCCTAACTCCACAACTGGGAGTCTTCATCACACATGTTATTCCTGTCCTAGACTCCACAACAGGATGTCTTCATCACACAGGTCATTCTGGTCCCTAACTCCACAACTGGGATATCTTCATCACACAAGTCATTCCTGTCCTAGACTCCCCAACAGGATGTCTTCATCACACAAGTCATTCTGGTCCCTAACTCCACAACTGGATGTCTTCATCATACAAGTCATTCTGGTCCCTAGCTCCACAACAGGATGTCTTCATCATACAAGTCATTCTGGTCCCTAACTCCACAACAGGATGTCTTCATCACACAAGCCATTCTGGTCCCTAACTCCACAACTGGGAGTCTTCATCACACAAGCCATTCTGGTCCCTAACTCCACAACTCGATGTTTTCATCATACAAGTCATTCTGGTCCCTAACTCCAAAACAGGATTTCTTTATCACACAAGTCATTCTGGTCCCTAACTCCACCACTGGATGTCTTCATCACACAAGCCATTCTGGACCCTCACTCCACAACTGGATGTCTTCATCATACAAGTCATTCTTGTCCCTAACTCCAAAACAGGATTTCTTCATCAAACAAGTCATTCTGGTCCCTAGCTCCACAACAGGATGTCTTCATCATACAAGTCATTCTGGTCCCTAACTCCACAACTGGGAGTCTTCATCACACAAGTCATTCTGGACCCTAACTCCACAACTGGGAGTCTTCATCACACATGTTATTCCTTTCCTTGACTCCACAACTGGGTGTCTTCATCACACAAGTCATTCTGATCCTTAACTCCACAACAGGATGTCTTCATCACACAGGTCATTCTGGTCCCTAACTCCACAACTGGGATATCTTCATCACACAAGTCATTCCTGTCCTAGACTCCCCAACAGGATGTCTTCATCACACAAGTCATTCTGGTCCCTAACTCCATAATTGGATGTCTTCATCACACAAGTCATTCCTGTCCTAGACTCCCCAACAGGATGTCTTCATCATACAAGTCATTCTGGTCCCTAACTCCACAACAGGATGTCTTCATCACACAAGCCATTCTGGTCCCTAACTCCACAACTGGGAGTCTTCATCACACAAGCCATTCTGGTCCCTAACTCCACAACTCGATGTTTTCATCATACAAGTATTCTGGTCCCTAACTCCACCACTGGATGTCTTCATCACACAAGCCATTCTGGACCCTCACTCCACAACTGGATGTCTTCATCATACAAGTCATTCTTGTCCCTAACTCCAAAACAGGATTTCTTCATCAAACAAGTCATTCTGGTCCCTAACTCCACAACTGGGAGTCTTCATCACACAGGTCATTCCTGTCCTAGACTCCACAACTGGATGTCTTCATCATACAAGTCATTCTGGTCCCTAGCTCCACAACAGGATGTCTTCATCATACAAGTCATTCTGGTCCCTAACTCCACAACTGGGAGTCTTCATCACACAGGTCATTCCTGTCCTAGACTCCACAACTGGATGTCTTCATCATACAAGTCATTCTGGTCCCTAGCTCCACAACAGGATGTCTTCATCATACAAGTCATTCTGGTCCCTAACTCCACAACTGGGAGTCTTCATCACACAAGTCATTCTGGACCCTAACTCCACAACTGGGAGTCTTCATCACACATGTTATTCCTGTCCTTGACTCCACAACTGGGAGTCTTCATCACACAAGTCATTCTGATCCTTAACTCCACAACAGGATGTCTTCATCACACATGTCATTCTGGTCCCTAACTCCACAACAGGATGTTTTCATCATACAAGTCATTCTGATCCTTAACTCCCCAACAGGATGTCTTCATCACACAAGTCATTCTGGTTCCAAACTCCACAATAGGATGTCTTCATCCCAGACGCTATCCTTGTCCCTTACTCAACAACTGGGAGTCTTCATCACACAAGTCATTCTTGTCCCTAACTCCACAACTGGGATGTCTTCATTACACAAGTCATTCTGGTCCCTAACTCCACAACTGGATGTCTTCATCATACAAGTAATTCTTGTCCTTAACTTCCCAACAGGATGTCTTCATCTCACAGGTCATGTTGATCTTAACATACGGAAGACCACAGTGAAGTTCTTGTCCGGAAGTACACTGTACGCAACACACGGCCTTCATGTGAGTCGTTTATTTACAATAATGGACCTATAAGGATTTCAGATTAGTCCAACCTGTAGTTTATCTTTAAATACAAAACATTAAAAGTCAGGATTATTCTACTTGGTTTCTTTAACACCTAACAATACCGCGCCGTCTGCACGATGGAAATTTCATGTACAAATTAAACCTTCAAAACTTTCTAGCTGTATATGAGAATAGCTAAGATAATTCCTACGTGTCAATTTATCCAGCCTTATGGCGGGAAAAAGAAAGTAAAAATCGATTAAAAAAATACAATGTTAGATGATGAGATATAAGCACGCGGGAGGTTTTATTGTGGGTTGAAACTGAAGTATCTGAGGAAACCCCACGTGGTTGGTTAGGTGCCTCCGCCACCTTTTAACGTCCGTTCCTGGAAATCGAACCCCGAACGGCTAGGTGAAAAGCGAAAGCGTTATAACTGCGCTACCCAACCATCCATACATTGTTAAACATTAGTTGACCTGTACAGCGTCTGCATAAAAAATTACTACCAGTGGATAAAGAAGATCATTTAAGATCGATTTTGGAACACTTTGTCACGAGTCTCTTTATTTTTGGACCAAAATCCGTTTTTGAGATGCGTCCGATCTCCCACTGTTTGGAGTACCTCTATAAGAATGATGAAGCTAATTTGAGGTAAATGAATACTAGCTGGAATTAGATTCCACTCTAATGGAAGTTTTATCCTAAAGCCTGGGTCAGCCACCACCCAATCTCTCAAGCGTCCTCGAGACAATCCGGAAATATGTCCACGGAATCGGATTGGAGTATTAGGCATGGATTTCCAATCCGTCACGTGTCTTTAGGGAACGTGCTGCACAATCTGATCTCAGCCTAAGCAGAGAGTAGAAGCTGGTGGAAGCCTGTAAACGTGATGGTGGTCGAGTTGTTGTTGATGTATGAGGATTCAACACTTGGTACGAAAATAAAAATGAGATTTAATTTTTTAAATTTTTTTTTCTTTCTTTCTTTTACTATCTATCAAAAAATGTTTTACTTCAATCCGTTTATTGTCAGAATAAAGATATTTGAAAGATATAAAAAAATCTGTCCCTGCTGAGCTTCGAATCTCGTTTGGCGAAGATAAGTGTCCGTTGGCAACAAGTAACATGACATCATCAGGACACCAATCTGTGTAATAAGGTTAAAATCTAATTATGGCCAGTGTATCTGTAATTGCGTGATTTCCTCTTCTCAAATGAATTATTTATCAGACAGAAAATTAGGAAGTGTACAAATTACCCCATTTTCATGTGTGTTTCGTCAATTACATCAATACTGTTAATAATTTCAACAAAGTCCCATACTGAATAATTACATTAATTCCTTGTAAACTTGTAAGGTAAGTAAGCACACAACGCCATGCTGCCTTCCTCCCTTCAACACTGAGGTTTGTGTTTACATGTCCATAGGTATGTGTTTATGGAGGTAGGATTGGCTAACACGCAAATGGAACTCCTGGCAATAAAAATTACATGAAGGGCGTGCCTATATTGTGTGGTTTTGGGTTATCAGCTACAACTTTTGTTCAATTATATAAAATCCTATTAAATTTCTATTTGTAACACGGGATAGGGAAACAGCAGCAGGCCAGACAGGATATCTAGCATAAATCGATTTCAAGACATGTATACTTCTATGGTAATGCTTATCTCGGCAAAGTTGTCCTATCGAATACACCGTAAGCGCTGTTTTACCATCAATAATTTTCATATATATCGGTTTTGACAAATCGGTTACCTAGCAACACTTTTTTTATCTTAAAAAGGCAGTAAAACAGTGGTTACCACCTCAGTTTTCATAGTAAAATGGTCGCCAGGTTCCCATGCATTGGTTGCGGTCACGTAATGTGGGTTGCCAAAATACCTTGGAATAGTTTCCATGTTACATGATGTTGGTTGCAAAATTACTTCCAATAGTTTCCGTGTTACATGATGCGGGTGGCATAATTACCTTGGAATAGTTTCCATGTTACATGATGTTGGCTGCAAAATTACTTCCAATAGTTTCCGTGTTACATGATGCGGGTGGCATAATTACCTTGGAATAGTTTCCATGTTACATGATGTTGGTTGCAAAATTACTTCCAATAGTTTCCGTGTTACATGATGCGGGTGGCATAATTACGTTGGAATAGTTTCCGTGTTACATGATGCGGGTGGCGAAATTATCCTGGAATAGTTTCCATTTCACAGTCTACGCGTGCTGGTCGTTAGATTACTTTCGGTATGTGCCATGTATAGTCTCTAGATTAATAGTCAGTTCCTCGAGTTTGGTCTATATGTATGTGTTTAAATTAAACTTATGGCACACTCTCATGTAATCGTTTATAAACAATGTTTGGCCATTTCCATTAACGACGGTTTTTGGTTTCTATATAACGATTATCAACACATCGCATACAAGACGGAGAACTCCTACATCCACAAAACCATTTAATAACTTCAGTGAATGAGACAACCAAGCACAGGACGTTTATTTATTTGATGTGTTAAGTTTCCATACTTGCACATGTGATAAATGGCTGCACGCCAGATACTCTCTACCAGATTATGTAATATGAATTCCGTCATTACGTGGTATATATATGCCAATATGATGACTGACAGTGCCATTAATTAACTTACATATGTACATGTAACGGTGGAAGTGTTGTATTAATATGCTTTGCACTTTTATCAAAAATAATTTTTAAAAAGCAATTTCAACGACTCTCTGTTCCGAGCGGTTTCACACGCAATATCACACGCCACTTAAGTTAAACCGGGAAATGGCTCCTTTCATACCTATTTTTGTCCCTTTATTCGCTATAAATAGTAAACACAACCTAAAGGCCATTGTTTGGGTTCAGTGGGTCCGTAACTGGATCCCGCCGAAATACGCATGTCTAGCTTTTATAGTGCACCGATAATACGAACCGTGTCTTATTCTTTTTTTATCTCAAATGAACAGGCATTATATATGAATCAAATAATTGGTAGATCGGAAACGAGACTAGGTTATTTTGGCATTTTGTCGCTCAATAGAATGCAAAAACAATTATTGCTAGCAGACGGATATACCTGTGTATCTATATATTACAAGCGTGTGACAGTGTGAATGGGACATCAATCAAGAGTGTCAGGTTCCAGTTTAGTCACACCTGGTTTCCCAAGTACGGCCCAATGGTGGAGAAAGTCCTACTGTTAGTTAGTCAGGGATTCGCCACCATCAAATTTACACCGTAATACATAGGACTTGGCCTATCACGCAACTTTATATTGGATGTCCCGTCAAGGGAAAACTAAAATATTACTACACACACGTGTTACGGTAAAGAACGAGGTTATCCCAACGGACGGCGTCTGTAAGGGGAGGATCATATTACAGGACCCGAAGGAAAAGCAAGCCCTTACTTCTCAAGCTGTTATCGGCTAAGGCTAGCATCTTGTTTTGTGTTGGTAGTGAATTAATTCTGGAAATATGTGCCCCGTGTGTGACCCATAGTGTAACGTAGAAGTTGGTGAACCGTATACAAAGAGAGTGTGTATTATCTTCAACCAATACTTTGTAAATAATGGATTTCTTTTTCGACTTATTTGATTCTGAAAAGAAGAGAAGGGCAGCCCAACAGCAGGCAGACAATCGAAACAGGACCGGAAGTGGAGGCGAACTACCCCCTCTCAGAATCGAAGGAAGGGGCCATCATGCTTTTAGTTTCAGAAAATATGACACACGGGATACGAATCGTGTCCGAGACGAACGAACAAAGCGGGAATTGCACCGTTTGTATTTATGGGATAGTAAGTATTATGTAAGGGGGGCTTTCATTGGCTTGTGTGAAGTGCTTTGTATGAAACTAGCATAGTGGATACTTACTATCAATAAAAGCTTGAATTATTTCAAGCATTAATTTTATATCACTATCATTGGCCGTTAATGTTCGTAAACATTTCGTCGGCCTATCCTTTGTAAAAACCACGGTATACGACATGAGTCATATTCGTCGGTTTCTTAAATCTCGTTAATGACTCGTGTCGAGATTATTTCGTAGATTACGTCTAAAATTAGAATTTTGATTGTTTCCAGAGGCCTCCAACTCTTCAGACAAAAGCAAGGTCCCATTATAGATCGAACAGGACAATAGTCAATGCTCTACTCGCGTTTCAATGACAATACTAGAGTAAACGTACGTATTTGCAAATGCGGAGGATGTTCTGTCAGACAATAACAAATATTCTATGTCGCATTTACACTTTTAGAAATAATTTTGTACGGTATATAGGGATCATGGGATTCTCCAGAAGTATATATTGCATCTGTAAAGCCGATCGTCTATCAACTTACAGTGTTTGTTGGTCTTAGACGTCGGTTAACCTTGGGTTCTTGTTACTTTAGTACAACACAACATCAGCCGCGATATCTGATGAAGTCATTTGTCTAAATGACGTGTTTGAGTGTATTAGAGCCACGACATGGAAATCTCTGGCTTTTAGTCTAACTGAAATATCTCTCCTAAAACTGAAGTCGGAAAATTGTTTAAAGCTAAATGTCACCTACAACAAAAGAAAAGTAAATGTCTGTTTAAATTAGCTGTCAAAGAATGTCCGGATTCCTCGTAAAGGTCAGCAAAAATGGCCAACGAAATAGGTGTACTTTGTAAGTGTTCACGTGAAATGCCGATCCTAGATTAAACATATCTAATAGTCCCTCATAATGTCCTTAACAAACCTTAACCCTCCCTATGATACCCGTGATACAACACAACACTATGTCCCTCCCTATGATTCCTGTAATACAATACGACATTATGTCCCTCCCCGTGATACAACACAACAGTATGTCCCTCCCTGTGATACAACACAACAGTATGTCCTTCCCTGTGATACAACACAACAGTATGTCCCTCCCTGTCATACAACACAACAGTATGTCCCTCCCCGTGATACAACACAGCAGTATGTCCCTCCCCGTAATACAACACAACATTATGTCCCTCCCTATGACTCCCGTGATACAACACAACACCATGTCCCTCCCTATGATTCCTGTAATACAACACGACATTATGTCCCTCCCAGTGATACAACACAACAGTATGTCCCTCCCTGTCATACAACACAACAGTATGTCCCTCCCTGTCATACAACACAACAGTATGTCCCTCCCTGTCATACAACACAACAGTGTGTCCCTCCCTGTCATACAACACAACAGTATCCCCCCCTGTGGTCAATTTGATACAACATTATGCCCCTCAATGTGATAAAACATTATAGTGTCCCTTCCCTGTGATCCCCGTGAAACAACACAACAGTGTGTCCCTCCCTGTGATACAACACAACAGTATGTCCCTCCCTATGATTCCCGTGATACAACACAACAGTATGTCCCTCCCTGTGATACAACACAACAGTATGTCCTTCCCTGTGGTCCTGTGATACAACACAACAGTATGTCACTCCCTGTGATACAACACAACAGTATGTCCCTCCCTGTGATTCCTGTGATACAACACAACAGTATGTCCCTCCCTGTGGTGCTGTGATACAACACAACAGTATGTTCCTCCCTGTGGTCCCCGTGATACAACACAACAGTATGTCTCTCCCTATGATTCCTGTTATACAACACAACAGTATGTCCCTCCCTGTGATACAACACAACAGTATGTCCCTCCCTGTGATACAACACAACAGTATGTCCCTCCCCGTGTTACAACACAGCAGTATGTCCCTCCCCGTAATACAACACAACATTATGTCCCTCCCCGTAATACAACACAACAGTATGTCCCTCCCTATGACTCCCGTTATACAACACAACAGTATGTCCCTCCCTATGATTCCTGTATACAACACCATTATGTCCCTCCCTGTCATACCGTAATACAACACAACATTATGTCCCTCCCCGTAATACAACACAACAGTATGTCCCTCCCTATGACTCCCGTTATACAACACAACAGTATGTCCCTCCCTATGATTTCCGTGATACAACACAACAGTATGTCCCTCCCTGTGATACAACACAACAGTATGTCCCTCCCTGTGATTCCCGTGATACAACACGACATTATGTCCCTCCTCGTGATACAACACAACAGTATGTCCCTCCCTGTGATTCCCGTGATACAACACATCAGTATGTCCCTCCCTGTGATTCCCGTGATACAACACAACAGTATGTCCCTCCTAGTTGTTACAGTGTTTTACATACTACGTGCCCTCCATTGACATGTTTGAATGTCTATTTATGCAATGTTATGTAATTTATTGTATCTCGCTTTCGAAAGAAAAAATCTTGAAAAAGGAAAGTCGATTTTTTTGCGCCTGTCTCGTGGAACATTGCAGTCCTGAAATCAGTGTTTTAAAAGTCTTACTCCAAACATTAACAGTGAAGCCCTATTTTGGCATTTTCTGTCAAATGGAAACATGCTGATTACCTAGTAAACGGTTCTACCACCCCCAGACGGATTATTTACGGCATCGATCACCTGATCTAATATCTGTGGCATTTACAGGGATCTAATTGTCAGTGTAGAAAGAAGTAGGGGAACAAGTGCCGCATACAAGCAAATAGGGACAGGGCATTGCTAATGGATAGTTAGATTGTTAGGTATGTATTTCTGTACGAGTGGTCATTGCAGGGATGTTACCGGGGATAAAGAAGGCACGTAATACAGATCTACACATACCACAGATATAAGGCATTGTCAATTATCCGTGGTTCGATTAATATGGCAAGTTTTAATCGCTGTGCATTTATGTTATCTATTTTACACTCATTAATGCCATACTGACATGAAGCATGGCAACACATAGAATGATGTAATGATGACTCTGAGAGAGGCAACACATTAACTGATGTCATGATGACACAGAGGGAGGCAACACATTAACTGATGTCATGATGACACAGAGGGAGGCAACACATTGACTGATGTAGTTATGACACAGAGGGAGGCAACACGTTGACTGATGTCATGATGACACAGAGGGAGGCAACACATTAACTGATGCCATGATGACACAGAGGGAGGCAACACGTTGACTGATGTCATGATGAAACAGATGAGGGCAGCACATTGACTGATGTAATTATGAAACAGAGGAGGGCAACACGTTGACTGATGTCATTTCGACACTGAGGGTGGCAACACAGTGACGCGACTGATGTCATAATAACACGTAGAAGAGCAACACATTGACTGATGCCATGATGACACAGAGGGAGGCAACACATTGACTGATGTCATGATGAAACAGAGGAGGGCAACACATTGACTGATGTCATAATGACACGGAGGAAGGCAACACAGCGACTGATGTCATACCAACACGTAGAGAGGCAACACATTGACTGATGTAATTATGACACTGATGAAGGCAACACAGCGACTGATGTCATACTTACACGGAGAAGGGCAGCACATTGACTGATGTCATGATGACACAGAGGGAGGCAACGTATTAACTGATGCCATACGCTCACGGAGGAGGCAAACACATTGACTGATGTCATGACACTGAGGAAGGCAACACAGCGACTGATGTCATACGCTCACGGAGGAGGTCACGCACACAGCATACTTGCACGTCATGCTTCCTGTGAATAGAGAAGGGTCGACATTGTGTGACGTCGTATATACATATTAAAAGGTGCATATTGGGATTGTACGTACATTTATTTTACACTTACTGCAAGCCCTGTGAAGCCATATTTAGACAGTAACAAAAGATCACGTATGCAAATGATGACATGACGCAAGAGGATATCCTACATAACGTGGATTTGACCTCGGTCGTTTTGTTTGTTTGTTTAAGACAAATATATATAATTATATGTGTATAGCTTTAATCAAACCTATTCCATTGATCCGCCATCTGCTCCTTCCTCATATAAATATTTGACATGAGAATCGATTGTTGTATCGATATATATTGCAAGTTATCACTTTTAACTATCATGTTTATCGATAGCACTCTTTGGTTGCTGCAACATTTCGACTGTCGACCAAACTTTTCCTGTTGTATGATAGCCTAAGGCTACAAAATTCTGACACTTTGGTCACGTTAGAAAAAAAATCTGTTTAAATAATTGTAGATTTTTAAATATGTGTATATCTCTATGAACGTCCCTGATAAGAGCAAATAGATTTTCTTTCTCGGTATGTGCACCTGAATGTTACGTCCACATGTCAACTATATGTCAGCTACCTTTTTTTTTTCTCAAATCCTTCAATTCGATGGGATTGTACTGTATTTTTTGTTTATTTGTTTGTTTATCTGTCTTAATGTTATATATATCTGTCAGAAAGACAACTGTGAGATGATTTCATTTTGATTATGACATCCTTTAGGTCGAAAATGAGTGGATGACGCGCGAGATGTTATCTTATGCTCAAACAGGTTTAATTGTGATTTTTCGCAAACCGGTAGAAGTATCGATAATTCACATCCATGATGGGAAAATCATAGGGTAAAATTTATGTGGCTTGTCAATTTGAGAATCCGTCCTTGTAATGAGTCATCTAAGAAACATCATACAAATTCGTCATCCAATCGGGAACCTTTACCACTTTTCGTTATTTTCTCGTTTACGTCAACTGCCGAAGGTTGCCGATGCTAAGTCGTTCTGCTGCACACTGTCCAAACTGTAAATAACGAAATCGTTATCAGACAGTTCGTCTATATAAACATTATCAACACAGTTTACCAGGTGAAACTGGTAATGGTACACAAGTGATGGTAAGCAGGAGATATTATCATTGACCCGACGTTATTGATCGTCATATGTACATTTGTTTATCATAATCAGGTGTCTGTATGGCCTTCGGGGTTACCTTTTGAGACTGACATGTGATAAGTTGACAAGATGGACAATTGGCTAAATATAACATGTCCATGGTTGTCGTATACTGGGAATTAGTATGATACTGCTATATATATATACACTCTTTTGCTGTAATCTTGCTTTAAAAATTAAGATAAATGTTTCCTTGTCTGTTTGGGGTTTTTTTTGTTGCTTGTTTGTTTGTTTTTAACTTTTAGCATATGACCTTTACAAGACAATAAAATAACCAGCATAGCATTGTTGATTTCATTAACTAACGCTTCCACGATATATATTAAAGTTTAAAAGGAAAGTAATTAATTCATGACTGACGTGGGCCATTATTTGTGCAACACAATTGTTTCAGCGCTGTGACTGTTTATGCAGATACCAGTAATGCGGAAGCAAGGTTAGACGAAATCTTTATTGGGTAGGATGTCGACGAGTGCTGAAAATGTGATAAAGGACATTGTCACCCCCGTGTAAAATTACTAATTAGTCTTGTGTACTGAATTCATGGAAACTGTTTATATCTTTTGTTTAATTTCGCTGAAATATCTATGTGTAATAACCAAATTATTTCATTGCTATGACACTTGGTGAACAGTGAACGGGGGAGGTCTTCCACGCTACCATGGAAATGATTTTGTTTCCTGTCTGGTTCCCCTCGTAATCTGGAATCTCGCCCTGTCTAATCCCCCTCGATTGCTGAACTCTCGTATATTCTCGCACTCTTCGTTGTTTTCCGTAAAGTGATTAAAGCGGGAAGTTCATCTGCTGACAAAATGGTAGACGATGCAGAACCATTTCCACCTGCATGTATGTTTTGGAGTTGTTTGCAATATGCTCAATATATATTTTTGGTTTTAAGTTTCATATGGAAGACCACAGAACAATAGAGTCTGTTACAATTATTATTTTTATATTTTACGCTAAGTTTGCATAATAACGCCATGCACTAAGGTCAACATGGCTGACGTAGGATATTTGTGAGGACAAGTGGGCCTATTGATGTTTTATTGAATGTATGTCACTATGACTTAATCGGGATGTGTGTGATTTTAGTTAATGGGATGATCGTATGGCCTTAAAACATCATATGAGTAGGCCTACATAGGTAGCCTAAATAAAACTCTCATATGTTAACTTACTTTCACTAGTGGACACCCCTCAGTCGTCTCCTCTCGAGCCCCTGGCCACATAGGAATTAAATGCTAAGCCTTGTGTAGATCCAACATCAAATCTGAAAGAAATCAAGAATTCGTATCTAAACCAGAAATGGTTTAAACAGCCTAACAAGCTTAATGGGTGTACGGTACCGGCATTTTAAAACTCGCAGCTAAGCACCTGTACATGCTAATTTGTAGTCAACGCGGACAAGTTATTTGCATGTAGCACGTTGTAAAAGTTTGTTTTTTTTTTAAATGGCCAGACTTGACAAGGCCTAGAACAATAAGTTTTATTTTCAGTTAATTTTGGTGAAAGTCTCGGGTGTTACCTCCCTTCTGCTGCATTATTGAACAATGTCTGATCAACCAATTATAGTTTTACGTAAATTTCCTAATATCATAATGTGCAAAAGATTTTGACTCTGCTGTCAACGGGATGAAATTCATAAAATTAATGGAATTAAATTTGATTTAATTTTAGCTTTCTACTAAACTAGTGCCCAAGTGTAATATCTGATTACTTTCTTATTATCTAAATATAGTCAATATCTTTTGCAAAAATTTACTCTGAAAATAGGAAAAGTCCCGTTGTAATTTCATGCAATTAATCTCTGACGGCTAGTAATAGATCTGTACTAGACCGAAATAACATATTATGAAAAATTAATGTGTTTTACATTTATAACATCGGTGATTATAATTAGTATATTTTTTAATATTTTATCGATTTGATCGTTTAGATCACAATTCACTTTGTCTCTCAAACACATTTATAACGTACTCTGTATCGATCCGTTAAAATAACAGAACGGTATATAACATGAGACACACGCACATGAAAATATCCCTAGTGTAAAGAAGTTTAAAAATAGATTACTTCTTCTCTGTGCGAGTCTGCCGGCTGTGTTTATACACTATTTTTGTCGGGCCCACGTTAGTTTGACCCACTGTGAACTTTGATAAGAACTATTATGGAGGAACCGCATCACGCAAGCACTTGCTTTATACGCGCGCAGAAGAAAGTAGTCTGTGTTTTTGTAGTCAAAATGGAGGAGTAAACTCGTAAATATATTATATGTTATCGTATTTTATGCCATATCACGGTATTGCACTCGTATATTCGAGTTGACTGGTTATGATTATTGCAAGCATCAATATGAATTCTTGATTTATTTTCCCCTCGTTGTCGTAATGAAATTCAGAACCGAGTAAGGATATATTAGCTGAGTTTCGGTTCATGGACGTAGATTATACCATTCACGAAGAGGAAAGTGTTTATTCAGAAAATTCAGTTCGTAGATCATCACGTTTTCATCACTTTATAATTTCTTGAGGCCATGGGCAATGCTGCTGCATCGAAAAAGGGAGATTCTGCAGAAAGCGGTAGGTGTAATATGGGGTTTCTAAAAGCCGCATACGAGCTAAGATGTTGATGGGCCATCGACAAAATTTCGATTGCTAGGGAAATAGCATTACCAAACATCCAAATATTCTCACGTGTTATTAGCCTTAAAAGTTTTGACAACTAGGAAATATTAATCCCTACTATTACATCAGAATAGTTAACTTAAATTGTCCATCGTACCGTAATTGTGTGATTACATTCTCTCCCTCATTAATTATGATAATCAAACGTCATTTACTTTGCTGTCATGTTGCTTGGGAAATTAAATCAATCTAACGTGGTAAATTAGGGGAAAAGTTTCAGATTTTACGTAAGCACCTTGTTGTGAAGAACATATTAAATGAATATGTTGGATAATATTGTATTCTTTACGAAAGTAAGTAGTGTAAAATGCAATACCGGTTCACGTCATTACATATATAACACTGTAAGGGAGTTTTTCATGATCAGTCATTTGACAGTATGATATTGTGCTTCTCTCTCTATCGATATACATGGAAAGTCTCTGCTCTATTTCAATAGTTGATGACATTTGATAATAAAACAAAGGATTTTAATTTATCTGCTTTTTAGAAGAAAATTAAAGTAAGAAATGATTGGTGTGACAGTATAAATAACATGTATAATTATGATGCAAAACATTGTACTAAACATTGCAAAACAACATACAGGTACATTCCTGCATATATGATATACTTAAGGTATGGTTGGCATTCTCAATCAGAAATTGTCTGAATTTTCCACAATTCAATCTTGCAAATTGTTGATTGTATATTTGGTTTTCAAATGTGACCTAGATATCACTAAACTGATTCCTAAAATTTTTAGTAAGTCCCTTTAATATGCACGTACTTGCACTCATCAACAGCATTAGGTAGTACACACCATAAACACTGAAGCAAAGTTTTTTAACACTGTAAATACAATAGCATTTGAGTGATTGTGAAATTCTGTCAACATTTTCTCTAACAGTTTGTCTGCCAGATCATTCAGTAGACCATTGAGAGTGTATTTTTGACACCCTAATGAGTTTTGCTTTGTGGGTTTTAAAGTGAAATGTCAAAAGTCCACTGGATGTGTGTGTTCATTCATTCATTGATGATGCCAGGTGATACCATATGCAAATGTAAACCACACTTGGACGATTGTCGGTTTGATCCTTTGATGTGCCAGATGTTAAGATTTTCATTCTTGCTTAATGGTTCAGTAATTTGATATTGGTTATACAAATTTATAAACATGTTTGAATATGGATGTATAATTGAAAATCGTACTGAAAATGCTTGAGTTGAGAATTTTCTTCATATCATCATTAGTTCAGTTGTTATCCATCTAGATCAGTGTACATTGCTTGTGAAATATCTTGGTAATCTTGTAACATTTTGACCTGTTATAAGTTTATAAAAACTGAAGTGTTTATCTTTTCTTCATGAGGATCACATTGTCTTTGCTACAGTTTACTAAAACAGTGGGAGAGTAACCTAATGGATGCAGTTTATATACAACCTTCACAAGGAGAACACAAATTCACATTTGACTCCTTGACAAGTGGACAATTCCTATTACATCAAGAAGTTCATATTGTATGTCAAGTGCTAGCTCACTCCTAATAAGTTTGTACATCATTTGAATTATTGCTGAACATATATAGAAAGGAAACTCTGGGTCAAGATAAGGGGAGATAGATTTTAAAGATTTGCAGAAAGTGGATATATTAATATATCATTTATAATACAAAGTGTTCATTCTGAGAAATATAATGAGATTTTGGAATGATCATTGTTAACACTACTTAAAGCTTTCCTCAGAGTGATTCCTGATACACATGTAAACAGAGGTAAATAAACAGCTTGTTCTGAATTTAGTACTATAAAGGGTACAATTTATCTTGTAAATTCAATTTCCTGACTTGCATATGTGTATGCAGGGTCGGTCTAGCTTAACTTTATAATACATACTTACACACTGTAATCCTAAATACATATTTTCTAATGATGGTTGTTTCTAAACCTCAAGTTATTATACACTATAATACACCTGACATGTCATGAATGATAATTTTTATTTTTATATATGTCTATAAAAGAATTTCTGCTTGATGTAAACTAGGGTATATTACACCTGTCATAAATGGATCTTTTAGGAGTATAATCAATGATAAAAAGGACAATATAGAGTAATGTTCATAGTTATAATAAATATTGAATATATTTACACTTAACCAGATGATAAAACCTGGAAAAAATTGTCTCATTTAACACCTTCATATAATGGTTAATCAAAACTTCATTTGATTAACATTGATCATTGAAACACATGCATGAAGTTATTGTAGAACAATGATAGATTTATTTATAATTATACTTAATAAGTGCTCTTATTTTAATGTACAAAGAAGTCTTCTCCATACAGGAGTTGTTGCTGTTGTAGAAATGTTTTGTACTAGGCTGTCCAACTTTAGCCCCCTCTTTTCTTACTTACAGGTATTATCAATATAAGCACCTTCATATATATCTGGCCCCATGATCATATCTTTGTTACTAAGATAGGAATGTTTCATCTGACTTTGTTGTGGTGTACATGTGGTTTCTTAATCAGTTGCCATTGAATTTGAAGAGATAAAGTCACTTTTACCTGTACTTAGAAATCACTGATAACTTTTATGATACTGGATATCACATAGTCATATTAATTGGTATGTTTAGAATCCTTTCCCATCAGACAGTGTTCTTTATGTGGCTGTTAACAAGATATTAAAAATTTTGTGTTTCCATATTGATCCCATTCCTGTGTAATACTTTAATCAAAGTTGGAAATTGAAGCTAGATATAGGAAGCTAAGACCATATGTGAATGAAATTATTTAGTTGGTGTGCACATTTACAGATTCTTTTGGGTTGGACATAATTGCTGGAAAACTGAACTTGTCTATGGTAGAATCGGATTTCAAAGAAATTAAATTCTATTTCTGCAGTACAAAAGCTTTGTAATTGTATTGGGATAGATTTTTTTTTCATTATTGTCACATATTTCATTATAGACAAGAATATGCAGTTATACATGTATAGTAATAAAGACAATGTTGTGTTTTTTTGGTGGTGTTCTTTTTTTGTGGAAGGGTAGCAGTTTGGCATATATATAGTTGTCATCCACTTTTTGATCATCATTCATTGCTTTAAAGTTATAAATATCTCAACTGTTAAGATGGTATTTTGAAAATACATCTATAACCACAATGAGTTTAGAAAACTTTATCCACATTACATGAAAATGAAAGATTCAGTGGTATTTTTCTTTTATTTTCAGTCAAGGAGTTTCTAACTAAAGCCAGAGAAGATTTCACACACAAATGGGATCACCCGCAACAGGTAAATATATATGTAAGAAAGATGGAACTATAAGTTTACATAGACGATATAAGTACCGGTATGTATTCCCATATCCTTTTGAATCTCTGTGCTTTAAAAAAGGGATATTAATTAGGATATTTGTAATTATTTCATTATTGGCATGCAAATTTGATCCTTTTAATATGCATAAACAGATTAATAGATTTGAATGTCTCTATTTACTGATGTGACATTCAGTTGATAGTGATAACTTAAAAGGAACAACAGTATGTAATTATTATGATCATTCATCTTTATCAATAGTCTGTAATTGGTAAATTGCACTGAAATCCTGCGAACAAGATATCAGTATACCATGTTTGGATAGTGAAGGCTTTGTCCTAATAATATCAGCCAATCTACAAAATTGTAGCTTATTTACAAGGTGATATATCCTTTGTAGTAATTGATTTTGTTTTTGGAGAAAATTGAAAAGGTCAGTTATAGAAAATGTTTCATATTGTCAGTGAATTATATATACACATTGCTCATGATCAGGAGGTTTAGATAGTGTTGTGAACTGTAATGATGTTAAGTGGCATTATATGTTTTCAGTTACACATACTATATAGAAAAGATAGGTGAATAGCACCTTCAAAATAAATTGGATACATTTAAACCAAGCAATGAAGTAAACTGTAAAATTAGGTGTATGTGACAGCAGTGTGGTCCAATATTGGTACTGGATCCTAACAAACAAATGTTTGTTGGATGCATATAACTAGAATAGATATATAATTAATGAAGTAACAACAACAGTATGTATGGACAAGTGAATTGTCAAACTTTGAGGCAATCTGCCCTTTTATAAAGACATAATATCACATAAATTACATTACATAGTGTAAATTTATGTGTCTTGATCATTTCTTCACTACTGTTCTCAGTTTTAGTTTATAACTTTGTGTTTGTTTCATATTCTATGTATGTAATGTAGTTTATGTAATATTTTGGTCCTGATAAAGGGACGATTGGAAAATTGGACAATTCACTTGTCCCTACTGTTGTTGTTAATTCATTAATCATGTAGCTATAATAATAGATGTATATGGATGGGAATCTTAATATACACGTATATTGAACGTCATGAATGTTTTTGTATATTCATGGTTTAAATGATTTACATAAACTGAACACTTAAAACAGCAGATCAAACCCATTTATGCCTTTCCAGTGACTAAAGTCGCTTTTTTTTCAATTGGAAATTTTAACATCAGTTCAAAAATTAATTATATATGGAATAAATGTGCAAAAAAGAATTATATATAGAATAAATGTGTAGAAAAGGTGAAAAATCTTCAATGTATTGGTAGAATATTATATTTTAATGGTGTATTGATAAATCTTGCAACAGTTTTAAAGAGCAGTAAATCTTTAAATACAACTTTCACAATATCTCGACTGCTTCAGTATAATATTATATTTTGATGATGTATTGATGAATTTTACAAGATTTCATTTTAATGAGCAGTAATTCCTTAAATACATCAAGGTTATATATCCACCCATTTGCATGGGCTTTTTTTATCTCATTTTGGGAAGAAAAAATATAATTGGGTAGGTAATTTTTAGAAGTAAACTATGTTGTTTGGGAGTTCAGCCATATTACAAAATAAATCCAGTTTAAGGAATAGGGGCTCATAATAAGACCCTTAAAAAAAGTATGATACCACAAATTTGCATATATATGTTTTTATTTACAAGAAATTTAAATTTCATACTGAGGCCACTCACAGGTACACATGAAATGTGTATGTACTTTGGATTTAAAATTTATATTGTAATTTCCAGTCTGTGATTGGAATGAACTATGGCTACACCCAAGAATTGTATTGTTCAGAATGTCTGATACAACAAGGAAAGTGAAAAATTGAAATAATACGTGCTATTTTCCTTTACAGAACACAGCCTGCCTTGATGACTTCGACCGGATAAAGACCCTGGGTACAGGGTCATTTGGTCGGGTCATGTTGGTGCAACATAAGCAAAACAGAGAATACTATGCCATGAAAATCTTAGACAAACAAAAGGTAGGTTTCTTTGTGACTGAACATATGATTTGTTTTGACCTCTAGATTCCTGGGTAGACATGCATTTAACAGGACATTTAATACGGTTTGAGAAGCAATTTATATTATTGTTTATTTAGAAACGTTTTCAACGACAAAATGTTGATAGTCAATTCATACATCTGAAGCGCATACAATATCTTCCAACACTTTAACTATAAGTAGTAAAAGATAGTAACACACAAAAATATAAGTGGTCACCATACAAAATGTCTTCAAAAACATTTTTTGGTGTCTCAGTAAAGTTAAGATGCTGACACCTTTTTTGTTATATAACTAACATAAAACAATATATATAAATATCACAGGTCATGCATTGGTTTAAGTGTCAGCAATTTTGATTATTATTTTTTTTTTTGTCCATCTGTAGCTCATAATGATCAAAGGATAACTGGTGCATTTTACTTTGGTAAACATGCGATCGTTAAAAATGAGCCTCATGACTATTCTGATACTTGATTTATAGTTGGTTAGCAGTCTTCTGATAATGACTTACAGGAGAGATTGATTTCATGATTAGAAACTTAATGTAAAAGTACATGTGGTAGAGACCTAGTTGATATATTTTGTCTAAAAATATTGTTTTTAAAAAAACTTTGGTGAATCTTGCTCAATGAGTTGACATGATACAGGTAATATGTTCACACGTGGAGTAGAAACCTTAAAGGAGATGGATCCATATGTATTCAACGCCAACATTGTAACTGCTAATTACACTGAATAATTCAGAATGTACTAATAGAATGAGGATTGAATTATTAACTTGTTACCATAATTAGGTTTCATGGTGTGTGTTCCTGAACATTTACCTTTATGATGTGAATAATGGAGATATTTTTTTTCTCCTATTCAGGTTGTGAAATTAAAACAAGTAGAGCATACTTTGAATGAAAAGAGGATTTTGCAAGCCATCAATTTTCCATTCCTTGTTAGTTTAGAGTATCATTTCAAGGTAAGTCACATTTTTCTACCATTTAGTTATCAAAGTCATGCCATTAAGGTCAGAAGGTCATACTAAACAATTTTTAAGTGTTGGTAAACCAACAAATTAGAAAACAACAAAGCTTACAAAGCTTGGCCACCTACCAATACATGTCAGTGCATTAGAAACTCCCAACACATACTGCATGAACCCTTGTTGTGTAAGTCATATTTATGAATTAATCTATTTATAAGTACACATTGTTCCTTGTGTTGTCCTGTTGAAGCCCTTATAATACTGATAATCATTGAAACTTTTTAATTGATACCTATCGACAATGATTTTGATATTTTGTCAAATGGTCTTGCCAGTGTTGTACTTAAGCTGGCATCTTATTGTAGCTTTATTAAAAAGAATATGAGAATAAGAAGAGTGTGTAAATATGAATTGATGATCAGATGGAGTTATTGCTCTATCTGATTGTTAATAGTTTTGTTACCAATCAGAACTGAAAAAAAAGTCCATGAAGATCTCGGTATACAGAGTTAAAGCCCTTTGTTCACAGTCTGTTTGCTTGAGGCATACCCCATATGCTGTATCCACAAAACTTTTATCTTTTACCCAACTATGCTCTGCGTTACATCCTGTAGTTCATTAATTGCCTACAATTGCTGAGTTTGGATCTGAGAATCTCTAGAAGAAGGACTACTTCAATCTTTCAGGTCACTTGTCCCACGATACACAATTAAGGATAAGGCCCATTTTCCCTCTGAAAATTGGCCAAAGATGTTGATTGCATATATAATTAATGTAGTGCTTTGCTTTGTATTGGCTGAGTTTATCTGATCTCATTACAGTCAGTGTGAGAAAATTTTCTGGGTCTATTAAGTGATAGAGTCATTTTCATTGTCATTATAAATATTATGTATATTTTCACTAAGATTTTGTACTTTTTGTTTATTTCCTCAGGACAACTCAAATTTGTATATGGTGTTGGAGTTTGTGACAGGTGGAGAAATGTTTTCACATCTCAGGAGAATAGGAAGATTCAGGTATGTTATTTAAGCTAACACAGAAATAAGTAACCTGTTTTATAGGGCAATGAAAATCTGACTTGGATGAAATGGAAGCTCTAAACTTAGTGAAAACATTAATCAAAGGACAATCCTTTGAAATGGAAATGGCTGGAATAAGCTTTAAAGTAGGGCTGTCTCGGGTACAAAATTTTGGGCCAGGGTACCCAAATTTTATTACCCGACTGATACCTAGGTACCCAAATTTTATCTGACATATAATGAAACATCGTATTACCATGTTGAAAAGGGCTTGTAACCTCAGTAACGAATAAAAATCAACCATATACCATACATTGTATGAACACAATGCTTCACTTATGATATTATTATGTTCATTTCTTTGCATCTATCAACTGTTTTGTAATTTACATGATCTCGAGACAAATCACATTGGATCAAAAGTTGACAAAACGTAACCCCCTCAAGCTTATCGAAAATATGGTACAATGATGTTGCTTACAACAGGAAGTTGAATGAGAATGAGACATTGTTATTGTGCTCGACAATGACATCATAGCAACAACACCAACAACCTGTAATCAAAACATAGATAAACGAATAAGAATGTTGTTTAATTCAAACGAGAAATTCGGGAATCCTTGCATGTTATCCATGGTAACAGGGTAAAATACAGTACACAAGTCTGCTGTGTAAACACATGTTTGACGGTTCCCAAAATGAATTGTGGTAGTGAGAAGACTAAAGTATGACAATGTTGAATGTGGAAATGAAACAAACAGATAAAGTGTCATCCAAAGTAAATGAAAACAGAACAATTGAGTGAGATATTGTATTACTTAAATGATCTGAAATGTAAACACTGAGGGAAGACAGAATGTTTCCTATTTTGACAGGTATCTGGGTACATATTTTCAGACTGGTTATTTCTCAAAACCGACCCGTATACTGGTACATGGGTACTCGTTACAGCCCTTCTTTAAGCAACTGATAGATGAATTGAATTGAGTAAACATCAGTGTGATTATATTACCTTAAAGTGGTAACTTATGAATTATGAATTCAAGATCAGAATTTTGATAAATATGAATAAATTAAATTTGTATAGAAAGGTGTTATTCACTGTCTTTTGTACATGTACAATCATTTAAGAGTACATAAAGAAATAAATATATATGCAGGGATATAAGAAAATATATATACATGCTTTAAAATGATTGCAGATTACATGTGTAATGTACAAGTAAAGTCCTTATATAAGAGAGAGAAGGGAAAAATAGATGAAGATAAGGGATAATTTTGGCAGCTTGAGCTAGTGACATAGATCAAGATTATGATAATTTTTATTGTAAACATTTCATTAAATGAACTGTTCAAAGATTGTCAAATTTTGTATTTTTCCATTGCAACACAAAGTATGGAATCTGAATGACTCTCTAATCCTTATTCAGAAAAATCTAATTTTGAAAAAGTTTTGGCTTAATTGTTGAAAAAAAGGAAAATTTGGAGATTAATATGAGTTTTTAAACCTTGAGGAATTTCTTCTAAAATTCAGATTATGGGAACAGAATGCAGACCCTTGTTTATGATTATTTGCTTATTATAAGGGGAGAACACAATGTAGTAAGTTTCAGCAAAACAACGGATTCTTGTGATTCTGTGTATCTATACATATTATTGTATGGATCTGCTTTAATATTGAGTTATCTTTCTAAATCATTCTAACTATAGGTTCATATTCAGCTATGGTCACTTGGTGAGAACATACCAGAGCCATTAATTAAAACTTTTCATTTTCAGTTAGTCATTCATATCATTCATAATCCAATTTCTGTCATACCATACAGCACTTTATAATATACATCACATTCTTTTCTTCTTCTCCCATTTGTTTAGACTCGAGTTGTGAAATTATTTCTTCATATCCATTTATCGTTTGATATACAGTTATTTTCAGATTGTTATACTCTCTTTGATACAAGACAGAGAAAATATTTTCTCTGTTATGGTATCTTACAGATGGTTTTCAGTCAATTTGCAATTTTAATGGAAATAATTTTAAAAGTGACATTTCCTTTGTAGGTCAAATGTTAACATTCTTGAATAGGACTCTTATATAAAACAGATGATTGTTTTTTACTACAGAAACTATCAAATAGTACAGAATATAATTCTGTATAATAGAAAGCTACATTTATGTTATTTTCACATTAAGCATTCACATCTGGAATTTATAGTATTGATTTTTGTCACTCATTTCTGACATATAGGAAAATCTTGGAAATTGGAAGAATGTTTCCTAGGAAATTAATCTTTGAAACCCACAAAACTAATTTAAAACTATGAATTAGTTGTATACATTTTTCAAAACTTTACTGAATTTGAAATTTTATAATACGTGTACATTTGATCTACTGTAGTTTTCATTGCTATGAACAATTCAACTCTAACAGTGTTTATTGATTGTCTTCACAAACATCATTGCCCGAAAATGTTTAAACATCAACATTGATTTCTGATCCTTCTTTGAGATGGGGTTGTGTTAATTGGCTGTACTTAAATTTCAAGTCTCAGATGTCAAATGTTTGAGCAGCATGGTGGAAATAATCATTTATAATATTTATAATCAGTTAACTTGTGAATTATGGACTTCAAGCCCTGTCTATATGGGAAACCAGGAAATGTTAAAAGAAAGAAAATTATTATTACCTTACTTATACTTGAACATTTCCAATGGAACTGTTTTTTTTTGGAAACAATATTTTCAGATTTTAAATGTAATTTTAAATGATTTTAAAAAAATATATAAATGACATGTTATGAGGGAGAAAGAGTTATCATTTCAAATTTTATCTTGACCCGGTTTTTTTTACTGTTCTTGACCACAGTTGACCACATTCAATAACACATCCCCATATGCCCTTTTTCTTGGTAGAATAGCTGACCGCCTGTACTAATCATCAATGTGTCTTTTTTTCCTACAGTGAGCCACATTCCCGGTTTTATGCAGCTCAAATAGTATTGGCATTTGAATATCTCCATTATTTGGATCTCATTTACCGAGATCTCAAGCCAGAGAATTTACTAATTGACTCTCATGGCTATCTTAAAGTAAGTAAGAGGTTTTGCCTGTGCTGATGAGGAATGTTTCCAACCTGTGGTATATGTGTGATCCCCAATTCCCAGTGTCCCTCTAACCTTCACTCCCTTAATATAGTTTGGTTGATGCATCATGTTGTTATAGAATGCTATACATATGTATTGTGCATTTTTTTCTTTTTGACAGTGAGCCGCATTCCAGGTTTTATGCTGCACAAATAGTATTGGTCTTGGAATACTTACATAATTTGGATTGTATGTACCGTGATTTAAAACCAGAAAACCTACTCGTAGATACCCAAGGTTATCTGAAGGTACGGTGTGGTGTTGTTCTGAAACAGTAGGACTTGTTGCTATATTCTGACAGCAACTGTCTCTAGCTCTGACATACACCTTACCCTAGGCCAGGGTAAGCTTTCAGTGTGTGCTTAACGTCCAGTGTCTGGTGAAAGGGTACTTACATAAGGAACATGACTGGTTTTCTTTTAATTACCTGATTTCTCACAATTCTTGTCTTTGTAGCAAGCTAAACCTCAATTCTCATTTGAGCTTTAATGTCTTGTGGCATGTAATTGCTTTCCATTTGACCTCACCTTATCTCTTTGCTTTTCCTGTAGCATGTAGGTGTCTTCAGCTTGTAGAGGTTGCTTTATGTGCTTAAATGCTTAGATAACACTGCATGTGTTGAATGTGTGCATGTATTGAATGTGTGTACTGTCAGATCTGTGTTGAAATCTCAAACCAAATTTATCATTTTGTGTTTAATTGCTTTGTATGCTCAATATATGTAAGAATTTTTAGGTATAGCTTCTAGATGATTGTGATGCTCTGAGGGATTTGACTGTAAGTTATCATTGGAACATCAAGACCTGAGATCTACCTGAAAACATCTTAGGCAGCATGACCAGGTATAGCTTCTAGATTAATATATTGCCTTGAAAGGCTGGAATTTAAGTTATCATTCAGAAAGGCCACGGATCTGCATGAAGAAAATTTTTATAGCATGACTAGCTGACATAAAGATAGACCAAAATCCTGCCCTTTAGTTGTGTCCAGTCAGAGGTTTGATAACTTGGCAGCTTACATGATGCAGCAGCTGGCAGCCCCTCTGGATCCCCAATCTACTGTATGTGTTAATACCAAGGTTAATGCATCAAGTGCATTAGACTCAAAGTGAATGCTTCAGATAATGCTACAATAATGCATGTATCTCTCTGTGTTAAACAGGATGTCTTTTTTCTGGTTTGTTTAGTCTTTATCTTTGAAGAGGTTCAAAAGTCAAAGATTACTTGTAAAGCTTATGGTGATAGATTTTCTTACCTTTGCAAGTTTATAATAAATACAGTAAATTATTTGGGTTGATATTTTTTTCAAGATGTATACCCAGTTTTCTGAAAGAAGGAGATTTTCAGGTCTAATTTGTAGTACATGCATATTTTGTAGTTATATGTGATAATATAATCCAGTCATATACTTGCTGTAGCTTATTTAAGTGTTGCTAAAGGCAGTTTTGGTTATTGTGGGGGTGGAGTTGGAGCCGAATGCCACAAATTTACATAATTACCCTTTCTTATGCCATATTCCCGATAGTATTTTAGTTCACAAGAGGAAGTTATTGATCGTACATGTACCGAGACAAGCTGGAACCATCACAGAATTACTTGTCTTTTATCTAGATCTAGATCCATTTCGTTTTCTCAGCAGTTAGTGGCTACAAAGAAAGAGATTCAATTCATTATCTATTCTTGTAAAACCTACACAAACAATTTGTCTGGATACAATTACTTTAAATTTGTCATTATGTTGTTTACATTTTGTATTAAAATAATGTAATTACTGTGCTGTATTTTAGATATAGCTTCTGTAGGTCACCATTATTAGATTGTTACGTGGTTTATAGTTGTCTTGTTTGTCAGGAGATCATTTGTGATAACAGATTCCAACAAAAATTCCAATAAATTTGCCCTTAAAACCTTGATTTACATCAGAATATGTCTTTCTAATAATTTATCAAAAACTTCAATAAAAGTGCAAACTGTGTGTGTTCTTGTCCTCTGAAGAACTATTGAAATTTCTACCTCTTTGCGAGTGGCATTCTGCTCAGGTGTACATATTGTCTGTTTTTCCCAAGACTACTTTCCTTCAAACTAGATCTCATGTGTAGAATTTTCCATGCATGATCCTATACACCATAGCTGAATGTGACAGCCATGTTTGAATAGCATGTTCTACAATGATTGTATCTCCTACTCTACATAATATGCTTACTGGCTCTGTCCCCCTCCCTAGTTATCACCCCATCTGTAACAGACTCCTATACACAAGGTTGAACCCCACATAAAATTCACAATGGCTGTATGTGAATGTTTGTCATTATTGTATCTATAAATAGCTTCTGTTACTTTAAATAGCAACAGTTGGAACAATTTCAATGTAAGTCATTCATGTTATGTAGTTATAAATCCATTAAGGCTGCTTGCCTGGTGACCAGCCAGGTGTGGCACTGTTTCTACCTGTGCTTTAACAGCCTACTTGATTCGTGTATATATGTGGGTGATTTGTACACTTGACAGCACAACCTGCTCTCACAATGGCAGAGAGCAAAGTTTTTTTAACTATTCAATACAACTGGGTATATGTGGATCTATCTTTTCTTTCTACGGCTCCCTAATCGTGTACAATAAAATTCTGTAAGGCACTGGAGAAGCAGCTCATAACCTATTGATCTCCTGAACATCCATGGCAACAGGCTGTCCTGGAGAGGACTTTGCAAACATGGATTACCATGTTATAGCACACTGAATTCAACTGTTAGGTCGTTGATAATTCTTTGGTGTAATCACTGGTCAGCAACCTCAGGGTCAAGTGGACAGATTTCTAATCGTGGCCTTGAATTAACAAACTTAATAAAAAGTTTACCCAGTGCAGCCAGGCAGTTTGTGTATTATATATGAGGCAATTGATTGGAAGGTACGCCAGAGGCCTATGTGATTATTTATAGGCTGGCTCCATCAATCATAATTGTATACAGGAACCCATCAAGTAGTTGTATAAGGATTATGTTTTCCAGTAAACAATTATTTTTTGTTTGCAAGTGTGTTATTTTGTGCATGATTTACATTCTACCTAGAGTCATCACAGAGTATTTTTGTCCATTTCTTCAACGTGTTTGGCATTTTCTCATTGAAACAGACGAGCAAGCATGTGTCCCCAGCTGTAATTGTACCCAAAAACCTGTCAATAAGCCCTTGCTTAGTAATAAGCCCACACATATGAGTTATTGTTCTAAAGAATTACAAACAAATGCCAAGTCAATGTCCTGTACCAGGCTCACCCTCTGTCTTTGAGTCACAGGTGATGTGTTGAGTCCTTGGGGAAATTCCATGTGAAAAGAATACATCCAGGCTAGTTTTATAGAACTACAATGTTCAATAATATATTGCATCCAACAAAATGTTTAGGATGGAACAGGTCGTAACATACTGACACAAGTGATCTTGTCTGAAATACTAAATATCTGATGTGGCAGGGAAATGTGTCGAATGTCTAGCTTAAGTGTGAAATAAGTCCACACTTCTAACTTTGACTATTACTTGGTACACTACAGTATTGACACACCTTATTCTTCTGTCTTGATTGTACAATACATGAATGTCTTGGATGTTTCTTTATACTTGTATATCATCCTTGATCTGAAGTAGGAGATTGTTGTGTGAGAAAGTATTATACGGCACCTAAGGACCAGTATTGATCAGAATTGGAGCTTCTTGGTTTCCTGGGTGATATGTGTCTCCTTTTAGATTGGTAGTAGATTTAGCTGATAGCTCAGTATGTACATAGCAGCCTGGTATTGATTGTTATGCTCCTAAGTCACTTCTATGTACTGAAGGACGTTTCAAATTTCATTAAATTTTTTCCAGTAAAAAAAAATCGTTCATTTTATACAAAGTATTTGATAGGTTGAGAACAGCTGCTTTATGCCAGTGTCTGCGTCAGTCATTCTCATGTACATCTATCTGGTTAAGGGTATCTAGCAACTGAAGGCTAATGGGACACATCTTAAATTCAGTTTGATAATTCATTGAAAAGAAAGATGACACTTAATGCTGGGTTGGTGGGACAATGTAAGAATATATGAAATCTAGCTTTTTCATTAATGAGTGCTTGTTCAATCAGCAGTGATCACTTCAGTTGAAACATATTTAGTTCTAGTCCAGTTCTTAAAATATGGTGCACTACATTATGATATGGATTTGCTATACTGTGACAACATTTTGCATTTATGTTCATGTAATGTGAGAGTTATTTATGGCATAATAGCTGGTTGTCGAATGAGCATTGTACATACAATGGTCTTATTATGATCATGAACTTTAATCGTTTTATTGGTGTTGCCAATATTCTTGATGGCCTTTTAGTACTGAACGTACTGATAAGATCAAGGGATTGGGGGAAGGGGGTGGTGGGGGTGGGGGGTGTTGGGGGGGGGGGGGGGGGGTAGAAGGAACTTGTTCATTAAGTTTTTAATTGTTTATTGTATTGTAATACTGCTTCTCTATAGACATTTAGCATCTGTTTGTTAATTGGAAATAATGTACACCTGATGAAATCCATACATGATTAGGAATGACCTTTTTGTACTCTGTGGTTAATTTTTCCTTGCCTGTTTTATATCAGTTACCTTGGGTATACTGAGAAAGAATTCACAGAAGATAGGTACCTAGTTTGTATGTTACATTTTTTGTTTGTTTCCTTTGTTTAAAAAAAAGAAGTGCTGCACTGTTTGTTGTCAATGTTGGTTTGATATAGATTGTTTTGTTTCACTGCAGTACACAGCATTTTTGTCAGATCATGGAATGTGAAAACATCCCATATTGCACTTTTTCTGGCACAAGAGCTGCTAGCATATTCATTGGCTATGTGTATATGTGTGTGAAGGCCTACAGTGTATACTGGGGCTACAGCTGCCAAACCCACCAGACATCTGGTTAATGCAATGAAAGAGCTCTTGTCACCATAGCAACCACAAGCTAACTACCAATGCTTTGTACAAGATAATGTCTGCAGGGCAAATAAGTTGAAATGATAATGAAAAAAATATATATATAGCTTAAATATCTGCGAGACCAAAAAAAAAAAAAAACTGAAAATAATAATTATAATGATAGTCACATTTTTTCATAACTGTGTACTTTGATTAGACATGAGTCTCATAAAGTTCTATTCTTTAAACATAACTTACATTAAACTTTTGTATTTGTACTAAAATACTCTAAATAAGATCAAATCAAGCTATTTTTCATTTCTTTAACTACTAAATCTTACATTATCTCAAATGAATGGAAGTGAACAAGAAGTTTGCACAGACTAATACTTGCAAGAATCATCTCGGCTTTCAATAAAATATTTCTGTAATAATTGTTTTCTGTAAATTGTCAAAATTTTTTAGTGTTTCTTTGTGTGTGAATTAAAAAAAAAAGAGACATTACTGATGAAATGAGATTCCTGTACATTTGTTAAATTACGTTTCACTGAGGATAGTGATATCATCATAGCCATTAAATAAAAATTCAATGATAATGAAAAATATGAAGTAAAAATAGAACTTTAAAAAAAAAATACAATTATTTGATTGTCAGATTAACAAGAGATTGTAATCAATTTCTTGTATATTCAATTGGTAATGTTTATATTGGCTTTGTATTCTTTGGGAAGTAAGTTATTTGTAATTATGTCTATAAACATGTAGTGTTTGGTAAGTATAGAACCTGAGAACCGTGAATTAACAGCTTTTAGATATTTTGATTGTTTTTTTGATCAGGTGACAGACTTTGGATTTGCTAAGAGAGTAAAAGGCCGTACCTGGACACTGTGTGGTACTCCTGAATACTTGGCACCAGAAATTATCCTCAGCAAGGTAAATCAATGAAAGTTAAAATCTTTCCCAGGTAGAGAAGTATCTCACTGCTAATAACTACCATTCAATCTTTGTTTCTTTTTCTTGGTTTAAAAATTTGGAGCAAAGAAGATGTCGTGAAACGGGCTATGGTTTTGTCTGTAAAATTCATTTGCTTAGTATAAGGTTTCTATGGTTTAGTTGTATCCTCAAAAATAGTGAAAAATAGAACCGTTTGAATGTAACTGCTTTTATGGTGCCTGTAATGTAAGGTTTGTTTCTGTAAAACATCCAAAAAAGACTCCAGACAATATTTAAGTTTGTTGTCTGTCAGTTCAGTTATGGAATTCATAGTCCAGAGCTTGTACTCAAGTGTTTTAAAGGCTGTGCTCAAATAATTACAAAAGAGACTGACCTAGCTCCAGGATAATGAAACAATCTTCAGTCTAAGGCTGTCTTAAATTTTGACCAAGCAAATCACGGATAAGGTCATGAAAAGTGGTGTCATGTGATTGTCCAAGCCAAAAATTGAGTTTCATGATCCCAAGGCCTGGTTTGGTTAATACCTCAGTTAAAGTATAGCCAGCTGCGGCTACTAGAGCTACAGGTCTCGTTTTCTTAATGAAAATGTACAACTGTATTTGCCCTGCAATAAGGTCAGGAAATCCAAAACAAACTCTCACTAAAAGTGGGGATGGGCTTATAAGATATTGAAGTAATATTTGTTGGCAAAGCTGCTAGATATGAAGTAGAGGTGGATGGGTTTAATGCCAGACATCGGCTTATTGCTAGATAAATATAGTGTGTTGCTTGACAAAGCATATGTACAGATGAAAGAATTTTTTAATATGTGAATAAGTAAATCATGCTTTCAGATATATGCAGAATGTAGTTTCAGAAGATAATACACTTATTAAGTATATGTATCATATAGTGATACATAAAAATTACAACAAGGTTGATGCATTGTATTTTCTAGGGCTACAACAAAGCAGTGGACTGGTGGGCATTGGGAGTCCTGGTGTATGAAATGGCAGCAGGTTATCCACCCTTCTTTGCTGACCAACCTATACAGATCTATGAAAAGATTGTCTCTGGCAAGGTATAATTCGATCAGAATTGGACAGCAGGGAAATTCATAATTTTATCATTTATAAACCTGAGATGCTTTCTGCAGATTGTTTGAGTGGTTGAAGATTTGATTTGAGGAAATAAATAGACAAATAACTGATATTTGTTGATAATAACTGGTATGAAACTTGTAGGAGACTGTCCACATACATCATAATCCTACAGAACAATGTTGTCTTCAAAATTGGTCAAATGTTGAGACCAACAGTCTTTGTTAAAAAAATCAGTTCTTATCTCAGCTATCATTGAAAATTACTCAATTTTTCTTCAATGTAAAAAATGTATTTGCCCCTCAATAGTATATCTTTACATGTATATATGAAAAAATGTAGTCTCTTAATTAATTGGTTTGCACATCACAGGTACGATTCCCCTCGCACTTCAGCTCAGATCTTAAGGATCTATTGCGTAACCTTCTTCAAGTGGACCTCACAAAACGATATGGCAACCTCAAGAATGCTGTCAATGATATAAAGAACCACAGATGGTTCCAATCCACAGACTGGATTGCTATCTACCAAAGAAAGGTGAGTTCCTCTACAGACAGTAACCTGTAGGGCACATATTTGTAAACAATACCAATTCTGATTTGTTTATCTCTCCAGATTTTATGAGCAAGACTGATAAAAGTTGAACAACTCGCAATTGACTTTTGTAGTTTATCTCTTAGGAGACACTGTATTGATTGCAGCTGTACTGAGGTTTTGTTTATTTTGTTTCTACTTTCGAAAAATTTGTTGTAACAATACATTACAATGCAAATAGATATTCTACAATTACAGTAAGGATTCATTTCATAAATCTTGGTGTATGTTCTTGATGAAAGTGACAGAATTTGAGTCGAACCCTCTCATTGTGAAGTTAACATCTATTATTGTGACCTGGTTTTTCAATTGAAAAGATAAGCCGTAAAATCATCAAATTGATGTAAAAATCTTTAACTTTGTCATCATCACAAAATTTTATTCAAAGTAGTCATTTACAAACAAGCAACACTTGAACAAAATACATTACATAATTCATAAATTGTCTGAAATTATCAAAATTAAGCTGAAGAGAGCTTGAACCTCTAGACATAGCTGTGTTGGATGCTGTTTTATGTTGTTATCGTTTTTACCCTAGGTGGATGCTCCCTTTGTACCAAAATGCAAAGGCCCTGGGGACGCAAGTAACTTTGATGATTACGAGGAAGAACCACTGAGAATATCATCAACAGAAAAGTGTGCTAAGGAATTTGCAGACTTTTGAGGATGTAGAAACAGAATAGTAAACCCCCATTGGTTGTTCTCATCAAGGTAAAGTGTTGTCACTTGAACATCTCGGTGACAGATCTCATCAAGCATCGATAAATCCCACATGTGCAATACATGCAGTATGCAGCTTGAGCAGGGAGTGAACAATGATTTGTTGTGGCAAAGAGTTCAATATTTATGTTAAACCAACAAAAAACTGGCCAAATTATGTGTGTAGCCTGCAAAGACAGACTGATCAAATCATTATTTAATGTTTCAGTTGTTTGTGGACATGTCTGTGATATTGGGTGTTCAATCCCAGTCAGACTGCACATGTGAAACTGGCTGTTGATTGACGTAGAAACGATGGAAGGCCCCAATGATGGGCGAGTGTATGACTGCATACACAGTGACTGTCCAAGGCTATGATATGATATTACAGGAATTGTGGCCATATCGGCAGATGTGATGGGAATGTTTGGCATTTAACACCTGTGCTACATGATCAAGATGATCAAGTTATATTAACATTGATCAGTGTTTGTTTTGAGCGACATACAGATACATCTTCTTAGAATGTATATGACTATTGTATTTTGTTATGGATGAAGCTGTACATAATTTACAAATTTTACATATTTCAGATGGATTTTTATACTGAATGAATGACTGTTTTAATCAAGTTCTGCTGTACTATATAGGTGTTCACTAGTCTTGGTCGAGTAGTGAATTTTTTTTTTCTCTCATTTACCTCCTCTTTCCTGATGCCAATTTATCTGTGAAGTTTGTCTTAAGGTGTTAAAATAAATGGTCTGTGTTGGCTGTAACAACTTGCTTCACTATGATTACCGGTAATGATACTTGGCTCATGTTCACATTATAAAACTTACAATTGGTAGCTCCATGACAAGATAACAAACAGAGATGTAATACCATTGTTGTGTTGTCAAAATACATATTCAACAGCCAAACTTCAAAGCAAATAGATGTTGGGTTAAAAATTGCAAATTATGAAATTGTATTTGTTTTAGTTTTTTAATGGGGCATTTGAGTTATATAACTTAAATGTTTGTGTTGTTCTTTAAATTATTCTTTGATATTTTGGTGGAAATGGGTGATAAATGACACAAGGTTATCAGTCACATTATTTGAATTGGTGTTTCCAGCAAAAGAGTATGTGTGGGAAATGAGTGCTCTTATTCAGCATAACTTATTTTTGTATCTCTTTGAATGTCAATTTTCATTGTCCCATCTCACTTGGAGCTGGTGCTGATTTATATCGTGTTTGCATGACTGCAAGTTTCTCTCAAAAGTATGGGTTAGAAGAATCAATTCAGTCTCATCATCTGTTATTTAGCATTTTAAACCTCATCTAATTGTAACAACTAGTTACACCAAGTATGAATTTCTTAACAATATTAGAAAGTGGGAACATATATTGAAAAAATAAGTTGTGCAAATTTTTACAAACACCTGTACTAGTTTTCTTGAGCACAAGTCATATAAGATTGACATTTCCAGAAACGGTGCTCAACATACCATTTCGGAGCTGTTCATAAACATTGTAAAAGATGTGGTTTGTTATCTGTCAGTTTTGTAATTATTGTGTTGTTTCTTTTGGTCACATTCAGTTATTTTCATAAATATTTCATTAGAAAATTTGAATGCTGATTCAAAATATTGCACACCTGACAATTTCTTCGGACGTATGGTTCAGTAACCAAGCAGAAGCTATAAGGTAGAATGTGTGGTTATGTGAATTTACTGTTACAAGTTAAATACATGTTCAGTGCCGTGCTTATTGTAGTGTCGCAGATCTGAATCAATGCCAAGTATCATTTTAATATCTAGTGTTTTTTTTGTCTAAAGTAACATTTTAACATCTTGTGATATTTTCAAAATTTTACCATTTTACTGGTAAATTGAAAATAGCCATAAGTGTATAATTATTTCAATTGAATCATATATAATTATTAATATTATTACTATGAAAGCATTTGTTTTAAGTTCTGAGTCATAATTAAGGTAATAATAAATAAGAAAACTGCAGAATCTTTAGTTGTTTTTAATTTGTGAAAGTATGAGTTTGGATACTGAAAAATCATTAATTTTTGTGTGAGCTTTATTTTCGATGATTATGTAGGTATTGTCAATTCACAAATTCATGTGTCCATGAAATAAGAATTTTTGAAATTTTGTTGAAATGTCGACATTGACATTAATTTTCATACAAGTACATTTGTACATTTTAGTCATAAAATAGCATGTCAACCAAACAGCCAAATTTTTTAAAACCACAAAAATTTAAGTCACACAAAAATGTCTGATTTGCAGTGCAGTTTTTGTCTGTTTGGGGAAAAAAATCTTACATTATCAAAAGATTGCTTCCCCCTCTATTTGCAGTGTTATGGCCCATTCCACAATTTTGTTATGGTTGGGAACAGTACTTTGCCCTTGTGGCTTAATCATAGGCAACAGTTGGCAGTAAAGTACCTTATTGGACTTTAGTGGCATTTATTATGTCGGTTTGTTAATCGCCATGACATGAAGTTGTGTTGTTCGATTGGCAGATCACTTTAGCTGTATTCTGGAAGAGTTACTGCCCTTTGTGATTTCATAAAGTTTATCTCATCATGAGGTATCTTCTGTCAGTCTTCCACCTGTTTCTTTCAAACTTTGTAGGCTTTATAACCATCATATCAAATCGTTTTGAAGGAGTATTTACCTTTTTTTTTCAGCATTTCAAATCTGACATCAAGATCTTCCCAAGTCTTCATTTTACTGGTCTTTATAACCATTACTTGACATTGTTTTCCTTAATACCATTATAATTTTACAATTGTTTGAAGAGATCTTACAATTAAGTTAGGTAGGCTTAAAACCATAACGTGACCTATAGCTTGTGTTTTTCACAAACATTATTTTGATTTAATGATATTTCAGATATTTTCCTTTGTTGTTTTCAGCACTTCAGTTTTCCCTGTCCCTTAAAACTTCATTTGCTTTATCACAAAACATACAAGTTTTCTTTTTTGGCATCATTTCAATGTGACGAGTTATCTTTCTTTAGCATGGGATGGATTTGTTCTTCACCATCGTAACCTTTTATGAGTAGCAGTTATGTACTAGCTTAATGACCTTTAACCACATCATTAAGTGGAAAGAATTTATTTCATTTTAAAAAAATCGACAGTTCAAGACTGAAATATTGTCCAATATCGAGATCCTGCTATTGCATCTGATTGCTCATATTGTACATTAAACAGAAGAAACTTGTTGACCTAATGCTATTTACACTAATTACTGGTAAATGGATAGGAGTCTACACAATAATATTAAGGCCTAATATATATCTTTGTCAAGTTTTAATGATCTAATTGATTTGAAAAAAATTAACAACAAATTGTACATTCATAGCATTTTAATTCTTTCATTTGTAGCCCTCTTCTGAAACATAAAATAGTCAAAATAAGGAATTCATAAATCATTGTAAAAACTTTGATCAGCAATTCATTATTCAGAAGAACATCAACATCTATTTATATATCGTCATTAATGAGGAAAAATTCCTAACTAAAGGTAAGAGAATATATTTGTTTATCGCTTGAGAAAATAAATTCTCTGGACATTTCCATGTACAAAACTGATTGACACTCTAGGACAATGATTGGCATTGGCCTTCATCATTTTCATCACATTTCAGACTAACCAAGAACTTGACACAAAGTATTTATAGTTGTAAAATGATCTCGGTAATGGAGAACACATTTTTAAACTGTTAAGTGTAGTAGATTTAATAAAATTACAGAAAGGGTTAAGTATACAGTCATTTTTACTTTGCATATACAACATGTTGCTCTTAACAATTATTAAACTGGTTATATGAAAAAGGGACAAAACTAGGATCCAGTTCCTCATTGTTTCACATCTCAAATAAATAATATCAACCATTTTCAAATAAATGTAACCGATTCTTAAAAGTTCCGAGTCAGCTGCATCTACAACCAATGTATTTTGCACAAGTTACAGCCTAGAATTGCTATGAGTAATGACATGCATATAACACACAAGATTTTTAACTTTTTACTGAATACATCATGACCTAATATTGGGTACATCCTGACCTCATACCATGTACATCATGACCTCATACTTGGTACATCATGACCTCATACTGGGTACATCATGACCTCATACTGGGTACATCATGACCTCATACTAGGTACATCATGTTATTTTACTTGTTACTTCATGACCTTGTAGTGTTTACATCATGACCTCATTTTGGGTACATCACGACCTTGTAGTGTTCACATCATGACCTCATACTGGGTACATCATGACCTCATACTAGGCACATCATGATCTCATAACTGGGTATATCATCTTAAAACCGGGTACATCATGATCTCTTACTTGGTACATCATAATCTTGTACAGGTATTTAATAACCTTTTTCTCTACTGGGTATACTGTTACCCTGTACTGTGTATATAAAAACCTTGTTCACTGTACTGGGTATACTGTTGCCTTGTACTGTGTATATAAAAACCTTGTTCACTGTACTGGGTATACTGTTACCCTGTACAGTGTACATAAAAACCTTGTTCACTGTACTGGGTATACTGTTGCCTTGTACTGTGTATATAAAAACCTTGTTCACTGTACTGGGTATACTGTTACCCTGTACTGTGTATATAAAAACCTTGTTCACTGTACTGGGTATACTGTTGCCTTGTACTGTGTATATAAAAACCTTGTTCACTGTACTGGGTATACTGTTGCCTTGTACTATATACATTTTAACCTGGTACATGGAACATCATGAACATTTACAGATTATAAGTTAAGTGTTAATGTAATAACTACAGAAAGACAGCAGTTTTGTAACAGACAGCGCCAATATCACTGATTCACTTAAGCTTGTACAAAGAACAGAATCTGGCTCTACTTTTCATAAATGATATTTTATGAGATTTCTTTAATCTAAAGAAGAAGGGAAGCTATTGCTACCAAGGACATATAACAATTAATAGTACTTTTCTTCAGAGCTCTTGGTCAGACTATATGTAAGCAATTCAAGCTAACATTCCAATCAGCTAGCAAAACATAGGTTGCCACACAGATAGGTAAATAGGGCCAAGAGAAAATTGTCTCTGTGTTTCTGATAAGCACTTGTTACACATATTTCACAGTAAACAAAGTAAAACTGACATTTTTTGAACTCAAGAGTTAACTTTTTCTCAACAAGTGTCTAAGTGTAGTTGTAATAAATATCAAAATCAATAACAACAGTGGTATAGAACATTGGATCTATGACCAGTAAGATAAAGAACATTACCCACTTCTCGTAACCAGTAAGTATTCAGTGCTGTTCCTATTTATATTGTATTATAAATCATTGCAGTGATAGTCAGTCAGCATGAGTGAATTCTATGTGGATTGAGTGTTTAGCCTGGACCATCCACCCTTGGCCCATTTCACTAACAGGTTTCACATATTAGGTCATTAGGGCACATACATATCAGAAGTAGTTTACATCTTGATAGTCTCTCTAATTCAACCAAGGCAAATGTTATATATATCAACAATGGCAGACTTAATCATGGAGAGTTTATATCACAGCACTAAACATGAGGCCTTCCTTTCTGTACTGACTTTACAGAGCATGTCCTTGACATCACCAGGCATTCATCAATCCCATAATGCATTTTCTGACCTTCAAATTACATTCACTTGATCATGATCTCACAGTGCACTTGTTTGACCCCCAGAGTGCACTCATTTGACCCCAAAGTGCATTCCTGTTAACCCTTCTTGCCCTCACTTGACTCAATAGTTCATTCACTTGATCATTATCTCATAATGCTCTTGCTTGACCCCAAAGTGCACTCACTTAACCCCATGACATTTATAAAGTGCATCAAGTTACATCCACCTTCATGGAATAAACATTCTCTGCCATGTCCCACCTTGAACTTTGACATATTAAAATACTTTCTTTAGTAGTCTTAATCATGAAGAGCCATAGAGAAATCTACTCTTGACACTTTAATGTAATCTTTGTTCATCCATGAGAATTGCTGATGAGGAAAGTGAATTTGATCCGGACAACAGATAGCAACCGGTCAAGTGTTGGGCTTCTGTACTTTTTCTTCCTCCTCAGTAGACATGTGTGAGTCTGACTGACCATCTGTTGGGACAGTCTTGACCGTTGTGTCTGTCTCCATGTCAGATTTGTTTCCATTTGTATCCATGTCCAAGGCTGATCCGGTCCCTTCATGGGTTTCTAGCTCCATCAGCAGAGCATTGGCATCATCCAAAGTAGACTGAAATCACAAAATATATAGACAGTAGATACCTCTGTCAGAGTATACAGAAATCATGGAATATATATACAGTAGATACTCCTGTCAGGGTTTACAGAAATCATGGAATATATATACAGTAGATACCTCTGTCAGGGTTTACAGAAATTATGGAATATATATACAGTATGGAATATATAGACCATCTCTGTTAGGGTAGACAGGGTATATAGAAATCTCTATTAGGGTACATGGAATATATAGACAGTAAACATCTCTATTAGGGTAGACAGAAATTATGGAATATATAGACAGTAAACATCTCTGTTAGGGTATACAGAAATTATGGAATATATAGACAGTAAACATCTCTGTTAGGGTAGACAGAAATTATGGAATATATAGACAGTAAACATCTCTATTAGGGTATACAGAAATTATGGAATATATAGACAGTAAACATCTCTGTTAGGGTATACAGAAATTATGGAATATATAGACAGTAAACATCTCTGTTAGGGTAGACAGAAATTATGGAATATATAGACAGTAAACATCTCTGTTAGGGTAGACAGAAATTATGGAATATATAGACAGTAAACATCTCTATTAGGGTATACAGAAATTATGGAATATATAGACAGTAAACATCTCTATTAGGGTAGACAGAAATTATGGAATATATAGACAGAAATTATGGAATATATATATAGACAGTAAACATCTCTGTTAGGGTAGACAGAAATTATGGAATATATAGACAGTAAACATCTCTGTTAGGGTAGACAGAAATTATGGAATATATAGACAGTAAGCATCTCTGTTAGGGTATACAGAAATTATGGAATATATAGACAGTAAGCATCTCTGTTAGGGTATACAGAAATTATGGAATATATAGACAGTAAGCATCTCTGTTAGGGTATACAGAAATTATGGAATATATAGACAGTAAGCATCTCTGTTAGGGTATACAGAAATTATGAAATATATAGACAGTAAGCATCTCTGTTAGGGTATACAGAAATTATGGAATATATAGACAGTAAGCATCTCTGTTAGGGTATACAGAAATTATGGAATATATAGACAGTAAAGATCTCTGTTAGGGTATACAGAAATTATGGAATATATAGACAGTAAAGATCTCTGTTAGGGTATACAGAAATTATGGAATATATAGACAGTAAGCATCTCTATTAGGGTAGACAGAAATCACATATATCAAACACAGAGCAAGGTATAGGAAATTCCAAGATCGGTTACCATTCAAAGTCAATAAATGGTCTAACCTGTGCACTGATTGTTCGCTGGAATGATTTGCGATTGGAATCTTCATTAGACACCGTTGAAGTGGAGGAAGGATTCCAATAATACTCAGACATCTGGAAAACAAGCAAAACAACTTAACAAGACTGTTCAAATGATACATATCTAAATTAAAAAAGATAGACTACAAATTCTAAAACAGTCATATATAACATACATTTCATGGTAGATTATTCTACTGACACAGTGACACTGGTTACTTACAAAGACAGAGAGTATTATATCAGATTGACAGCATTACACAACATGGAATGGTTATTGTATTTTATTATGTAATAAAATATTGAAATCACATGACCAGCAGTATTTTACCTTTTTCTTCAGCCAGTTGACCGCCCACTGCCACTTGGGAGGGATTTGCATTAGGTAGTTCTTTGCCGCAGAGCACCTGTTGGCCAGACTGACCAGGAACTTGATACAAGAGTAAGACCTTCTACTGTCCAGCAAGTGGTTTTGTCGTATCACACCTGTAGGGCAATACTCAGGGTTAAATGACCATAATTTTTTAAAGGAAATGTACTGGTTTAGCTCTATTTTATGGCTAAATGTTTGAATGAATGCTGGAAAAATCACTTAAGGGTACATGCTTCCATAATGTAACACAATTACAAATTGGAGGATATATACTTCCTTATAGAAACACAATTACAGATTTAAGAGTACAAGCTTGCTGAATGTACAATCACCAATTTATGGGTATATGTCTCCTTATTGTAACACAATTACAGATTTAAGGGTATATAGTTCCTTATTGTAACACAATTACAGATTTAAGGGTACATGTTTCCTTATTGTAACACAATTACAGATTTAAGGGTATATAGTTCCTTATTGTAACACAATTACAGATTTAAGGGTATATGTTTCCTTATTGTAACACAATTACAGATTTAAGGGTACATGTTTCCTTATTGTAACACAATTACAGATTTAAGGGTATATAGTTCCTTATTGTAACACAATTACAGATTTAAGGGTATATGTTTCCTTACTGTAACACAATTACAGATTTAAGGGTATATGTTTCCTTATTGTAACACAATTACAGATTTAAGGGTATATAGTTCCTTATTGTAACACAATTACAGATTTAAGGGTACATGTCTCCTTATTGTAACACAATTACAGATTTAAGGGTATATAGTTCCTTATTGTAACACAATTACAGATTTAAGGGTATATGTTTCCTTATTGTAACACAATTACAGATTTAAGGGTACATGTCTCCTTATTGTAACACAATTACAGATTTAAGGGTATATGTTTCCTTATTGTAACACAATTACAGATTTAAGGCTAATAGTTCCTTATTGTAACACAATTACAGATTTAAGGGTATATAGTTCCTTATTGTAACACAATTACAGATTTAAGGATATATGTTTCCTTATTGTAACACAATTACAGATTTAAGGGTATATGTTTCCTTATTGTAACACAATTACAGATTTAAGGATATATGTTTCCTTATTGTAACACAATTACAGATTTAAGGGTATATAGTTCCTTATTGTAACACAATTACAGATTTAAGAATACAAGCTACCTTATTGTAATACTATTACAGATTTAAGGGTATATGCTGCCTTACTCTAATACAGTTACAGATTTACAGATATATCCTTCCTGTCTAGGAATGGAAAAACTGTGACTTACACATTGCATGGATCCTATTATTCAAAGGTATACAGTGCCTTATCATGAAAATTGATCTTTCTTCTTAAAGAACTTAATGAAAAAAATGAGATTTTGGTGTCCATCATAGAATGATCTTTATTGATATTATGCTTGACAAATCTTTCCTCTATTTTTTCCCTTTTTTCTATTCATCATTTGAAAACAGTTGAATCAAACAAATGAAATTTAAGAAAGATCTACTAATTTTTTTTTCCGTTTTGATAAAGAGTGATGATAAACTTTAACTGTCCATCATTTTGTTTCACTGATCTATCCCAAAAATAAATGTGTACAACTAGGGACCATGGGGAACAAACACAACTAGTTTCAGAAATATCCTTCTAGTTCTTCTGAAGAACTGGCATAAACAATCTTCAACTGTCAAAATCAAAGATGGCTGGCTGTCGGCCATTCTGTTTCATGATCATCTTAAAAGTACATGGATACAACCAGGGACCATGAGGAACATGCATATTTAAGGTTGAAAAATATCCCTCCAGTGCCTCTTAAGAAATAGCTAAAACAAATTTCAACTGTCAAAATCCAACATGACTGCTTGTTGACAATTTTGTTTAACTAATTGCACTTAAAATTGAATGGACACAACTAGAGACTTTACAAGAAATAGCAATAACAAGGATGACGAACCAGAGGTATAGGGCGATTTGAAATGCCAAATATGGTAGGCTAAAAATGAACATTAATGTCAGCTGGTTAAACTAGCTGGTACTTAACTGATTTCAACAAACGCAGTGATTCTATATATCTATACACTGAAGCTTTCTTCATCAATATTTTATGTTCATGAAGGGTGACAACCTTGACATAAAATATTACACATATAGTGTTTAAAGTAGTATTTGATCTTCAAAACATGATTCTATATCCCAGAGTACAATGATAGCCAAGTACTTACCTATAAGTCCCTCGTACTGAGTCCCAGAGTCATCTATAGTACCCTCTATGACTAGTTCCAGGCGAGACAGTTGCACTGGGTCTTCTAAAGACTGTAAAATGATAGGAAAATACACACAGTTATCACCTTTACCAAGGAAATCTATTTTATGTACTAATATAATAGCTATTGTTGTAATAAGTCACTGTATCAAAGGCGAAAACATCAGTACTGATAAGTATGATGTATATACTGATTTCACTGTTGTTGGCAGGAATGGCAGTATTGATAGTAAGTACTGGTTTACATATCAATTTGACCTTTGTTGGTGGGGACGACAGTACTGAAAAGTACTGGTGTATATACCAATTTCACCTTTGTTGGTGGGGACAGCAGTACTGAAAAGTACTGGTTTATCTACCAATTTCACCTTTGTTGGTGGGGAAGGCAGTACTGTAAAGTACAGGTGTATATACCAATTTCATCCTTGCTGTAGGAGACTGGAATACTGAAAAGTACTGTTTTATATTCTGATTTCTCCCTTGTTGGTCAGGATGGCAGTACTAATAAGTATTGGTGTATAAACTGATGTCACTCTGGTTGGTGGAGATGGAAAAACATTGGTGACCTTACAGAGAGAGGAAACTTGAGTACCTGGGGTAGACCCTTTGTAACACCAACATACATACTACCTATTATATTGATTTATCTGTTGTAAGCCCAGGGGACCAACACCTTGGCCGTAGTTCTTACTTCATAACAGTGGATTGGTTTACTACAGGACAATGACAAGGATATGGTCATCAAGTTCCCTTGTCATGTTCATTTGTAAATTATATACATTTAAAGTGAGCAACATTGAAAACTGGAAAAGAAATATGCGCAGAATTAGCTGATAATGAAGCTTGAACAAGGGGTTCCGTTAACAAGTCTACCAAGCAAATCTCATGATAATTCATTTGTTCCTTCAAAAGATGATGTGTGGAAAACATTCAGTAAAAGTGCGAAAAGATATCAGCCAATCAGGTCACAGCAGTCTCATAAAATTTCCATAGAATTTGCCGATAATCGAACCAGAACAGTTTCCTAAAAAATTTATCATTCCTTCATAAGATGATATGTGGAAAGACTTCTCATAGAGTAATTAAAGAAATCAGTCAATCAAGTCACAGCAGCCTCATTGAATATGCGCAGAATTAGCCGTTAATCGAACTTTGGCAAGGGATTAAGGAAGTGTACCAACCAAATTTCATTAAAATCTGACTAATCCTCCAAAAGAAATCATGCGGAAAGCAGCTTGTGGATGGATAGATGGAAGGACGCACAGATGGAAGGACGCACAGATAGAACCCATTTAATTATAAAAACCATTGTTTCATACTTTAACTTTTAAAGGCGTGGATATCCATCATGACTAATTTCAGAGCCACAACTCTGGATACCTATAAATACCCACTCATTCTAACACGCTTTATGGCTTTTTAGAGTCAATGTTTTGAATGACATATTGATAACAGATTTGATCCGTAGAGTTTAAACCCTAATTTTAGCTCTACACTATGAGGATGTAATGGCAGATAAACTGAATTTGATGTCTTTCCTTTTTGATAAACATAAACATTTCCATCTCCTCAGTATGTCTCATGAATAATTTAAATAACCCTAACTTAAAGAGCTTCAATAAGAGATATTGAAACCACACCAACAGAACACATAGTTAACTGCCAATCATTTTAATGATAAAACTGCATGTCTCTGGGCATTTTAATGGTAGTTATCACTTGTGGTCAAATCTTTACTACCACAAAATAAATATTTACTTGTATTCATCAACAAGCTGTAAACTTTAGTGCCCTAAACTTTTTCATCACGGCAATTTTTAACCTTACCTTGACCAAACGTCTATTAGAATGTGATCAGGAGTAGACCTTAGTGTTGTGAGGCAATGCTATCAATCTGAATTAAACATGTCCACATGTTCATAAGGTATCTTGCACACAAACGTTTTACTTTGAAAGTGATCAAGAATGACCTACCACTTTCAACCTTGACCAATAACCACCAAATTCAATGCTATGGTGTGGAAAGTGTGCTCATGCCAAAAAATTAGCTGACCTAGGAAAATCGACAATATTATTGTACTTCTGTCTAAAAACTTACTTAACAGACTTATAACATTGTAGAAATGCCAGGACAGCATCACTACTACACATCATCATTACCACACACAAACAATAAACCTAATGTTTTTTTTTGTAATGTTCAAAAAGAAATGGTTACCAGAAGGAACAGATATTTATATCATGGATAGATTTCAGAAATGAATGGGTGATGTACAGAATGTTTTTTTTCTTCTCAATACTGAGTATTGAATTAAAGTAAATTTCCATATGTATAGTCAGTAACAATTCCTTTGCTAGCTGCTGACTATAAACAGGTATGATTGAATTATAGGTCATCCCCCTCGGGTGAAAATATTGCTGGCTATATCTGGAATGGATTGATTCAAAGCTCATCAGCGCTTTCTATATTTAAGTACAGTTCCATTGATTTGATGGTGCCACCCACCCAACATCACACCATATATCACAAGCTTTCCAAGAATATATACTGAAGGCTTTTATAGTTACTGAGTGTCTGAAAGGATAAGACAAAATAAGTAACTGTCTCACAAAAAAATTTAACGGGCAAACAATTCTTAACATGAAAACACCCTCATCACTGTAAACGCAGATATTGCTTTCACAGACAAACAAATTACATGCTTTACGTAACAGGACCTGCCATAGTATGGGAAACACTGTTCTGTGTTTACAGGGTGATACAATTATTCAATAATATGACACATCATCTGCCACCTGTTTTACGTACTTGTTTCAAAATGAATTTAAATTTAAATTCAAGCATGATCTATGATACTATCACAGCAATACTAAAATATTTTCATACATAATTCATTTAAGCTAAAACTATTTTTGGTAGCAAGAGATCATAGGACTCGAAATCCTTTTAAATCTAAAGTTATATTTGGAAAAAGCAGATCTATTTACACTGTTTGAACAATAGTCTAGACATATTTTTGGTTCACGAACGTCTTATGTTAAAGTGCTCAACTGGATAGGTCATTACACAGGCTCTCTACAGGTCAACATTCAGATTAAAACATACAGCTGTTAAAATAATGTAAACAATCTTAAAGCCATATTCATGACATGTAGATGCCTACTTATACAGCTGTACAGACATATACAATCCTGCTCACTACAGGATTGTCCTGTTCATAAGATGTAGGTGTCCAATTATACAGCTGTACAGACATATAAAATCCTGCTCACTACAGGATTATAATGATTGTAAGATGTAGGTGTCTACTTATACAGCTGTACAGACATATAAAATCCTGCTCACTACAGGATTATAATGATCGTAAGATGTAGGTATCTACTTATACAGCTGTACTGACATATACTACCCTGCTCACTACAGGATTATAATGATTGTAAGATGTAGGTGTCTACTTATACAGCTGTACAGACATATAAAATCCTGCTCACTACAGGATTATAATGATTGTAAGATATTATAATTCCACTGAGGATGGACTAAATTTATATACACATGGTAAACTAGAACTGACAGCCTGAGAATAACTAATCCTTCTCAGATGCACAGAGTTTGAAAAGTAATCATGCATTTGCTGTCCACTCTACATTTCAGCTTTATTGGACAACAGTTATGACCAATCAGGAGTGTTCATTATGTTTCCATAGAAACAATTCTGGAAATAATTCAATGCAGCCAAGTTTGTATGAAGTTATTTTGAAGATGATTGTTATATAAACTAGATATTGAAACTGCAATTAGAGCAATAATATTTTAGCACAATACTTCCAGCATGAAATGTGCTACATATATGAATACTTACAATAAATACATTATTGCATAATTTTAGACTGGAATGTGAAATTATGAAAAATCACGGTAAAGACACTCACACATTTCACAAGTAAATTTTCCCCTGAAAATAGTTTGATACATTTACCTGTTTTTGATTTGTACATTACATAGTGTGATTATTTGATCAAATACAATATGTAATCTATTTATACATTCCTACAAATATGCACCATATGCCAACATATAAACCTTAACACAAAGTCAGGCATTGATTTATTGCAGGAAATAGTGTCTATTGATAAACACTTCTACTGAATGCAATCAATAATAGTGGGCTTATTACCAGGCACAGATTTATTGCTGGATAAAAATAGCAACAAAACACAAGTAAAGAATTAAAAGACTTCCGAGAAGCATATGTGGGGTCAAATTGCATTTTATACCCAGCACCCAGCGAACTGAATTACAACCGAAATATAAATATCCACCGGGATATATAATAAAGGAGATAAAGTTCTGTCTTTATTTTATTAAAGGCCGACTGGAAACAACAATTTTTCATTCTCCTTTCCACTCTTCCCCAGATCATATCACCAAGTACACAAAAACCATACTAGAATTCAAATGATTTAGACTTCAAAGCTAACTTAGAGTAAACAACCAGCTGTATTCAACATAAAATAGAGGCTGTCGTAATGCATGGGCTTTTTCAGACGGAATAACTAACTAATTGTATTATTGGAATCAGGTTTAGTGTTGCCATGTGATAAAGAAGAATTGTCTGCCACTTGGATTTTTGTCCTAGTGTAAAGAGTTCACACACCAGTAATCCCTAACACAACATGGTCTATCTTAGTGAAAGTTATTTTTGATATGGTAAAATGTCAAGAATGCTGTAAATTACACTGTTACATCAAGGATGTGTTTTGGTGAGACAAAAATAGTTTCAACACAAAACTACAAACAAAAATAAAACAAGTCTTCAATGCATTGACTTTGAGCCTATAACACTGATTCACCTATGTTCTTATTAGGTCATATACTTATCTGAATAGGGTATTGTCTTGACAGTTTTATGTAAGAATTGAAATGCACAAGAGAACCAAAATATGATGTTACTGATACTTAGTTAATATGTTCATGTGATTTGGGCCAAGACTCAAAGAGATGAACAATCATTCCCATATATTCTGAGAAGATGTTTATCTTTAACAGATTGAAAACTCTATTCTTTATTAAGTTAAGATGTTATGATCCCAGCAAAGTCTTAGTTCCCTTCAATTATCACAAAAGAACAATCCACATTCATTTCTAAACAGTTATCAATTACATTGTGGTTCTAGTGTCAAATCATAATTCTTTTTTTCATATTCCAATTTTCCATACATGAAAATCATATTTTTCCATCCTTCCAAAATATTTTAAATACCAAACAGCAAATTGTATGTAATTAAATTCTTTTATATGTAAATAAAGCAAAGCAGGAACATTATTTCAAGAGATGAAAAACATAGCACTTTGTACTGTTTTTATAATTAGAGAGAAATAAAAGGATAATTATAGGTAAGAAAAGATGAATGAAAGGACAGAAAAGAAGTATGAAAGGACAGAAAAGAAGTTATGAAAGGACAGAAAGGATGTACGAAAGGACAGAAAAGATGTATGAAAGGACAGAAAAGATATATAAAAGGACAGAAAAGAAGTATGAAAGGACAGAAAAGATGTACGAAAGGACAGAAAAGATGTATGAAAGGACAGAAAAGATGTATGAAAGGACATACAGAAAAGATGAAAGGACAGAAAAGATATAAAGGACAGAAAAGATGTATGAAAGGACAGAAAAGATGAATGAAAAGATGTATGAAAAGACAGAAAAGAAGTATGAAAGGACAGAAAAGATGTACGAAAGGACAGGACAGAAAAGATGTACGAAAGGACAGAAAAGATGTATGAAAGGACAGAAAAGATGTAAAGGACAGAAAAGATGAATGAAAGGACAGAAAAGATGTAAAGGACAGAAAAGATGTATGAAAGGACAGAAAAGAAAAATGTGTCAACAGAATGATAAAAGTTCATTATTGACATAACAATTATATTAAAGTGAAACATCTTTCATACATTTTTAAAATATGGAAATTATTCAAAATTTAATACATCTGGTCAACAGAAAATCTTCATCTTGTGTTAAAACCAAAATTCATAATCTAATCTCCTGATGACCATAGCTACCTACAAATCAAAATCTCCTGATGACCATAGCTACCTACACATCAAAATCTCCTGATGACCATAGCTACCTACACATCAAAATCTCCCGATGACCATAGCTACCTACACATCAAAATCTCCCGATGACCATAGCTACCTACACATCAAAATCTCCCGACGACCATAGCTACCTACAAATCAAAATCTCCCGATGACCATAGCTACCTACACATCAAAATCTCCCGATGACCATAGCTACCTACACATCAAAATCTCCCGATGACCATAGCTACCTACAAATCAAAATCTCCCGACGACCATAGCTACCTACAAATCAAAATCTCCCGATGACCATAGCTACCTACACATCAAAATCTCCTGATGACCATAGCTACCTACACATCAAAATCTCCCGATGACCATAGCTACCTACACATCAAAATCTCCCGATGACCATAGCTACCTACAAATCAAAATCTCCCGATGATTATAGCTACCTACAAATCAAAATCTCCTGATGACCATAGCTACCTACAAATCAAAATCTCCCGATGACCATAGCTACCTACAAATCAAAATCTCCCGATGACCATAGCTACCTACAAATCAAAATCTCCTGATGACCATAGCTACCTACAAATCAAAATCTCCCAATGACCATAGCTACCTACAAATCAAAATCTCCCGATGACCATAGCTACCTACAAATCAAAATCTCCCGATGACCATAGCTACCTACAAATCAAAATCTCCCGATGACCATAGCTACCTACAAATCAAAATCTCCCGATGACCATAGCTACCTACAAATCAAAATCTCCCGATGACCATAGCTACCTACAAATCAAAATCTCCCGATGACCATAGCTACCTACAAATCAAAATCTCCTGATGACCATAGCTACCTACACATCAAAATCTCCTGATGACCATAGCTACCTACACATCAAAATCTCCTGATGACCATAGCTACCTAAAATTTTAAGAACAATCAACAAAGTACTTCTCAAGCAGTAACAAACTTTCACTGTCAAAATCTAAGATGGTCACCTGTCAGCCAGATCATTTTTCTTATAAGTTTCAAAATTGAAAATTGAACAAAGGGAACTTACACATGAGATTTGAGAAAGATTCATTGAGTATTTCTAATGAAATAGTTGTAACTCGAATCTGTAAGACAGTTTTCTTTCTGATCAGTCAGAAAATAGAGAGGGCACCAATAGGGACCAAAAGAGATCTATCCAGCACTTATCATGGTAAGTTAAAATAGCTATATCAAAAACTGTAATTGCAGGATCCAAGATAGCCATTTGTTGGCCATGTTGTTTTCCTCCATCAGTATCAACATGGAAATCACTAGGGCAGGTCAATGAGATAACATTGGTTTGAAATTTTACTGATTAGCAATATATGGGTTTATCACTGGGCTTATCACTGGGCTGAAAAAGTATGGTAAGTTTAGAAGTGACATTACACAGTCATTGTACAAACAATAATGTAAGTGATATGTCAGTAAGATGCTGATCAGTGTGGTGAAGCTTTCAGACATGCTAAAGAGGTATTAACAAGTTACAACAGTTACCAGATCATATCCCTGTCATTGATGAACAGATCAGGCATATGATTTAGTGATGATTCTGATGAAACATTTCAATTATTTTGTTCTCGGTTCTTTGAAAATTATCAAGTTGATTATTACATAAAATGGTTTCCCCTGATTTCTGTGCTAAAGAACCCTACATCTGTGAGAAAACTTAACTTTGCTCTTATTAATTTCAATTTTTCATGAATGCAAAGCAAATTAATGTTAACAAAATGAAACTAAAAGAAAAATTAAAAAACAAAAAAAAAAAAAACCACACAAAGCCCCCTTTCATCTTTTTTTTCCACATCTTTGATTTGACCTTTCCACGTAAGAATTAAAATTGCAACCATACATGAGAAGTTCTGAACTGCTGTGGCACTAGAGAAGGGAAGTAACTCCAACGTGTCAAATGTATAAATAAGCCATTCAGGAATGATGTTTTCCACAGATATATGATCTTTATTGACTATATATAAAGAAAGGACATGTTTCTTTTATGGATTTTCTTAAGATAATTCTTAAGTACACAATTGTCAAAGGATATGAAAAGTTCATCATTTGGTACTTTTTTTAAAAGAATCAAAAGGATTTAAAAGGTAAACAATCTTTTTAATGAACGGATATCAAATCTAACTCAAGTTCACCTACATCAAAGACAAACTTTCCACATTATAGCGCTACTTGAAGTTTTTTAAACATTACCCTACATGAAGAAAGAAAATTTTTTCAGATACCTAACCCCACACCCCATCCTCCTTGTCTACGTAATTAACAATTAGAATACAACATGTGTATTCTAAATACCTATGACAAAATGGTGCAGTGTGCAATAAAACTGAATTTCCTCCACATGCTGTTAAGTCTTTGCTTGTTTTTATAAGGTAAAATGATTGGCTAATCAATCGTTAAATAGAGCTATTTCTGTGAGTGCAGACAAACCAGATAATCACCATAGGCCACAAAAGTCTATATTTCAGATATAAAATTTGGAAGGACCTGTACCTACTAATACTAGTCACAAAAGTCTACATTTCAGACGTAAAATTGGGAAGGACCTGTTCCTACTAATACAGGCCACAAAAGCCTACATTTCAGACATAAAATTGGGAAGGACCTGTACCTACTAATACAGGTCACAAAAGTCTACATTTCAGACATAAAATCACATTTCAGACATAAAATCAGCAAGGACCTGTACCTACTAACACTGGTCACAAAAGTCTACATTTCAGACATAAAATTGGGAAGGACCTGTTCCTACTAACACTGGTCACAAAAGCCTACATTTCAGACATAAAATTGGGAAGGACCTGTACCTACTAATACAGGCCACAAAAGTCTACATTTCAGACGTAAAATCATGGAAGGACCTATACCAACTAATACTAGTCACAAAAGTCTACATTTCAGATATAAAATTTGGAAGGACCTATACCAACTAATACAGGCCACAAAAGTTTACATTTCAGACGTAAAATCAGCAAGGACCTGTACCTACTAACACTGGTCACAAAAGCCTAAATTAAGGTTAGTCCGTAGGTAAAATAATATCTGTACAACTCTTACTGGACAAGTGAAACTAAAAATAACAGAAGTGGCCCTGGCCATAGATAAAGGGAAACAAACAAAGAATCTCACATATTAATGCAGGCCTCAAAATGATTAGTCAAGGTTAGCCTGAAAGCAAAATAAAATCTGTACAACTTTGGCCTGCCTAATGATTTTTATAAACAAAAGTAGCCAAGAATACAAATAAAAGGGAGACAACTGCTAAAACTTGGTACTCACCAGGAGATCCATCAGCAGTGAGAAAATCATCTTGAGTTCGTTAGAAGGACCATTCGTGTACTGAAGCTGTCACAAAGTAATGTGGACTATTAATATCACTTCAAAATATGAAATAATACACTGATAACAAATGTAATACTAAAATAATTTGTCTACATTATAAATTCACACTATCTGGTAAGGAGTCACATATTCTACACCCTGTGATTAAAATAAGCTTATCAAACAAACACTTAACAAAGACAGGATAAAAGTCCTATGATGACAGGTTTGCCACTATATAGACTGGTACCTGTTTTACTTAAGAACTCCTTATGATTCATGCCTTAAGTCATTAATTAATCATTTTATCTGCAGTTAATTGACAATTCTTTATCACACAGAAATGTGCACTGGACGTAGGCTGAAAAAACTGAACTAGTTTAAAGACATGACATCTTTTTAAATGGTTTCATATAAAAATGCCACAAAAGAATTTGCTTACGCTCTTAAAGAAATTGTACGCTCATTTCACCATATGAGTAAACATATGATATTTGATTTGTTGAAATTCTATATAGATCTAGCTAAATTGATTTACAGACGTTTGCTTGACCATGATTGAGTGTGACATGGTTGTGTTTTACTAGCCGAACAATGTGAAATATTTGTATATATATCAAATCAACAAGAAATAAGCCAAACAATGGAATAATGACCCCAGCAGAAATTATAAGTAAACAGAGTACAGAAGTGTGTATCTAACCAGAACTTTGAGTGAAATCTATGATCCAGTCAAAGTGACAGAGTGCTAGATTCTACAAAGTACTACATATTCAGGCAGTCTAAGTTTATACTGGTTGGGGATATTTCCATCTAGTCTACCTGTCGAAACTTATCTTAAAACAAGAGGCCCATGGGCCTTAACGTTCATCTGACATAAAATACAAGATTTCAAATTTTGAACTTGAGAAGAAGTTGAAAATGTGTTTTCGAGATGGCGGCCATGTTGAATTTCGGACCAACCCGAAATTAAACTTTGGTCAGGATCATGTCACGATCATTTCAGGTAAGTTTCAGCTCAATGAGACATGTAGAACTTGAGAAGAAGTTGAAAATGTTTACGACGGACGATGTACGACGGACGGTGCCGGACAAAAGGCGATCGCAACAGGTCATCAGACCCTTTGGTCAGATGACCTAAAAATAATCTGATGCTGACAATAGTTTTATTAGTCATCAGAAAAAGTTCTAAAAGGTACAAAATAGCCAAAACATTTCTAACTTGTACAAAATATCTTCTTCAATAAAAGAGTCGTGTGCTATGCTAATGGTGGTATTCTGTTATAAAAAAATATGACCTAATATGCCAATATCTCTAAACCCTTTTATAACTTCCATAATATTTTGTCCCCTAATGTGGTGGGATTAGGGACGTGTATGTGTCTTAAACAAAATTGAAAATAAAGAATTGAGAGAGTTTAAATATTTAGTGACTTAAATATGTCACAAATCTGTCTGAAATCATTTCTGTATTAATCTAGCAGTACAGACTTACCATAAGTTGCTTGAGAACTGTGTCACTGAAGGTTTGGTTACAGAAGCTACAGTAGACGATCATGTCAGACACATGGCTGGACATATTGCTGATTTCCCTAACAGCCTGCACCACCTTCAAATACAGGATAAACACTGAGGAATCACAAATGTACTCTAGTACATGAAGATTTTTCCCCAATTACTGACGAGTCAAAAAGTACTATAAATACATTACCAAGTGTATCTATACATGTTTTGCAAAGACCATCATACTGTCATATATATATATATATATATATATATATATATATATATATATCATTCCATCTAGTCTTGACATTATAGCAACTGATATATGATATTAATTCAATGATAATCATACATGCTCCATTAATGTGCTTATTTTACGTGCTAAATCAGTTAAAATGTAAAGGGAAACATTCTGTTGACATAATTATAATGAAATTAACACTCATGAACTTACCTCACGAATATAGCGGACAGACTCAGCTCCGACCACATATTTCTCCATCTCTGGCGACATCTTAAGTAATTTTGATGGATGAACACCTGATTGTGGCTTATAAGGTTGATATTCTCCTATTTCTGAATAAACAGAGAGATTGAATTGTCAGAGGTCATGTTCATAACAAAGATATTGTGTAGACAATTAAAAGGTCACTTAAAACATTACAGTTCAAACAACAGAGGTCACATAAATAATAGGGATCACGAAAACAACAGTGGGGTCACATAAACAAAACAATGAGGTCATATAAACAAAACAATGAGGTCACATAAACAAAACAATGAGATCATATAAACAAAACAATGAGGTCATATAAACATAACAGTGAGATCACATAAACAAAACAATGAGGTCATATAAACATAACAGTGAGATCACATAAACAAAACAATGAGGTCACATAAACAAAACAATGAGGTCATATAAACGTAACAGTGAGATCACATAAACAAAACAATGAGATCATATAAACAAAACAATGAGGTCATATAAACAAAACAATGAGGTCATATAAACATAACAGTGAGATCACCTAAACAAAACAATGAAGTCATATAAACATAACAGTGAGATCACCTAAACAAAACAATGAGGTCACATAAACAAAACAATGAGGTCATATAAACATAACAATGAGGTCACATAAACAAAACAATAAGGTCACATAAACAAAACAATGAGGTCATATAAACATAACAGTGAGATCACATAAACAAAACAATAAGGTCACATAAACAAAACAATGAGGTCATATAAACATAACAATGAGGTCACATAAACAAAACAATGAGGTCATATAAACAAAACAATGAGGTCATATAAACAAAACAATGAGGTCATATAAACATAACAATGAGGTCACATAAACAAAACAATGAGATCATATAAACAAAACAATGAGGTCATATAAACATAACAGTGAGATCACATAAACAAAACAATGAGATCACATAAACAAAACAATGAGGTCACATAAACAAAACAATGAGGTCACATAAACATAACAGTGAGATCACATAAACAAAACAATGAGGTCACGTAAACAAAACAATGAGGTCACATAAACAAAACAATAAGGTCACATAAACAAAACAATGAGGTCACATAAACAAAACAATGAGGTCACATAAACAAAACAATGAGGTCACATAAACAAAACAATGAGGTCACATAAACATAACAGTGAGATCACATAAACAAAACAATGAGGTCACGTAAACAAAACAATGAGGTCACATAAACAAAACAATGAGGTCACGTAAACATAACAGTGAGATCACATAAACAAAACAATGAGGTCATATAAACAAAACAATGAGGTCATATAAACATAACAGTGAGATCACATAAACAAAACAATGAGGTCACGTAAACAAAACAATGAGGTCACATAAACAAAACAATGAGATCACATAAACAAAACAATGAGGTTACATAAATAATAGGGATCATGAAAACAACAGTGGGGTCACATAAACAAGACAATGAGGTCACATAAACAAAATAGTGAGGTCACATGAACAAGTTTTGTATTTACAGTAACTCCACATGGTATAACTTATACATAAAGTTGCTGTATTGAGGTTCAGGCCAATTACCGGTAATGCTGCTATGGAACACTTAACAGTATCAATGATTGTAAAAATGTCACACAAGTGAATACATATATATATATGAACTGCAGAATCAACAGTCTTTTCACTTGAAATTATAAATGGACAATAATCACACTTTTTGTTTTTTTCGCAAACTCTAAACTCTAGAATCTCTTTATACAAATAGTTGTTTATCCTTTATTCTCCTATAAACCCAAGGGGCCAAAGATATTTTTAAAAATTTGGAGGTGAGAGTATTAACTAGTAAATCAACTGAAGGTTAATGAATGTGGGTGAGCTTATTTCCAGAACAATACACTGACCCCAACTGACCCTCAATGGCCCTTACTGACCATCCAGATGTAACTTAGGAAACCAAACTAACCTTCTGTGTGATAGTGGGAGACATCACAGTTCAGGATCAATATTGCTAAGGTTGAATGTAGAAAGCCAAACTCTCTTGATTGTATTGAGCTCCATCGCCGAGTTGACGATTCCTGTAAAACATTAGATTTCTTCATTGTGTTTCAATATAACAAAAGGCCATAGAAATTGTATGATGAGGAAGGAAACATAAAACAATAACTCCATTGTGCTTTGTATAAGTGAAAAGAATTCTTAAACATTCTTCTTTAATAATTAATTTCACATATTTCAAACCTGAAGGCTTTGTTCTTTGATATAACAGCAGGCACGACACAGTTGTGCACTATGTCTCCAGAACTACTCAGGTATAGGTCATGTTTAACAAGTTGAAGAACAAGTAACTACATTTAAAACTAGTACAAGAGATCCCAGAGGGATCTTTGCGTCAACCATTGTTATTTTCCAGATTAGTACCAATATTGAAGAGGCACAACCAGAGATCAAGAGGGATCCTACATATGAAGTTTGAGAAAGATCCATGGAGTACTTCTCAGGAAATAGCTATAATTATCTTTCATTATCAAATCTAAGATGGTCAACTTGCTGCCCTTTTGTTTTTCCTATCAATCCCATTATTGAAGGGAAACAACTAATGACCAAGGGGAACCTACATATAAAAACATTTAATACAGATTCATCCAGTACTTCTCAAGAAATAATGATAACAAATCATCATAGAGAAAATCTAAGATGGCCACCAGTTGTCCATTTCATTTTTGTGATTAGTCCCAAAATCAAATATACACAATGAGGGACCAACGGAAACCTACAGATGGAATTTGAGAAAGATGCATCCATTTTTTACAAGAAATAGCAATGACAAACTTTTGTTGTAAAAATCAAAGATGGCTGCATATTGGCCATTTTGTATAGCCCACCATTATCAGATGATGATAATGATGAGAAGTCTTGCTTTTGCTCAATTGGTTGAGTATAGGACTATTTAACCAGGGGTCCAGGGTTCAAATCCTAGCAGAGGCATAGAAATAAATAATGACCTCTGTAACATACAAATGTTATAAGGACAAAGCAATGAACTAGTGCCTCAGTATGTTTTCATGTGTAGACTTACGTGGTCCTCCAAGTGTTGGTGTGACTGTCCAAGGAGAAATGTGACTAATCGGGGGAAGCCTCGTCTCAGAAACATGTGGGTACATGCCTTTGTGCCCTAGAAACAAAACACACAACATAAATGTCATTAAGTAGTGCTATACATTTTGTACTGTAAGAAGAAATGGATACATTTCTAAAAGTTTTCTTCAGGAGAATGAAACAATACTATCAAAATTACTCCCAACATCTGACAGCCAACTACCTAATCCCCGGGGAGAGTAAAAAAATCGCACAGATAAGATGTAATTCTTAGTCACAAAAAATGGAAACATTTAAGTTAGAAGTTTAAGTAAATATTTTCAGGTTGAACTGAAATCTTTTTTTCTCATTTATTTTTAGCAAGTATTGGAAAGCAAAAATCCTTTATTATAGAGTTTTGTAGCTATCGCACATACAAGGGTATCTGCAATTCAATTATCATTGTCAAAATATTCAAGACAAGGCAAGTTCGTTTTTGGCATGAAAATGACCATTTCTGACCAAAGAGTACTACCTGTCTGAACTTCAATCCTGTTTTCAACATGCACATGTACAAAAAATGCTGTGAATAAGAAAGTGTTTATAGGTATTAAGAATCACCTGTAACCTTTCTTTTATTATACTTACCAACTGAACATAGTGAAACAAAACCTGGAAATACTGGGTGCAATTTTTACAGTGATCTATCACATCCTTATTCAGCATCTGAAGCAAGCGCTCGAGGATTTCATCAAAGTCCTTTTGTGTCTGAAAAAGAAAGCAAAATACAATTTTTGTACATCAGTTACATAAGTGTCAAAAACTGTTTAATTACTACAGAAATTTGTATTAATGTAAATCTGTGACATTACATAATCTATACCCTTATTGAAGTGTCTGTAGAACAAATTCATAAGCAATACAGTATGATTTACAATAAATATAGAATCATTTTTTTTCTGAAAACAAGTTAACTGTAGTTTTAACTCACTATTTTCATTCTACAATCGTAACTTGAATTTCACATTTTTTTTTTTTTTTTTAATCAGATTTGGTTTCAAGATATAGTGTCCACTAGACAATATATGGCTTACTTTAATATAGTCATTAGTTAAGCTGTATTGCGTAATCTTTATATATAAGATTAATACCAGCTAAAAAATGTTGTATTAAAGATCAGTATGCGTTGCGGTGATATATTCTTGATTAGTTTAAAACCTGGATAGAAAAATCTCCCACCAGGAAACAAACACTGATAAATATCACTGCACCCTCTATACAAGAGATGTTGAGGGTCTGTATCACTCACAAAACAATTACAACAATCACTATGAAAAATCACCATTTATAATTCCAGTTCACAAATTTCCCATTTTGACTCTAAAAACAATTTTATTGAAAATTTAACTCAACTTTAAAACCACAGTTCCATCATTTGGCCTTTCTACAATAACCCAATGTCAGGATGACATAATCATTCTGTTTAGTAAAATTGCTCCATCTTCTTCAATTAGGGTAGTTTTGTATATAACAATCTCTCAATGTTTTCCTCATCTTTTCAGAGGAAAAGGGATTTCCATCCATTACCCCTATTAGGCCCAATGTCTTCTAACCATTTTCAAAGTCTATTTCTATTTCTTTTTTGGAGAGACAAACAACCGACAGATGATAAACAAAGCCATACTAAGACATAATTTTATTAATTGTATGGACCAAGACAGCTAAAAAGGTATTTCTCCACAAGTATTTTCATTGTGATATAAGATCACATTGTTGTTTGCATTTTTAAAATGGAATGAAATTAATTCATAGAAAATTGATCTGATAAAAAATGTTTTCACCAATTTTCATATATAGGTTTTACTGGTGAATATTTTCTCTGCAGATAATGTGATAATATCAGGACTTAAAATAAGATATAGAATAAAACATTAAAAAAAAACCCCAATAACCCTCCCCCGCCAAAAAAAAAAAAAACCCAAAAAAACAACACCAACAGTGACCAGTAGTAAAGGATGAACTTTGTTTTTGATGCATGTCAAAGGTCACAATGTAGGTCAGAGTGATCTACTTTGATACATAACACACTGCCTCAACCCTCATACCCTAAGTATGAAGTTGCACTGACTAGTAGTGGAGAGGATAAAGTCCAGGCAAACTTTTTCTTTGATGTAAGTCAAAGGTCAAAATGTAGGTCAGAGTGACCTACTTTTGATACACAACACTGCCTCACCTGGATGAACAAATACTCCATGTATGAAGTTCCAGTGACAAGTAGTGTACGAGATAGAGTTCAGACAAAATAGCAGAAGGATGGACAAAGGACAGACGGACACAACATAAGGCTACATCCTACCATGAAAGATTACACAAATAAAAAAAGAGGACAAAATGACAAAAAAAACAACTGTTACTTGATAAAGATAAGTGAAACACCAGTCTATAATTTACATGGTGAATTAAATAATGGTTGATATTCTACAAGCATCTTTACGCTTTCAATAATACATGAATGAAAAATTAAAAAATTTTGTTGCATATCAGTATGTATAAGGCTACATCCTACCATGAAAGATTACACAAATAAAAAAAGAGGACAAAATGACAAAAAAAACAACTGTTACTTGATAAAGATCTTAGATAAATAAACATTTTATAATTTACATGATGAATTAAATAATGGCCTTTCCCAACATTGTACACACATAAATAAACATTTTCAATAATACATGAAGATGACAGTTAGGATTCAAAGAATAAACATTTTCATCAAAGCATGGGGAGGATTAATTACAAGATATTATTGCCTTTCCCAACATTGTATCTTAGATAAATAAACATTTTCATCAAAGCATGGGGAGGATTAATTACAAGATTATGCTTTTTGTTTAAAAAAAAAAAAAGAAAAAAAAACTCATTTTTATTTGGTTGTTTAATAATTCATATTGAGGTTTTTTTTAAATTAAGAATAGAAGAATTTTTCTGTGACATGGACTTTTTTTTTGTATTTTAAATACTAAAGTTACATCATAGATCTTTGCCTGTGGTAATTTCCAGGGTTTCATAATTTCATAAGAAATTTACTGTTCTAATTTAAAAAAACCAAAATTACAGCCTCATAGATTTTATTTTATTTTTTTTAATATCTAGTAAACAATTCTATTACAACAGCCAATAAACAAACACACATCAAATTACTTATATCGAAAACTATATCCTCCAATCTTCTACATACCATTCTCCTTTGTGATGGAGACAAACCCTGTGAAATATATACATTGCTTTCTTTCAAATTTAAATCTGTTTAAAATAGATAAGATCTTGAATCATCAAAACATCATTTTTCGACCTATAATTCTGAACTCCTTTTGTTTACAATACCCTAGAACATTAAAACTCCTTTTGTTTACAATACCCTAGAACATTAAAACTCCTTTTGTTTACAATACCCTAGAACATTAAGTTTTTTTTCACTAAATTGAAAATAACATTTTTTTTTTTGAAGATTGATTGCAGATAAATCATTCAATTTTAAGTGATCCCCATTCACAAAAACTAATTATGAAGTCCAGTCGAACGCATACTGGAATTATCAATCAAATGTTTTTCAGTAAGATATGATAACTTCCCTGCCTGATCCATGATGCCAGTGATATCATGTTGCTCTAGATTATCCCTCTTCTAAAATGCCTATGTGTTTCAAGGAACAAATCCTAGCCTAAGTCTTACGCCTTTGAAGGACTAGGTTCACCTTGTTTATAACACACAAAATATACAATTCCATGGACAAAAATTTTACAATAAACATACAAATTGTTAAAGTGTGTTTACTTTATGACTGTTATTGTGTAATTTTAATTGGGTGATGCTTGAGACACTGAATGCATGAAAACATACTCAGAAAATAATAAATGTAGATTATACCAGGTTGTTAAGATTCCTCATTTACAGTGTGTAAAACAAATGAACACAAATCAGGCACATAAACAACCATACAAACATGCCAAGCAACATTGAAACTCAAGGAATTAATAAACAGACACTCATAGAGGTATACATATATTGTTATATACCTGAATTCCACCATGCTTGAAGTAGCTGGACATCAGAGCATTGAGGATTCGTGCAAAGGTATACCGCACTTCTCTATTAGGACATTCCAGTAAAAATGGCCTACAAAAGTAAAATTCAAATTACTATACTGACAATTTTTTTTATCTTAATAATGAAAAACACAAACAGAAGGTTCAGAAGTACAAAGTACTGGTCTTTTAAATTGACAAAAAAAATTTATGCTGAAAACTAAAAGTTCTAAATGCTGAAAATATCAAGTGTCAAGGCAGGCAAAGATGGAGACACTGTAAAAAGAAACTTTAACAGGTAAATTAAAACTAAGAGGATTTTGCAAAGACCTTTTCTTATGATATAGATATAAAACGTCAGTGTAATAGTTTTACTTGGCACAAAGACCTTTTCTTATGATATAGATATAAAATGTCGGTGTAATAGTTTTACTTGGCACAAAGACCTTTTCTTATGATATAGATATAAAACGTCGGTGTAATAGTTTTACTTGGCACAAAGACCTTTTCTTATGATATAGATATAAAACGTCGGTGTAATAGTTTTACTTGGCACAAAGACCTTTTCTTATGATATAGATATAAAACGTCGGTGTAATAGTTTTACTTGGCACAAAGACCTTTTCTTATGATATAGATATAAAACGTCGGTGTAATAGTTTTACTTGGCACAAAGACCTTTTCTTATGATATAGATATAAAACGTCGGTGTAATAGTTTTACTTGGCACAAAGACCTTTTCTTATGATATAGATATAAAACGTCGGTGTAATAGTTTTACTTGGCACAAAGACCTTTTCTTATGATATAGATATAAAACGTCGGTGTAATAGTTTTACTTGGCACAAAGACCTTTTCTTACGATATAGATATAAAACGTCGGTGTAATAGTTTTACTTGGCACAAAGACCTTTTCTTACGATATAGATATAAAACGTCGGTGTAATAGTTTTACTTGGCACAAAGACCTTTTCTTACGATATAGATATAAAACGTCGGTGTAATAGTTTTACTTGGCACAAAGACCTTTTCTTATGATATAGATATAAAACGTCGGTGTAAGAGTTTTACTTGGCACAAAGACCTTTTCTTATGATATAGATATAAAACGTCGGTGTAATAGTTTTACTTGGCACAAAGACCTTTTCTTATGATATAGATATAAAACGTCGGTGTAATAGTTTTACTTGGCACAAAGACCTTTTCTTATGATATAGATATAAAACGTCGGTGTAATAGTTTTACTTGGCACAAAGACCTTTTCTTATGATATAGATATAAAACGTCGGTGTAATAGTTTTACTTGGCACAAAGACCTTTTCTTATGATATAGATATAAAACGTCGGTGTAATAGTTTTACTTGGCACAAAGACCTTTTCTTATGATATAGATATAAAACGTCGGTGTAATAGTTTTACTTGGCACAAAGACCTTTTCTTATGATATAGATATAAAACGTCGGTGTAATAGTTTTACTTGGCACAAAGACCTTTTCTTATGATATAGATATAAAACGTCGGTGTAATAGTTTTACTTGGCACAAAGAAACCTACATACAATTACATTTCACAAGTTCACCATATAGGTTTTCCTGTAGAAATGGAAAATACTTACATAGCTTAATACCAAGTTTCAGACAGACACTGGCTGTTCAAATAGTAAAATCTTATATAAACTAGCTGTCAGCTGGACTTGGTTGTGGTGCTACATACTTCTAAGTTAAGTCAGGATGCATGTGTTCCCAGGGCAAGGCTTATTACAGTTTATTGAAACAGTATTTGTTGGTAAATTTTCTGATTAGCAATTGATAATTGATGAGCTTATTACTAGGCATGAACTTATTACTAAATAAAAATGATAAAATACTAACTTTATATAGGAAGATCCTTCCACCCCAGACATGTACTCCACCAACCAAAGACAGGCTTCCTTACAAGCCTGAAGTTCATACTCTATGGAGTCTGCCCAGTCACTCAGATCCGTTCTGTAAGTAAATTGTTAACTGTCAAATTTGCTTTTGTTTTCGTCTAATATATCTTTTGTATAGACAAACCAGAAACTTATAAATCTAGGCATTGATACATTTAGTTGATACAACTGACAAAATTAAATATTTTCTGTTCAAAAATAGGTGAAAAATTAATATAAATCAAAGTTTGAGAAAATTTTTTAAAACAGAAAAAAAATTATGTGAACAGAAATGGAAGGTTTCATTTTTCTCAGATAAACTTATAAGCATATCTTATCAATCACTGAATAATCATATATAATTAAGACTTAGGAAAGTAAACTGTATTCAGTTAAATATTGTTAAGGTAACAATAACTAGATACAACAGACAGTACACTGACTTTGTTCTCTTTTTTGTCCTGAAGAATGTGTTAAATAGGTATTTCATTCCCAGCTGGAGAGCTTGCACAGAAATCGCCGTGAAATCCTTTCTACCTTTACTTCTCTGTAAAACAGAATCACAATTCTAATCGCAAATCGAGACAAAATCTACATATGTTTATCAAATAATAAGTCAAAAATTAATCACTGACATATTCTGTATATTGTAAGTTTTATCAAAGTTGGAGACTTTGAAAAATCTTTCCTTAATTTGAAGATTTTGTCTATAACAAAAACAATCTTACACTTTTACAAGTAGAATTCAAGACCTATGATTGTCATGGTTGAAGTGTTGAGGACACTGTTCTCATGATATTTTTCACATCATTTCTGTATGACTGTATGAACATGACACAGGTTTAAACAAAAATTGTCTTTTCTCTTGAACCTTGTTCCCAAATATTCCTTTAATCACTTAAAATACACAGAGTCTCTTACCGAGTAAAGATCTACAAGGTTTTTGACAAATCTGAAGTACTCGACATTGTAAACGTCTCTGTTTTTGACGAATGTGAGGTTTTCACCCTGAATAACTTGGTGTATACTGGCAGGCATCTGTTCTGTGAAGATTCCTCGTCGCTCCCCCTTGTGGACAAGTTCAGTTAGTTCCATTAGACTGTCAGAATCCAGCCTTCCTTTCCTAAAAATCAGAATACAAAATCAGAGTTATGAAAATGAATAAAGTAATTTCTACCCTGTCTAGAGCATGTGTTACAACACCATATAGTTATGATAATAGACAGTGTATCTCCTGTTCTATGCTTCCAAACAATGACCTTCTTCATAGGAATTGCTCAAACTCTCACTGCGCATCTGAATGTATGAGAGAAACACAGATATTGTAATTACCAAGACTATCAAAGGCCCTAAATAGTCGAGCTCAAGCATACAACACACAGAGAAATATCTCCACAGGCCCATTCATGAATTTTGTCAACAAGGTGAAAATAAAAGTCGGGCTTAAGTTTGATTTTGAAACCGATACATATATTTCTACATATTAATGTCAAACATAAAACTGGAGAAATATCCAGTCTTATGCAAGGATAAGAGAAACCCAGATCAAACACTGTCCAAAAATATAGTATATCATATCATAACAGAGCTTATTTTTGCAGAACAATGGCAATTTCAATCAAATTAATGCACAAGTTGTTCTATTTTTTGCAATAACAGCAAAAATTTTAACTCTAATAAAAATTCTTTCATCCCATGCTTGAACACTGTATTTTGCTACTTAGCTTTGAAAGTTCAAAGATCTTAACATAGAGTCTGGGTAAAAATGATTTCTATTTGCAGATGGCTACACACAAAATGTGAAAACAACACATTGTTCATCTACGATGAAATTCAAGGTTTTTGATATAATCTTACCCTAAATCTGGAACCACTCGCTTGATTATCTTGGTTTTCTTGGCAGAACTAGGATTTTTGGGTTCTTGTACTTTCTCATAAAACAGCATGTATCCATTCCAATACCGCACTCTGTCATCTGGGTAACTTGAAGCTGAAATTCATACATTTTCCAAAGAAATTCTTTCCTAATTTGTTAACTTCCCACCAACAGAATTATACAATGTACAACTTCAGATGTATTTTTTGAGAATTCCATTTTAAATCTTACATTGTGTTACAGGAATATGGTTTGCAAGGGAGTGTTAAAATTCTTAATAAAAATTAAATTCCAAATCTGAATTAATAAAAACATCCTTTTGAATATAAATCAAAATTCTATTATCAACTCATTGTATTAAAGGCCATATTACAGACAATATGTTGCAATACAAAACCAGAGGATCTTACAGGATTCATAGACTTTAGCTTTGTATGTGCCACCGAAACATTCCGCCTCCAACGTCTCGTCTGTCATCTCACACTCCTCGACGATTGTGTCATTAAATTTGTACCATTTGCCCTTATTTGGATTATCCATCACAGTCCCCCTGTCAGAAATAATTATTGGTCATTACAAGAGAATTTACAAATTTTGAGGTGGATATGGGATGTGAGAGAGATATTAACACAGATATAGTTTAGGTTAATATAATTTTTCAGACCTGTAATGACCTGTTATATTGTATAACCATATATTCAACAACAACAATAAAAAGATAAAATCTGAACTGTTAAATTAGGTATATAATAATTCAAATTCAATATCAAAACAAGTCAGAATTAAAAAGAAAAGTTGGTTGAATATTTTCTGAGTACTGGCATGTTATATGAATTATTTCAATTTTCATTTTAAACTGAGACGATCATTTCAAATTTGATTAAGTTTAACTAGTAATGGTAAAATCTACATAATAATTTCAGGCAAAGTTCAATCTTGGTATAAACTCTCTCTGTATAAGGACAAGATACATCAGAACTTATCAGAATTGACACACAATGACCATAGTCATACCTTCGGTCCTTGATAAACGAGTAGTAGTGTCCAGCGTTGGCCTGCCCACTGTGAACCACAACTCCAACCAACTCATAATTTATCTGCTTTGACTCCACCTGTGAGCTCTCAACTACTTCTGACATTCGATCGTCTAAAGATGAAATTGTCTCCCCTGATTCTGACTCGGAACTGCTTTCTGCATTTTCTGTAATTTCTTCTCGTCTTGCCATTCCCTCTGTTGTATATGGTTCCATATCTAACACCCAAGGAAACTGTAGACAAGATGTAAAGAAGGTTACACAAAAATTTAAACAACATTTTACTTCGTTATCATATCAACTGTCCAACAAAAAATGTAAACAAAATATCAAGCAACAGATAGATTACAAAAATTTCAATGGTATCTAAATAGTCTTATTGTGAAGAAATGATGATTCACAACAACACTGAAACCTGACCATTACTGTAGTTCTTGATTTACATCCAAAATACCTTGTATCTTCACGTTTCCAAATCTCTGTCTCCCTTCACACCTTCATACACAGGTATACTCAATTTATTCTAGTATGAATGACAAATTAATTTATGAGATTGAGAGAGTATCCAAAAACAATACTCCACTGACCAATTGTCTAGATAGCAGTTATCATAAGATGCTGTTCAATTTTCTGAAGATAATAATTTTTTTCTCTAAGTAGCAATACAGATCACTTTGTCAAAATAGGACTCACCTTGAAATAATCATCAAACTTAAGAGCTCGGTTGGCTTCCCAGTCATAACCAAATCTCTTAAGTTGGATACACAACAGTGGCGGTAACGTCTTTATACACATCCTCTTAATAGTGTTTCTCTGCAAGTTAATTATCAAAACATCTCTTCATAATGGGGTTGTCATTTTTAATTTCATTTTTTTTCAAAATCTTGCAATCAATGTTCTGTTTAAAGAAGCTAAGAAAAATGAAATACAGAATATTCTTGGTTACATGTTAAGCACTAGTGAAAAATGTTAACTTCATGTAAAACAACTTTAACTAAGATACTGGATTTGTTTATACAACAAAAAAAATGTACATAAATAAATGACAATGGTTAAGAATAAGTCACCTTTTCCCCACACTTCTCACAAAAGTAAGCGTTGTCCCCTTCCAGTAACTCTCCATGAACAAACTGATCTAGGGAATCTTGCAATGTAGCGTTCTTTACAGTCAAATTTAATGCGAAGAATGACTCCTCTCTCTCATACCTGGAAATAACAGATCAGTGTGTTATACATCAACAACTGAACATAAGACTAAACTGAACTGAATGAATCGCCACAACAAAATATCTTGAATATTTAGAACAACTGTACAACAACAAATTTTCATCCCATTAATTTTTTATTTCCGTTTTCAGAGAGTGATAAAATCGCATTGAAAACCACAAGTGTATCATAACACAACAGTGTTTATAGTGGAATCATACTTGGTTTAAAGCAATAACATTTTATAATCTTAAGGATTTCATTTAATAAGGTCCTTTCAAGTATGCAAATGAATGATTCAGGTGGCACAGAAATATTCTCTTATATACACAACTATAATGACAAGATTATACACAACTATAATGACAAGATTATACACAACTATAATGACAAGATTATACACAACTATAATGACAAGATTATACACAACTATAATGACAAGATTATACACAACTATAATGACAAGATTATACACAACTATAATGACAAGATTATACACAACTATAATGACAAGATATGCTGGTAAACTTCAATGGAAGTGCTTTAAATACATATATACCTCTTGAATTTTCAGTAATTTAAAACAGCGATAAGGAAAGAATTCTCAATGATTCTATCTTTTGTTAATTGATTTTTACAATATGACCTATAACCGTAATCTTAGAGATGAACTTTCTTTGAAGTGTAATTATCCATGTCTATATTTTGCCAGGTATCAGAGGATTCCTTTATTTTTACATCCAAAACACTCAACAGGTCAGTGGGACTTCTAACTACCAATCTGATCTCATCATCAAAGTAGACAATTGTTTTATCTCGTAACAAAGCATTGGGGTGATGTGACCAACGATAACTTACCTATGTGGACAATCTTTACAGATTTTCTGGTCAGAAAAAATGCCTTCAAATTTGGATTTAAAAAGTTCTTCCTTTCCACTTTTCTGAAATCAGAATATGTAGTTTCATATTAATACAAAAAGTTTGGCAAGCATTTCAAAGTGCAAACTCCAGGTATATAATTGAACCTAATTCATGTTTCCTCGTCTTCAAAACATTCTGACATGTGACCAAGACAAGCATGAAGAGTTCACGGAAGTAACAATTTTTGACAAAACATTGCACCTCCTGGTAACTTTCCAAAATCTCTTAATAACAACGCCACCTGATTAAACAACTTTGTGGTTTCTATTTACTTCATTAAATTGTTGATTATTTGCTTCAAATACATGATAATTATTAATCCACAATTGTTCTATATAATAAAGATTCCTTTGTCCTATCATGGCCATTTCAACCTTTGGGTTAATAAACATTCAGTCTTCAGGTTTACAAATCTGCATATCTTCCTCAGATCAGGGTATTACATGTATATACATAAGTACCACCATACTCTCTTCTACATTGTTTTAATCTTGACAAAGTGACTACAACTTCATTTTGAAAAGATCACCGCAAATCATTACACATTACCTTCATATGTTCGTCAACCTGGTCGATCAAAGCCTGGAAAAAGTCAAATGCATCCTGTTGCTCTCGGATATTTATAGACTGTCCCCAAAGCTGGAACACCTTCCAGAATTTCTCTGGCTCATGGTACTGGAGCTTACTCTCCATCAGGTGACCAAACACTTGCTGGATCTGATAAAACACACTGTCCAACAGAAATATTCACACATCATTCAATATATATTTTCAAAGAAGGAATACAGATATAGAGTTGTGTTTTGGTACTATTATCTAGTTAATATATAGGTAAAGTTCAGATTTGATTTTCTCTAGCATTTTGACCATTGACTTTTTTTTAAAAATTTAATATAAGTAGTAAGACAAACATTGGATAGCCTTTCCAAACTCCAGTCAGAATTAGAAAAATAAAATCTTTATCATTAATTCTATGTTAATGCATTCCATCAAAGTCGGAAATTCTTTATCTAACCAAAAAGTAAAATTTGAGGCAATTCAAACATTTAATGATGTTAGTTTCAGAGATTCAGGTGCAAAAGGATAAATTTAATACCAACAATAGTTTAGCAGATATGAAGATGAAATTTAAGCTGGTGACTTTTATGCAATGATTTTATTAACATTGTTATCTTCACAAACCTTTCTTCATCTATCTGGTCATCATCAACACCCAGCACACTCTCTGGAATGCCAGGTGCCATGTACAGCTGTTGTATCACAGAATTCATGTAGCAGGTTGCTCCACCATTCTTCAGGCCCACAAAACCACATCGGGCTCGTCCATCAACAGGGGGTAGGTACTATGATGTATATCATTACAATCTTATTACATCACTAAACATTGATTACAAACATCTAATTATGTAGCTATATATACCTCATTTGAATAACTCATTTGAGGGGAAAAAATCAATGTGAATCAATAAAATTTTTTTACAATTACATCAGAAATAGAGAGAATTTTACAAAGAATGACGAGTTTTTGAGAATGTGCATAATGATGCAACCAAAGGCAGCTACAATAGCTTAGAAAACAGGCGTAAAATTGACTGAGAACCTAAGATGACAGCCATAGGTCTGAAAAGGACCAATCCGTCAATAAGCCCAGTCACACAGTTTCAGTAGATAAACATTTTACTGTCATTGATTGTAATAAGCCCAGTCACACAGTTTCAGTAGATAAACATTATAATGTCATTGACTGTAATAAGCCCAGCCACACAGTTTCAGTAGATAAACATTATAATGTCATTGACTGTAATAAGCCTAGCCACACAGTTTCAGTAGACAAACATTATAATGTCATTGACTGTAATAAGCCCAGTCACAGTTTCGGTAGATATACATTATTATGTCATTGACTGTAATTAGCCCAGTCACACAGTTTCAGTAGATATACAATATCATGTCATTGACCTGTAATAAGCCCAGCCACAGTTTCAGTAGATAAACAATATAATGTCATTGATTGTAATAAGCTCAGTCACAGTTTCGGTAGATATACATTATTATGTCATTGACCTGTAATAAGCCCAGCCACAGTTTCAGTAGATATACATTATAATGTCATTGACTGTAATAAGCCTAGCCACACAGTTTCAGTAGATAAACATTATAATGTCATTGACTGTAATAAGCTCAGTCACAGTTTCGGTAGATATACATTATTATGTCATTGACCTGTAATAAGCCCAGCCACGCAGTTTCAGTAGATAAACATTATAATGTCATTGACTGTAATAAGCCTAGCCACACAGTTTCAGTAGATAAACATTATAATGTCATTGACTGTAATAAGCTCAGTCACAGTTTCGGTAGATATACATTATTATGTCATTGACCTGTAATAAGCCCAGTCACAGTTTCAGTAGATATACATTATAATGTCATTGACTGTAATAAGCCCAGTCACAGTTTCAGTAGATATACATTATGTCATTGATTGTAATAAGCCCTGCCACACAGTTTCAGTAGATAAACATTATTATGTCATTGACTGTAATAAGCCCAGTCACAGTTTTGGTAGATATACATTATAATGTCATTGACTGTAATAAGCCCAGTCACAGTTTCAGTAGATAAACATTATTATGTCATTGACTGTAATAAGCCCAGTCACAGTTTTGGTAGATATACATTATAATGTCATTGACTGTAATAAGCCCAGTCACAGTTTCAGTAGATATACATTATTATGTCATTGACTGTAATAAGCCCAGCCCTAAACTTTTAATCAGAATTCAAATGTTGGCTCCCAAAGCTTATTGCATCTTAGATATTGGGGGAAGTGAAATGTGCCTATGTCTTTTTGTGTGGCTATTGATAATATCCATCCTACCTCCCACTCATTGGCACAATCAGGTTGAGGTAGGTGATGCATTTGAATGAGTTGCTTGCAAATGTCTGTAAGGATAGGCAAGCTGTTTGTGGCTAACTCCACCAGCAGTTGATAAGCGGCAACTCGGGATTCGGAGTTACTGCACCTACACAAAACAAACATACAGGTTAGTCCAATTCTATTCTATTTAGGATTTATAATTTGCAATCCTATTAACATATTATTCTGATTATTTCACACATTGACACATTGGTCTAAACATCAACCTACTTTGGATTGGCTTCTGTGAGGTCACCCTTGAGATTGGAGTCGTCCATACTGTCCATCATGACTTTTGAGGCCGGAAACAGGAAATCATTGAGAAGGTCATACACTAGTCCTCTCCCTGGTAACAATAAAAAAAGTATTATCTCCCCTGCTTCATTTCACTGGATTTTTTCCTCTATAAATTCAAATATTCTTTCATTAAACTTGAACCAAACTTTTAAAAAGAAAGAAGTTGTTTTTGACTGCAAGTCATAATATTCTTGTAAGTTACAATTTTGCTTTAGAAAAAGAATATTATCAACCGTGAATTTATTTTGTACTAACATTTAAAAAAAACATTTTCATATATCTATATTAATTGTATAGCATTGTAATATCATACCAAACTCCTCTTTGTCGACACCATCACATGTAAACAGGGTCTTGATGAGTTTTAAATGACCTGCCAGTAAACTGTTGTCTGTATCGGACAGATCTAGGTTTGTAGATGGTACAAAGTTTCCTAACCAATTGATCTCATCCTCCAACATAGTAGGCACATCTAATGATAACTTCTTTTGATCTTCAACTGCAACCAAAATCCCTCACTATTACACAAACATACTGACACATTTGAAATTTGTACGGCATGGAAAATCAACACCAAAATATCCACCCAGAAAGTTTAATATGTTTTAAACTGTTGGTGTCATGAAAAAAAAAGTTTCAAGAGAGAGACTGAGAATATTTCCATTCACAAGATATCCATTTTGACAGCAGATATGACCATAGTGTTAATTATTTTAAATGGCATTAATAAACAATATCTTTTTTTAGATTCATGCTGATAGGTGTGTATTCATTATTCTAGATCTGTAGATACATACCACTCAAGTTTTCCAACAATCTACATCGCAGATCAAAATATTGTGAACACTGCATTAATAACCTGGAATGACATCAGAACACATAAACATTTCTATATTAATCATTTATCATTATAAATATACCAATAGATATATACCAATGGATACTATCAAAAGGACATTCCTGAACAGGTTTCAGTGTACATGTTTAGTTGTGAAGCTTGCCATTTTCTATGAGTTTTATTTCATGACTTTTTTGGAGGATGGAAACTCTAAAGAAATTTTCAGAAATATTCACTTTCACAAGAGGCAAAATCCAATCATTCCTACAGGAGGCACAGGATTTTAAAGAATTTGCTCAATTTCCCCTATTGGGCAATGCCTTCAGACCTTGTGAGCTAACAAGAGGCCCAATGGGCCTGCAGTACTCACCTGGTATTCAATGTTCATTAAAATAGAATCAGAGTTAATATCACAAATATATTGACTAAAAACCATTGGCAATTTTAACCAATACCCACAACAAAGAGCTTCTAATACTTAAATCTTAACATTGATAGTTAAGATCTAGATTTTAAGTAAATGCCATTTCCTTTCTTCACAAAATCTTTTGGGCTTTGACCTAGAAACAACTATCATGCTTCCTGGACTTTCAGTTTACAAGAAGAAATCTTTTACAGTTTTCAAATAGTTTTTCCACTGTGAACTTCAATATAGGTCAAGGTCATTTCATTCCAACACCCATCAGACAAATACCATGACTTTTGGTCTGCTGGTAATTGAGAAGAAGTTGTTTAAATGGAAAAGTTGATGCCAGACAGAAAAAAGGACAATGTGCCATGGCATGAAAATAAAATCAATAAACAGAATAACAGTTACTTCCATTAATGTTGTCAGAAATATGTCTACTGCACATTTCCATTTTACAATAAATATCTTCAAAAAACATATGTACTAAGTAGATAATAGCTGAATGTCATACTGCTGAACAATTAAAGGCACTTTCGCTTAAGCACTTGAAAGGGTTGGACCGGTTGAGCCCGCAAGCAAAATGCAAGGTACAGTTGGGGACCGAGGCTGGACTGCGAAATATTTGGTACATGCAGATTGAGAGGTCCAGCCGTACCTGTCCAAAACTAATCTTAATTTTAGTTAATTGATTTATGCTTGACAGGAAATACCGAGACTGTACATTCTGAGCTTTACATATATCAGGTCCAACATCCAGTACAAGTGCGTTCACGTATTATGGAATAATTCCAGACCACCTGAACTGTTGCAACTGGGTTACGTGAATGCCACCTAAATAGAGATACAGTCACATGTCTTACCTTTGACTAGCACCCCTAGTACTAGCAGAAGATACCCAGAAGGGGAGATAAGCCTTCAGAAGCACTTTCAAAATGAACTGGTGTGGTGTTTGGTGTCCAACAGAGTTGACTGTGCTGCTCTCAGTTAGAGATAATTGAGTCTGACTGAGAAGATAAAACTGGTCGAGAGCTGCATTCCTAATGTCAGATTGAGAACAGCCTACTAAGATGTCTATAATGAAGTCACTCACACATGGCAGCGAGTAGAATGAGGCTGAAAATAAAACAAAAAAACATGTTCACAAAAAACATAGTAAAACAGGAAGCAATTGTTTGTGTTGAACATGCTGCGTACCAACTTTATTATCAAGTATACTGTAAATTCCTGCATTTTCATGGGGCTCGAATTTCATTGTTTCCAGAAATATATTTTTTTGTTGGCTCTTGATTTTGAGGATAAATCTTGCTCACAAAATCCACTAGCACTTTACTCCATGTCAACATTTCTTTGTTTATAATCTTGTGCACATAAATATTCATGGTTATCGAGTACTCACAAATTACATGAAAATAAATCCCCCCATAGAAATTAATGAATTTTACTTATGCAGTAATACTATAGTAAATCAGAACCATGACCATTTTTATCATACAAATTGCTAATATCTGGTGAAATGACTACCCCTATCTATTGCTGTACACCAGAATCACCAACACATCGTAGTTTACCTTGTAACCACACATACCCACACTTATTACAGGAACTCATTTCAGGATAAAAAATTATTTTCAGTGCAGTACATACTATTATGTATAACACTGTGATTTAAATAAAAGTTAGAATCAAGTGATATTTAATATACAGCCAATAGCTTTACAAATTAATGAAGTTTTGCATAGAGTAATTTAGAAACTAAAATATCATCAAAATACTTTGATCAATTATTGCTTCAGTCATCTCACTCACTGATGAATGAACATGGTGCTTACCTAGTAACTCGCTACGTAGTTGAAGACAAGCCACGAGAATTTCTAATGCTTCTTTAGCTATATTGCAGTCTTTAGAAGAGATGAATGTTTGCCTTATACACACACCAGCATGTAGTGTCTGGCAGTCACTGTCACTGTTAGTACTGGCTGTGCTGCCTGTTAAATCAAAATGGATGAAACATTTGTAGCATGTCACTATAAACTTTATTATTACATCACTATTTATTTTGAAAATCTGTTCAGGGTCTTGGTACCTTAAGGGCTATTCCTTCTTGACTCAAGAACTCTGCAGGGTGGGATATTTGTTTTACTTGGTCCTTATTACTTTTTACAGTACAGTATTACCTAATAGATCATTATTTTGGATATTTTGATAAATAATTCTATAACAAATCTCTATATAGTAGAATTCTCACCAGTGCTACTCTGTCGACTACGACAGCCACACCCATACATGTTGGAGCTTTCTATGATTGGCTGAGGAGAACTCAGGAGATGTAGCCGACCAGCAGCCGCAGCCCATGTCACCCTCATAAAACAAGAAACTGTTTCTGTAAAGACGTGCACACCCATTGTCTGTAAAAACAAAATATAAATCCTTTGTTTTTTCTATAATGCTGAACAAACCTGATGTCTTCTGCTGTAAATCATTAATCACATTTTTACCTAGAAAGCCCCAGGATGACGTACACCAATTGGAATAGAAAATTGAAAAAATTTGAGATGAAAATTTCACAAAAAATGGAAAACTTGAACTGAAATGAAAAGATGAAATACACTCACAAAACAAGATTTACATATATGTCTTGCCTGTTTGCTTTGCTTGTATACAACATTTTAAACAAACTAGCAAACTGAGTTAACGCTAAAACTTAAAAGTCTGGCTTTTCAACAATGTTTGTTTTCAGAATTGCTGGACGGTCATTTTTTTCTGAAATTTAATGAATGATAAATGTATTGAGGTGTCCATTACATAATTTAGCTACCTGGTATGTACCATTTTTTGACTAATACTTTTTAAGTAACAGGTCTAAATGCAAAACATTATGAAATGTTGATGCCGCAACACCATAGTCCATAGCTTCAACAGGTAAGACAAAAAAATTCAAATTCAAAATAGTCACTTGGTGACCTGAAATTTGATTAACAGATTCTGCTAATCATTCATCAATCCGACTGGTTTTATTTTTAGAAATGGAAGTCTAAGTATAGAAATAAACTGATATCCATGGTGTACACTATAACACTAGGATCTTACCTGTACTGCATGCCCAGCAGCAGTGACTGCTCTTTCCACATTAATAGTCAGTGGACTGGTCAGGGATGTAGGAGGTGTGGCCGACAGAGTGACCTTAGGTGTATCACCAGCCTCCGAGGGAAGGGCTACCACCCCTTCTGTACTAATGGCCTCACCAGTTACTGTTTGACCACACAGGAGAAATCGGGCCAGCTGTAGGCAGATAGAGTAACAGCCCTGGCGTGTGGTATAATTTAGCTCTGGAGCAAGACTCTCAGGCTGGAGGACATTCACAACCATTTGTAAACCATCACAGTTGAGGAAGTCTTCACAGAATTGCTGAGCACTGAGCCGTGTCCCTATATCACTTGTTGTGGGCATCAGTTTGGAACTCAGTACCTAAATCAGAATGTAAAAGCAATGTCATGAAGATACGTATATAGACTGTACAGAATATGGTAATACTTTATGTAAATGGATAGAACACATCAACGAGAAAGTTGAAGTTGAGAGAGCAATTCTTATTTTATACACATCTAAAATGAGTTTCTTACTTCCAGGTTGTATAGCACCCTGAAGGCTGACATGTCCTGGGCTCCAGAGTCAAACAAAACCTTGAGCACTTCCTTTGGTGGTAGACGAGGACTTGACACAGGGGTGATTGTGGCTGTTGTCTTACGAGGACTGGCGCGTGGACTGATGTCATCACCAGACCCCATCTGTTTGGAGACCTGTAGAATAGGATTGTTAGGACAATAAGCATTACATTGTATTATTATAATACACACTTTTAGGCCACTGTCTGACATTTTTGACTTCTTTATCGCCCATTACATAACAAATTCTATTAAAACCAACATTTCTCCCTTTGATTATTACCAAATTACCAATATATTCTAATTCTTATTTTCGATTTTACCAAAATTATGAAACAAGCCAAACCTTCTTATTGTAATTTCAAGGTACCCTAGAGCAGGCATTATTTTTATTCCTTGCAATTTTAATCTTTCTTGAAACACTCAAAATATTTGTACAGAATACCTATAAAAATTGTTGTATTGAGATACAGGCTGATGGACTCTGACATGTAGTAATGATACTAACCTTGTTACTGATGGAGTCAAGGGACTCCGATATTGCTGGATCGGTTGGGATCAGCATCAGCAGCTTACGCACACGGGACGTGATTCTAATGGTCAGACAAAATCATCAATAAGGTAAGAAATATTTACTTAGATAGTCTTTCATACTTATTCAGAATCATGTTTTAAATTTTGATTTATGATAATATCCTTCACCTGTATGTTAAACACCTACTTTACATACATGACAAGCCTACATAGGAAAGAAACCTAGTGTTCTAAAATGGTCGATTAAAAGACTTCAGGACTTTACACAGCTGACTGTTCAATAAGTAAAAAGTTCACAAGAAGAAAGTCTTTCACAATACCGTGGTTCGTCTAAGTCTGCAAGCTGGTAGAGCATTTCAAACACCTGTCCGCCCATAGCCATTACAACTCCTGGTAACATCTTCTCCTGCAGGAAAAATCAGATTTGCTACATAACACAAATATTTTGTAAATACAGAAGTCATTAAAATTTTTACACAACACTGGAATACATCAATTTCTTTAGAATTTTTAATATAAAACAGATCATAACAGTGACTCGTTGTCTACTTTATATCTCAGGCCCTTACAGGAGTTCATTTCCAGCTTTATTTAGAAAAATGATATTAAATTCAATCCCTATCCCAAGCCACAACTATATTGTAATGTTCAGTAAATGTCTTACCTGTTCTAGATCAAAAGACTGCTTTGAAGTTGGTGTTGCTGGGGGCTGAAAAAGAATGACAAAAAGATTAAAATACACAATCTACAATATACCATTTACAGTATAAAGCAGTTAATTTTTTTCAAGAATCCTCATGATGTACCAATTTATCTTATGATAAAACTATGGATATTTGTACCTATGCATGGTGAAGGTGATGACATTTTCATCTGGGCACTGGATGTACAGAAAACAACAAAATAATTATAACAGGCATGGGGTAATTGCAATTGTGTAATCGTTATTGATTGTAATAAACAAATATACAAATTCTGATGTAATTTGCAGTTGTTAGTAACTGAAGACTTTTTCAGTTACTTGTAATTAATTGATTACAGTGAAAATTTACCATGTAATTGTAATTACATTTCAATTACAAGGTATTTTTTCCTGGTGGTAATTGTGTAATCGTTATTGATTGTAATAAACTACAAATTCTTATGTAATTTACAGTAGTCAGACAATATTTTTCCTACGTGGAAATAGTTTGATGTGATAATAGGTACTTAATTTACTCTCTGATGGTATATTTAGTAAATGAAGAGATGAACAATAACAAAATCTAACAACTTTTTCATCAACATAAATATTAACATAGATATATAGATCATATATCTGTGATACTTCCTCATCTTTTTTTCAGATATCATCCTGTATCGTATAAGTTAATACTATGTTTACATAGAAGTGGAAATCCTTTGCAGATCCGATTCTGTATCAGTGCAGATAACATGGCTGCTAGTGTAGAGTGGATTCTTTTTCGTCAGGAAACAGTAGTTCCCAACACTTTCAGTATATATCTCATTAGTCAAAACTTTATAATTTCTGTGTAGGTTGGAACATTACTGATCTAGACACTGAGATTTAAATCTGGACCTTTTTTATCTGAATCCTGTAATTTTAATGACAGTATAAGAATACAGAATAAGTTTACAGAATAAATACTTTAAACCTGACCAAGTAAATAATGTGTGCAGTGGAACTTGATGTACAAGTAGTGGTTAGTTAAGGCAATACAATTCCTGTACAGGTGAAGCTTATTAGCCCAGACACCATTACATAATACAATTCCTGTACAGGTGAAGCTTATTAGCCCAGACACCATTACATAATTAGGAATGTTATTATTCATTGTAAGGAGTCATACACAGGGTATTTACATTGTGTAAGTTAACATTTCATTGTAATAGGTTGTTAACATTTTCAACTGAATTGTGTTCACATATTTTTATTGTACAACTTCTTAACCAGCTATTTACCTAAAATTGAATTGATTTGCTAGCCTCAACATGTACTGATGGTTCATAGTAAACCATGAATATTTATTCAAAGAAAGCATCATGCAATACAGTGCTGATGAAATAAAATTCACACAGGGTTTCACAAAGAAGATTTCAGACCTCTATTACTGCTGTAAGTTAAAACTTCATAAATAAACTACATAGAGAATTCATCCCTAAATTTATTAAAGTTTTTCAATAAAGATTTCAGCAGAAATAGCTTGCATGCAATTTTCCATTGTGTTATGAGACCAATCTAAAATTTCCTGAAAGTAAATTGCTAAAATTCTTGAACAAATCCATCCGTTTCTAGGGGAATAAAACTGTTTCCATGCTAATGCTGATATCTAATGTTGGCAGAGCTAATATAGGTAACATATAGGTGTATGACAATTTTTTATTCCGATAGCCGGACTAAAATACAATGGTTCTTATTGAGGTAAGGCAAAATGTATCTTCACAGGTGAAAAATTTTAATGTTCCAAACAAACATGCGACACAATAAACTTGCATATTCAAACATAATAATTTTCGTAAGCTAAGTAATAACAAAACACATAACCAAAATATTCACTATATAGATCACCGTTCTGAAGATATACATGATTATTTGACACAGAAAGAACTTTCACAGCCTTTGATTAGAAACCAATCCCAATCGTAAAATATCTTAAAATGAGATGGTGAGCTTATGTCATACCACAGTGTCCATCGTCTATCTGTCCATCTGTCTGTCATGTTTCTCTACAAATCATTACTAGTCATGAACAACTAAGTCCCATCGGCAGTATAAAAAATTGATTGAAAAATAAAATAACCAGAGTCCCAAAGGGCCATAATTACTCACCTGGCTACTTCAGCTTTTTATTCATTGAACTGAACATTTGTTATCAACCGTCTGTACAGCAATAAAAATGGTTAAAGCAGCATCTGTAGAATTACCTGGATGTATCATTCAGGTTAAAATAACAAGAGGCCCATGGGCCTTAACGGTCATCTGACAAAAAGCAAGCCAAACCTAGAAAGTGGGTTGAGGTCATTCATTTGAACAAACTTGGTAGCCTCTCCTCCAAGCATCTTGCAGGCCCAATATCAGCACTCATGGACTTTTGCTTGTTGAGAAGAAGTCGTTTGTATATTTTAACATATTTGACCGTGGGTTGAGGTCATTCATTTGAATAAACTTGGTAGCCTTTCCTCCCAGCATGCTACAGACCCAATATCGGCACTCATAGACTTTTGCTTATTGAGATGAAGTCCTTTGTATATTTTAACATATTTGACCCCTGTGACCTTGAAAGTGGGCCAAGGTCATTCATTTGAACAAACTTTGTAGGGCTCCATGCCAGCATGCTATGGGCCAAGTATTAGCCCCCTAGGCCTTCTAGTATTTGAGAAGAAGTTATTTAAAGATTTTGACATATTTAACCCCTGCGACCTTGAAAGTTGTTCAAGGTCATTCATTTAAATAAACTTAGTAGCCTTTCCTCCCAGCATGCTACAGACCCAATATCGGCACTCATAGACTTTTGCTTATTGAGATGAAGTCCTTTGTATATTTTAACATATTTGACCCCTGTGACCTTGAAAGTGGGCCAAGGTCATTCATTTGAACAAACTTTGTAGGGCTCCATGCCAGCATGCTATGGGCCAAGTATTAGCCCCCTAGGCCTTCTAGTATTTGAGAAGAAGTTATTTAAAAATTTTGACATATTTAACCCCTGCGACCTTGAAAGTTGTTCAAGGTCATTCATTTAAATAAACTTAGTAGCCTTTCCTCCCAGCATGCTACAGACCCAATATCGGCACTCATAGACTTTTGCTTATTGAGATGAAGTCCTTTGTATATTTTAACATATTTGACCCCTGTGACCTTGAAAGTGGGCCAAGGTCATTCATTTGAACAAACTTTGTAGGGCTCCATGCCAGCATGCTATGGGCCAAGTATTAGCCCCCTAGGCCTTCTAGTATTTGAGAAGAAGTTATTTAAAGATTTTGACATATTTGACCCCTGTGACCTTGAAAGTTGTTCAAGGTCATTCATTTAAACAAACTTGATAGCCCTTCATCCCAGCATGCCACAGGCACAATATCAGCAATCTGAGCCTTTTGGTTATTGAGAAGAAGTTGTTTAAAGATTTTAACATATTTGACCCCTGTGACCTTTAAAGTAGAGCAAGGTCATTCATTTGAACAAACTAGGTAGTCCTTCATCCCAGCATGTCACAGGCCCAATATCTACACTCTGAGCCTTTTGGTTAATGAGAAGAAGTTGTTTAAAGATTTTAACATATTTGACCCCTGTGACCTTGAAAGTGGGTTGAGGTCATTCATTTGAATAAACTTGGTAGCCTCTCCTCCCTGCATGCTACAGACCCAATATCGGCACTCATAGACTTTTGCTTATTGAGATGAAGTCCTTTGTATATTTTAACATATTTGACCCCTGTGACCTTGAAAGTGGGCCAAGGTCATTCATTTGAACAAACTTTGTAGGGCTCCATGCCAGCATGCTATGGGCCAAGTATTAGCCCCCTAGGCCTTCTAGTATTTGAGAAGAAGTTATTTAAAGATTTTGACATATTTGACCCCTGCGACCTTGAAAGTTGTTCAAGGTCATTCATTTAAATAAACTTGGTAGCCTTTCCTCCCTGCATGCTACAGACCCAATATCGGCACTCATAGACTTTTGCTTATTGAGATGAAGTCCTTTGTATATTTTAACATATTTGACCCCTGTGACCTTGAAAGTGGGCCAAGGTCATTCATTTGAACAAACTTTGTAGGGCTCCATGCCAGCATGCTATGGGCCAAGTATTAGCCCCCTAGGCCTTCTAGTATTTGAGAAGAAGTTATTTAAAGATTTTGACATATTTGACCCCTGCGACCTTGAAAGTTGTTCAAGGTCATTCATTTAAATAAACTTGGTAGTCCTTCATCCCAGCATGTCACAGGCCCAATATCTACACTCTGAGCCTTTTGGTTATTGAGAAGAAGTTGTTTAAAGATTTTAACATATTTGACCCCTGTGACCTTTAAAGTGGGTCAAGGTCATTCATTTGAACAAACTTGGTAGTCCTTCATCCCAGCATGTCACAGGCCCAATATCTACACTCTGAGCCTTTTGGTTAATGAGAAGAAGTTGTTTAAAGATTTTAACATATTTGACCCCTGTGACCTTCAAAGTGGGTCAAGGTCATTCATTTGAACAAACTTGGTAGTCCTTCATCCCAGCATGTCACAGGCCCAATATCTACACTCTGAGCCTTTTGGTTAATGAGAAGAAGTTGTTTAAAGATTTTAACATATTTGACCCCTGTGACCTTTAAAGTGGGTCAAGGTCATTCATTTGAACAAACTTGGTAGAGCTCCATGCCAGTATCCTCTGTGCCAAGTATTAGCCCCCTAGACCTTCTAGTATTTGAGAAGAAGTCGTTTGAATGAAAAGTTTACGGACGGCGCACGGCGGACGGCGCACGGTGCACGGCGTACGGCGGACGACGACGGACGAAGCATGATGACTATAGGTCACCGGACCCTTCGGGTCAGATGACCTAAAAATCCTGTAGCACTTATAGTATTCCTGATAGAGACAAGAATGCTTCAGATCAAATTTTAGCAAATCCATTCAATCCTACACATGGAGAAGGATTTTAAAGAATTTGTTTTACTTTCTGTACTTGACCCTGCCCAAGGGGGCCAGGACCCACCATTTATAATTAATTCCCCTTCCCCCAAAGAATGCTTCAGACCAAATTTGGGTGAAATCCAATCATTCCCACAGAAGGAGTAGGATTTTAAAGAACTTGGAACATTTCCCCTATTGAGCCCTACACGGAGAACCATCATTTAACCAAACTTTGTTCCCCTTCCCTCAAGGATCTTCTGACCTTATTTGGTCAAAATCCACTTAGATGTTCATGACTAGTAGTAATACTAGAAAAACAGACAGACGATGGACACTGCGTCATGATATAAGCTTACCAGTTTTTTGGAGCTTCTGTGTGAGCTAAATAATACTAAAAAAAGATTGTGATTATGTAACTTTCTTACACCTTATAAACACGATCATTACTCCATACACCTTCTATGTTATTAACTTTTTGCTACCCTTAAATGTTTCAATATAAAAAAGAAATAGATTAATAAATAAATAATGAAAAACAAGAATTTTACAGACATAAAAAATAAGCCTTAATTTTATAAGCCAAAACATTTTTAAAATGTTTTCTATCTTAATTTTTAGAAAAAGTATATCATAAATAACAGAATACCTATAAAGAATAGTCTTTTTGTTGTCAACATTTGTATTGTCACTTTGACATTCATCATTTAGGCTGTGCTGTCTGATGACCTTACAAGTCTAAACAGGCCAGCCACCATACTTCTGATGAAAATGATGTGTAATTTTTGACAGGTCATCCATCAATTTCTTAATGGTTATGATATAGAAGCTTCTACTTCATCATCTTGGCACAATTGAAAGTTCCATGTGTGAGTCTTGGTGCACAAGACAAAAAGACTAGTTTGATCCTTTGATGTACATCAAACGAATCTCAAGGCTGAATAACAGTATATTGTTATGGCTTTGAAGCTGGGTGTCACTCCTTTGAAATCTTCAAAAGGAGTGTATCAGCCTGTGATTGGTCAGAGTTTTTTCCTGGAACCAATCAAATTACCTTGCTCGTGCCTTCAATTTTGCTGTGCCATCTTCCAGGGGTGCAGTGAGCCAAAGTGGCCGTAACCCCTGGAGTATTGTGGATGTTATTCCACAGGTAAGCTGAAACCAGCATCCTGCTTTAACTAAAGTAGAATATACTTCATTTTGAAGTCTGGCTTCAGGAGTAAATACTCCTCTTTTTTTATCCTCATCAGAAACCCACAGGATTCTGCTCTGACATTTCACATCAGTGACAAAGCAGAGTCTTGCGAGTCTCCCCACAATTGCTTTTTATATAATCAGTAGTTTTTATTAGTTTGTATTTCAGAGCAGTGACCAGTAGGTTACACTAAAGGGAAGGTAGAAAATAAATCAGAAAGAATCGTGCTAATGAGAGATGTTGAAATAAAGATGAAGCAGAAACAAGGCTATATATAAAGTACACACAGATACGATAGGCAATTACCTCATCTATTCTTAGGCTTTCCTGAATCTGGGTAACGGAAAGAAACGTAAATAAACAAAATAAATCTGAGATACACAACTACAGTTTAGGCATTCTGACGGAGAAAAAATCTTATTCTGTGACATTCCAGGTAGATATGTGAAAAAATAGCCAAATCCATGCAAATTCTGGACATATGTCATACAAGAAGCACATAGTGAATACATGCATAACCCTCAGTCACACCACATCAACACTTTGTGAGTATTAACAGGAACAGCAAAGAAACTAACATGATTTCGTCCAATCTTCTGTCATCATTATCATAAATGACCATCACCAATGAAGGATCTAGATAGGTTCCCCCGAGAAATCTAACGTCATCATTTAATCACCTAGTGAACATGTCTTTGACATCTTATAAAAAACTAAATTTCCCCAAACCCTGGGGTCATCATTAAGGGGAGACTTGATATGAAGATAAAATGAAAATAAAACTAAGGTTACAATTTGTCTCAGAATCAGTAAAACATAATATTACATATAGATATCAGTCCATGACAACAAAAAAACCCGGATATTTTCTGATACCTTCCTCATCAGAAAATATCTTTTTCGATAAAAACAGAGTAAGGCTATTGTGAAATTATTTTTTCAATTAATGTTGTATCTAGATTTTTGGAAACTACATTACAATTTAACTTGCAATTTAAACTGAGTGTTAGTAACCATGGTTTTAAACTGAGTGTTAGAAACCATGGAAACCAAAGTACTGTGCTGTATTGTAATATATGATAAGGTCATGTCTGGTAGTATGGAGTGATGTCTACTGCAATACATGTACAAGCAAATGCTTCCCTTATTGTTAAACCATTGACCGATAATCTAACATCTTTTTTTGGAGGTCAAAGTTCATGAGTTGGCTCCCTGTTAAATCATTAAGGAATCCTCGACATAATATTATGAACACCATAACATGCAAAACCAATGAAAATTCAACATTTTTTGTGAAACAAAACAAAACATTGTACATAAACATGAGGCTACCCTTCATTAAGTAATGATGATTCTGTTTAGGTTCACTTACCTCCTTGACTTGTGATGATTGGAGAGCTGAGGATGTTGCTAGCCTTACTTGAATCACCTGATTGTCTTCAATTTCTAGCTGGTTCAGTAATTTCTGGTCGTCGTTAATCCCAAGCTTAAAGAAAGTGTGTCTAACATTATTATCAAAACCTGTTTTATGATAATTCCTAAATCAATCTAAATACTTGTATGATTAAAAGCTGAATTTCACATGTAATCACTTGAAGCAAGACTTGCTCTGGATGTGCTATTGATGAAACACCAAATTATAACTAGAGGAACTTTTTTTGGTGTGATGATTTGTGACTAATTCCAATTCAGACTCATTTCCTATACAAGCATTTTATGAATATTAAAAATTAAATTTACTAATACAATCTTTTCATTTTCTTGAACAGTGCGAAGCAGGAAAGCAAAAGGAAAACCAAATATTGATTCCTTACCATTTTGTCCTGAGCAACCACTTGTATGTTTTCTGGGGTCTGGCGTAATTTGCTGGATATTTTTGACCGGATTGATCCAAGAGTTTCATTACTATGACACTGTAGAAAGTAAACAAAATACAAATCATACACTTTCAAGATTTGGTTCATACAATGGTCCAAATTTGTGTCTGACAAAGGTTTCGGGATGAATGTAATGGTCCAAATTTGTGTCTGACAAAGGTTTCGGAATGAATGTAATGGTCCAAATCTGTGTCTGACAAAGGTTTCAGGACGAATATAATGGTCCAAATTTGTGCCTAACAAAGATTTCAAGAGGCATATGACAGTCCAAATCTGTGTCTAACAAAGATTTAGACAGGCATATGATAATCCTGATCTATGTCTCACAAAGGTTTCAAAAGGCAGGTGATCGTTCAAATTTGTGGCAAAGTTTTCAATAGGATAGAAATAATTCAGCTCGTATACCGAGACAATTATACATATTCATTATCAGTAATGGAAGTAAAGCTGATATTTCACAAAGGTTTGTAATGTTTGCCATCTCAGATGGTTGCTATGTTCTTCAATCAGGTTTGAGGTTGTCAATTCCTCTGTTTTTTCATAACAACTTTGATACTGAATAAAATAATTCAGGTTCCCGTGTTGCCTATCAGTTGTAAATCTTAACAAAATTTCAAATGCTGCAATACGATTGAACTATTTTTCCTGTTTGCTATTGTATACCTTTGAAATTCAATCATAGCTCTTCCAGTAAATCATTTAACTAAGAGAAGAGCTGGACAGGAATCACCAAGAGTAATTAACATAAACAGTAGGGTTTAACAAACCTAAATTTCCTTTGATAGACATAAGGTCTGAAGAGACAAAATGTAGTATCATAAAACTATTAAGAATGAATGAAGATTTAAAAAGAATTTAGTGTTCATGTGTGTGATAGCATTGATTACAGGTGGTGTGTATATATTTCAAGCCAGGTCTGATAACTCACCACAAGTAAGAATTCTTGTTTGGGTGATTCTGACATTACAGTGAGGTTCATCTGATGTCCATGGAAGGATGCACCGTGGGGGAGGATGGTGCGAGTCGTGTGATGTGTCTCCTCTACATTTAACACATACTCCTCAGCGATCCACATCAACCGCTCAATGTTCATCAGCTTGATGTTCCTAAAATAAAGCAAACAAAGTATTGGCTACTATTTATTTAGCAAGACCATCAATATTCATTTTACTGAAAGACATGTACGACAGATTTTACAACAGCAAATTTGTTTAGTTATCCTATCTACAGTATGTAACAGGAAAATACATTCAGTTATAGTTTTGTTTAAAAAGGAATTTTATTCTGGTTCATGTAGCATTATGTTTTTCATCAGTTCGTAATGAACAATTTTAATGATAATAATAAGAACGTTGTTCCTTTTCATCGTCAGACGATAATCACAATAAATTTGACCACTAGTCGATGGTGTAGGATTTATATCGCACCAGCTACCAGGTAAGAAGATATTAAACATCATCCACCTGAGTTTTATGCTTTTACTGCTCCACTCTGATAAGTTAAACATTTCTACAGATTACACCTTCTAAAACAAATTTATTAATGTGGCATTTGATCAAATGGAAAATCTGCAAAAATTAGTTGGGAAATAAGGTGTAAAAACTGAAAAAAAAACCTAAAAAATGTCTACAAGATTTGAAGGAAAGGTTCTCAAGATTATGATATTGATCCGAACCATGGACATGGATCAATCTATATGACACTCTCCTTCTCCCCATAGCAGAAATTCAAAAAACTCTTACCGAGAGGGTAAAGGCACATTAGCTACTTCTGGTACAATAGCAGCTGTGAGAGTTTTGGTTGCCCAGGAGATGGACTGAGCTATCACAGTGCCCCCTATACCAATCATGGCCGCCTATAAAGAAACATGACATAAATGTCAGAAAATCCAACACCAAACGCCTAACAATGTATGAGATCTGGGTAAACTGTATCAGCACCTTTCTAGGTGAAACATTTCAAAAACTCCCACATATCAAGTGATACAAAGATATTTCTTTACCTTACATATCTGGAATAAATCCAAATGATTCCTCTCATTTTAAATATACTTTATTTCCTGGTATCATCTTGTAGTCGTGTAGATATCATCTGTATTTCATTTTAACAGATACAGTATAAATAAATGGTTTCCTCAATAAATCAATTTACAACTGATGTTGAGCATAAATTTACATGAAAAATCAAAGATAATTTAAAGCAATAATGAAATTTCTTCCCTCAGATTGTAAACAGATAAACAAAACATTGATTTTTTTTACCTATCCTCTCATAATTCAACCCTAGAAACATACCTCCAGTCTACTCTTGCTGTCAGCTATGAATTTCTTGTGTAGTATCACAGGGTCCTAGAAAAATTCAAGAGGGCAGTCCAAGCACCAAAACATAACACTTCTATTGCAATCATTTCAGTAAGTAATATAGTTAGAATGTAATGCTCCTCAAACTGGGAGTAGATATAGCACTATGAATTTACTGTAAACTAATTCATATAAGAAAATATGTGCATCCTCACTGAAAACTTTTCATTTTCATAAAGAGAGAAATTTGCCTTAAATGCCTACAAACAAAGATATAAACTTCGACCTGAAACTTCTGCACATCTTTCATTTTTGCTTCTTGACAAAAGGGCAGAAGTTCAACTACAGTTAAAGATTTCCTGCGTACAGTAAG